>NC_063445.1:600000-917500 GCF_020379485.1 Brassica napus | reverse complement strand
CTTGAAATTAGGGCTTGACGTCCTTGTGTTCTTCTGGGGATTGTCGGAGAACCGCGGTGAACGTAACCTGTTCTTGTAAGAAGGATCTGTTTTGGAGGAAGGACCATCACCATACTTGGAGAAACTCCGCCGTTTCTTGAAATTAGGGTTTGACGTCCTTGTGTTCTTCTGGGAATCGCCATGTAGAAAGATCGAGGTTTCTAGGTAAAATCACGGTTTTTGAATTTGAGAGGTTGGAGAAACAAAGAAGAACAGAGTGATTAAAGAAGTGGCCATTGTTAAATTTTGGAGAAGATCACCGCAACTGCACAATTTTAGTAGTAACATGCTTGTTTATAAAGAAAGTCCACGTGTCAATATTTTATTTTTTGCTTTTTTGGTAAAAAAGAAATTCAACAGATGTTACCGTTGAGATGTAAAGAGGAGAAAAAAAAACAAAAAGAGTCTTTGTTTTGATTTTAAAATTTTCCCCGACGAGATCAAAGTTAGATTGAGAGTAAACACAGACCAACAACAAAGGATCAATCATCGTCATTTCAAGCCTCACAAGTTTCTTCCAAGGACTCGTTGACTGGTTTCAGTCCATTTTTACCCTTGCCAGATCTAAAACGAGGGCTGTCATGCACAGCAATTGTGTTCTTGTTCTGAACTGTTCCGGTGCTGTGTTCGGTTCCGGTTGGAGGCTGTCTTCGAAACGTCTTCACGGACTGCATCGCTGAAGCTTCCTCTCCGAGAAAGGTTAAGTTTGGCGACTTGGACGGGTCAAAGAAAGCTAGAAAGTTACATAACATGCTACTTAGTAGTCACAAGAAAGAACATGGGTGAGCTCTAAGCAAATATATATACGAGTTGTGTTTCTAAATATACCTTCTTGAGCTCAGGTTTAGCTGGAGGCGCCTCGTAGTAGAAGTTGGGGACAGGTTTAGCCTTGAACTTTAGATTCTTTCTTAGTTGTTTCAAAGCTGCTTCTTGTTCTTCCGGCAAAAACATTGACTTTACCCTTTAGAATCAGAAAAGAGTACTGCATCAAACTGGAAAATACATGGACTTTACCTTTTGCCTTTGTTCGAGCTCGTTCCTTTCGGCTTCAAGCGCTTGGTTTTTCTCCTCAAGTTCTTGGTAATACTAGGCCAGGGTTTAGGGTTTAGGGTTTAGGGTTTAGGGTTTAGTCTGCATATGTGTTTTATTTAGTTAGTGAGGATCTTCTACAAGAAAACTTTTAATTGGATTGGATAGCTTTGTGTACTTACATCAAATAAGTGGATATTCACAGATGTCTCTTAATCTCATATATACCTTAATCTCAAATACCCTAATCTCATTTGCTCGTCGCCATTATCACTCACTTACAGTTTCTTACTCTTTTTGGTGTTGATCTTGCTTTTATCTTCGTAAATAGTCTGAAAGGATTGAGATTGAGAGATTATGATGAGTAAGGCAAGAGATCGTTTCTTGTGAAGAGGGGCTACGGGTCAATTACAATGGTCATATGTTATACAGGTTTGTTCAATGAGCTGAGCCCAACAATTACAAATAATAGATCGAGTGGGCTCTTTAGACGGACTCCTAAAACTCTGATAACTACAACTGCAATTTATTTTGCTCGAGAAGTAGGGGTGGTAGGCATTTCGGTTCAATCACAGTTTCGGTCTAGGTTTGGTTTGGGTTATTTGGGTTTAAGAAAACTTGAACCAAAGTCAATCCAAATTAATTTGGTTTGGTTTATTTTGGTTTGGTTCGATTTTAGTTCGGTTTTGTTTGTGTTCAGTTCAGTTTTAGTTCGGTTTGGTTCAGTTTAGTTTGGTTTTGTTTGTATTTTTCAATTCAACCAATTTGATTTTTGAGTTTTATTCTAGTTCAATTACAAAAAAATATGATTTATTAAAACATAAACAAATCATCATTTGACGCAAAATCATTATTTTCTTCATATTTAAACATAAAACCAAACATCTTCGATCCAAATCCAAGTGGCCATTTGACAATCATTTTTTTTACCGTTAGTTCCTTCCTTTACATGTGCATGGCTGTACACGTGTCAACCACTGATATGCATAGGAACATACATTATCAGCTTTTACGGTTGGCAATCTGTGAGATCACCAACCCTCCATTGGCAATCCGTGAGATCACCAACCCTCCGATCGGAGGGGATACACAGAAGAAAATCAAGTAAAGAGACAATAGGCAAGTGAGATCTGGTGATCAAACCTTGCGATCGTCATCAAATATATATATATATATATATATATAGCCGTTTGTTTACGTTTCTTTTTTCACTAGCTCATGTGAAAAATAGCCGTTTAGTCCCTATTTCCGTAATTTCCATTTTTCACTGTCTTGAAAATTCAAAAAAAAAACATATGACAGAAACAATCCCAATTAAATTATGTATGTGTTGATGAAAGTTGAAGTTTTTGCTTTGGCAGAAGAAACAATTCCAAGTTCGAGTCCAGTCCGTCCAAGTTTTTTACAATACTATCTTGACCGTACATGTGTAAGGAGTTGTTGGAAAAATAGCGCCCCACATTTTGAAACTACTTAAAAAATTCTCCCCTAATTCATTTATATTACACTTTACAACCCTAGCTAGCTAAGTTGATGCAGAGAATATTTAGGAATATTCTAGATATATATTATTTGATTTATTATTAGGATAATTACTTTAATTGTTTTAGGGTTTTTAGGTTTTTCTTATATATAGCCGTCTAGGCTTAACTTTGTATACAGATTTTGATTGATTAATAAAAAAGAGTTTTCCTAAAGAAGTTTCTATAAACCACACTGAGAAGAGTATTCTCAACCCTAAAGAGCTTTTGATTAAGCACTGTGAAGAGTATTCACAAATCCTAGTTTCCGGGTATTCTTAGAATCAACGGATCTAGTTTTATCCCTAGAAGCTTCCACTACATCAGGTGGGAACCCTCTTTGAAAATAAAGTCAATATGAAGGACATCGTCTTCATATATATCGTCTTCATACACGTCGTAGATTGGATCTTCATAGATCTCTCGATAGATCTCATGGTTCTCTTCTCTCTCAACAAAAGGACTTTCGTCCAGGAAAAGATAGATGCTTATACTCACCATGACATCTAGAATCATTCTTCGATTGAAAAACCAAAGAGACGCAGCTCTGATACCACCTGATGTAGCGGAAGCTTCTAGGGATAAAACTAGATCCGTTGATTCTAATAATACCCGGAAACTAGGGTTTGTGAATACTCTTCACAGTGCTTAATCAAAAGCTCTTTAGGGTTAAGAATACTCTTCTCAGTAGTTTATAGAAACCTCTTTAGAAAAACTCCTTTTTATTAATCAATCAAAATCTGTATACAAAGTTAAGCCTAGACGGCTATATATAAGAAAAACCTAAAAACCCTAAAACAATTAAAGTAATTATCCTAATAATAAATCAAATAATATATATCTAGAATATTCCTAAATATTCTCTGCATCATAAGTACACCCTTATGGAGCTGATGCTTACAGTCTCAGTGAGGAATGTTTCAAATATATTGAAGCTAAGTACGATAGGATATGCATAAGAGTCACCTAAGGAGGTGAAGAGCAAGAGCTGATTCTTGATAAGGGTGAGAAAGAAGGGTAAATTTGTTAACTGAAAAAGAAGACAAAAGAAACCCTGCAATGAAAGTGGTGGCGAGTCTATAGATGGTTGGGTTTGCAATGGAAACGTGCACCAAAGATAGGTTCAGACAAAGTTGTGTATGTTCTGATAATATTGTGGATATAAACTCTGATAATCTAAAGTGTAATAAGAAAAAGAATTTTGGAGTTGTGTGAAATACTACACCGTCACACACTGTATATTTATGTAATAGAGAGAAAGCTTTATTTTCTTGTTGCAAGCTTTGGATGTAGAGATCAAATCGCAAGTCTAATGCATCTAATCGATCAAGAGATATCCATGTAAGGGATGAACATGTAAGAGCTATCCATGTAGCGCATCTCATTGTCAGACTTCTCCTTCCATGAACTAAACTAAACATGTCTCAAATTTCATCTGCAGCATATGGTCATCGGTGGCCTTCTTCAAGAGCTATACTACATAAATGATATCATAGCACTTCTCTACACATCCATATTTGGCAGTGCGGTTAGCTATGGTGTTTACTTCTACAGTGCTGCTAAAGGTTCTATTTTTCTGCCTTCTTGTTATAGTATCACTGGTTTATGCTTCAGATCTCTGATGGCTTTTATGATGTTTCTTATTGCAGGAAGCCTGGCTAAACTCAGCTCACTCACCTTTTTGACACCAATGTTTGCATCAATCTTTGGGGTTCTTTCTTATCACAAGTTTCTCTAGTCTTTGGGTAGTATTCTCATATATTTGGTATTGAAACAGGTATCTGCACGGTCCTTGATGAGACTTTCTCCTCGTTGCAACTAGTAGGAGCAGTCGTCACTTTAGTCGCTAGACTTGGTCAACTTTCCAGAAGTCAACGACTGATACACTCTCAGTTTATAACAAGACGACCATCAATCATCTTCCGACAATGTTTTCAACAGAAATATATTTGGATTATCTTGCAGGTTTTAGACCAAAAAAGCTTTGAAAAATGTTAAATCCGAAGCATTATTACTAGCAATAGATATTCAGCAACGCACAACACATGTATATTGCAATAATATAGAATGTTTACTTGAAAAAAGATAGTTGTATCAACCATAGATTGAGTGAAACCATCAGCTAAGAATACAGAAGGTGAAATTCTAGATCCATTGTCTAGAGTCTTATTGTAAACCATATATGATCGGAACCGTTTAATTTCTTATCAATTAATTTAGTAAAACATCATAATACTCACTAAATCGGTTAACTAACCACTATAAAATTCCTACTCCTAGAGAAACGGAGACAAAAAAAGTTTCAAAACTCTTTGAGCATCATCATATGTTAGTGCATGATGCAACTATACATTAAAACAATATTGTCATACTTTTGAATTTTTTTCAAAATTTATGTGTTAAATCCCTATGAAAATATATATAGTTTTTGACTAAATGTTGTATATACTGAAGCCTATAATTTTAGTGTTGTTTTAAGATATCTAATAACATTCTAAATTTGTATTAATGTATGTAAAATTCTCTTTCATGGTACATAGGTATCATTCTAATTTTTTACAATTAATTAAGTAAAACTTCATAATACTCCTTAAATCAGTTGAATAACCACTATAAAATCGTTAATCTCTTGAGAAACATAGACAACAAAGGTTTCAAACATCTTTGAACATCATCATCATATGTTAGTGTAGGATGCAACAATCCATTAAAAAAATATTGTCATATTTTTTGAATTTTTCTCCAAATCTATGTATAAATCGCTATGAATTTATTGAGTTTTACGTTACACGCTCTATATACTGAAGCTTATAGTTTTAGTGTTGTTTTAAAAAATTTAACCACATTCTACATTTTTATTAATGTATGTTAAACTATCTTTCATGGTGCATAGGAATCGTTCTAATTTTTTATCGATTAATTTAGCAAAACTTTCTAATACTCCCTGAATCGGTAGATTAACCCTATATATAAAATAGTTATTCTCTAGAGAAACGGAGACAACAAAAATTTCAAACCTCTTTGAACATCATCATATGTTAGTGTAGGTTGCGACTATGGATTAAAACAATTTTTTTATATTTTTGAATTTTTTACAAAACCTATGTGTTAATCCATACAAAAATATTGAGTTTTTTTGGTAAATGCTCTATATATTTAAGTCTATATTCTTTAGTGGTGTTTTAAAATTTCTAACCACATTCTACATGTGTATTAATATATTTTAAATTTTATTTCATGGTATATGGGCATTGTTCTAATTTTTATCATTTAGTTTAGTAAAACTTCACATAATCCCTAAATTAGTACACTAACCACTATAAAATCACAATCCTCAAGAGAAACGGAGATAACATTGGCTCTAAACCTCTTTGTCCATCATCATATATTAGTGCATGATGTAACTATGCATTAAAATAATATTTTTATATTTTCAAAATTTTTCTTAAAATCTATGTATAAATATTGAGTTTTTGGTAAAATGCTCTACATACTCAAGCTATAATATTAGGTGTTGTTTTAAATTTTCACCACATTATACATTTGTATTAATGTATGTTAAACTCTCTTTCATGGTTTATGTGCATCATTTTAATTTTTTATCAATTAATTTAGTAAAATTTCATATAATCTCTAAATCAGTGGACTAACCACTATAAAATCGCTTTTTTTTAGAAAAAACGGAGACAACAAATGCTCCAAACCTCTTTGACCATCATCATATGTTAGTGCAAGATGCACCTATGCACTAAAACAATATTGTCATATTTTTTGAATTTTTCTCAAAATTAATATGTAAACTCCTAGGAAAAATATTGAGTTTTTCGGTAAATGCTCTTGTACTGAAGTTCATACTCTTTAGTGTTGTTTTAAAATTTCTAACCACATTTTACATTTGTATTAATATATGCTAAACTCTCTTTTATGTTACATGGACATCGTTCTAATTTTTTTATCAATTAATTTAATAAAATTTCATATAAATTTATAAATTAGTGGATTAACCATTATAAAATCGTTATTCTCTAAAAAAATGGAGATAACAATGGTTCAAAGCCTCTTTAACAATCATCATATATTAGCGTGTGATGTAACTATGCGTTGAAATAATATTGTCATTTTTTTTGAATTTTTCTAATAATATGTGTGAACCCCTGTAAAAATATTTAGGTTTTCGGTAAATGTTCTACATACAAACCCGAAGCATATATTCTTAGTGTTACAATATAACCTATTTAAATTAATACTCTATAAATTAATATACACTAAAAGTTTCTATAAAATAATATAATTGTATAGTTTCAAATTAAGTTTTTGGTTCAATTAGTATATCGATAAATTAATATATCTATAAATTAATAAAAAAATTTATAGTTTTGGTGTTGTCCAATTTTATATTTATAGTATTGTACGCTAAACTATCATTCATGGTATTTCTTGGAAGCCCAATCCCTTTTAAAATAATAATTGAAGGCCACTGCAAATGGGCTTTGAAAAATCTTATTTGGTGGTTAGATGGCGGAAGACCTCCCCAAAGAATATCCCTTTGTCTTCATCCTCCTTCCATCATATCATATTCCTCAATTCGAAAGAGAGAGAGAGAGAGAGAGAGAGAGAGACCTTGGATCGGTGGTGGAGTGTGAGGGAGTAGATCAATAGACATGGCTTCGACTGACGGACTTGTGCCCATCACCCGGGCTTTTCTGGCGTCATACTACAACAAATATCCTTTTCCTCCTCTTTCCGACGACGTTTCTCGGCTTTCCTCTGACATGGCTTCTCTGATTCAGCTACTGACTCTCCAATCTCCCCCATCTAAAGGTTCCCGATCCCACTTTTGTATTATTTCCTTCTGCTGAATCTCCTCATACATTTGTATTTGTCTAGGGGAAGCTTCCCTGATCGAAGAAGCGAACCAGCAGCCTCCTCACAAGATTGATGAGAATATGTGGAAAAATCGGGAGCAGATGGAGGAGATACTGTTTCTTCTGCAACCATCTCGTTGGCCTGTTCAGGTGAATCGTTTTGTCCCCAACCTAAGCCTTCCCCCTTCCTCTTCTTGGTGACAACAGCTCTCTCTCTCTTTCTCTCTTGTTTCAGCTTCGGGAACCTTGCACATCCGAAGATGCTGAATTATCATCCATTTTGAGACATCTCAAAGACAATTTTGATAAAGCTCTGGCTGCTATGATTTCCTTCCAGACGAAAAACTCTGAGCGCGTCTTTAACACTGGTTAGTTCTATTGTTTTATGATGCATAGATAGAGAGAGAGAGAAATAGCCAGCCTGTGTTTATACTTTTGTCTTCTTCCTTTTTTACAGTTATGACCTACATGCCTCAAGATTTCCGAGGAACGCTCATCAGACAGCAGAAGGAGAGGTCTGAGAGGAACAAACAGGCGGAGGTTGATGCCTTGGTTAGCTCTGGAGGGACCATACGAGACACGTATGCTCTTCTTTGGAAGCAGCAGATGGAGCGGTGAGCCTACCAGTTTCTGCTTTCTTATTTGATATGCTTGCTTGCTTACAGAGAACTTGTTTAATTTTATTGTAGGAGGAGACAGTTGGCTCAACTAGGCTCTGCCTCTGGTGTCTACAAAACCCTTGTCAAGTACTTGGTTGGGGTGCCACAGGTAAAGGCTCAATGCCTCCTCTCATTCTCATAGAAAATTGATTTAGTTGTTGATTCTTTTCCCTTTAATGTATTGTAGGTGTTGTTGGATTTTGTTCGACAAATAAATGATGATGATGGGTATGTACCATGGTTTCATTTATAAGGCTACTTATGGTGGTAGAAGATTCAGGTTGCATAAACAACTTTAACTGATAGGATCGTTTTATCTTCTCTTGTAAAGGCCAATGGAAGAACAACGACAACGTTATGGACCTCCTCTATACACTCTCACAAAAATGGCCACGGCTATCAGGGTTTTCTTAACCCTTCTCTGGCAAAGATATGATACTTTCAAACTGTAAGATTGTTCCCTTTCCTTCTTTCTTTTTATTTTTGCTTATAGTAGTTGTTAAATCAAGGCTCTCTTCAATTCACACTAGTCAATAATCAAGGTTCCCTTTCTCAGTGAACTTTCCCATTTAGTGGTTGTGAGATCTTATTTTATGTGTGGGATCGGCAGGAATAAAGAACAAATGAATCTCCTGTCCGAAGCTGCTATCGTCTACACATCTGAGTTTGAAAGATTCGTCGCATTTATCAGGTACCTTCTTCCTTTCTAAGATCACACATTGTCGGGGAATGCTCACCTTTGAAACTTTCTTGCTGCGAAAAAATTGTGTGGATGTTTGATTTTAGGGCTTGTTCACTCTGTTTCTTTTTAGTAGTTTTATTTGTCTCCTAATTTGTTTTGGCTATGTTAAAATTGTTACTAGCATGTAAAGGCATTCCTATCAAGCTTTAGAGTAAGTTTAGTAGTCTGAAACAATATGATGTAATTACTAGACATTCTTTCTAATAAGTTTTTTTGTGTTATATTTCAATTTTTTTATTGAATTTTTTATTTCGACAGTTCCAACATTACTTTGGTTAGATGTCTTTAGGCATTGTCTTTCTCTACTGAAAAAAAAATTAACGTTTTCCATTGTGCTTTTCCAGCGATGTATTTGCCAATTCCCCCTTCTTCATTTCAGCAGATGCCGCTGGGATATTGGGTTCAAGGTTAGCTTCCATTGTTCACAAGATTCTCTCTACAGTTCATTGGTAACTAGTTCTAAGAGTTTGTACTGCTTAGGGAAAATGAGGAGTACAAAGAGATTATCGTCCAAGCTGGGAGAACCTATGAGGTAAACTGTTCTCCTCAAATGCTTTTGGTTATTAATGAAACTGAATGTTTTGACATTATTAGACTCTTTAGACTAGCTCCATCTGAAATTGTTGCGTTTAAAATAAGTGAAAAGTGATGGAAATGACTGGTGTGTGGTATGCCCATTTTCTGGTGGCATATATAAAAGTTTTTGTTGTTTCTCTAGGTCTCATTGATGGTGGAATCCGAAAATTCATATATTGGTTGGGATTTCTCCTTGATGCAAGGCAAGATAAGCATGGTATTTCTTTTTGAACCCTCAATCCGTTTTCTCATTATATAACTTAAATTATTTGTTTGCTTTTCTTGCTTGGTTTTGCTCCCCTCTCCAGAATTTGTTTGATAATTATAGGTGTGTCTAGGTTCTTTTGGTAGGAGCTACAATAAGTTGTTTTGGTTAGGGCTTTGCGCCTTGCAGATCAATCTGTTTCAACTTAGCAACTGGAATTAAAAAAAAAAAACTAAAAGGATGGCCACGGACATACCTAAAGAGGTGATAATAGTCGTGGTGATTGAAACCAAAACATGTTCTTTAGATGTTTCTTTCACCTCTGATATGAACCGACTTTGATTTTAGCCGTTTTCTAATGTGAGAAAGAGAGAGATGTTTAGCTAAGCTTTCATCAACACTAGTCTCTCTTTGAGAATAAGGTTGATTGTTATAAGTCGAATTCTTATTAATCTTAGCATATTCTTATATAGGGATACAACTTAATGTAAACAGGAAAACTTAAACCTAATTCATAAAAGATAACACCAAAACTGATTAGCTAAAATACCTTGACCAATCCTAACACATGTCAGCCTCGGACATTTATGAAACTTCACTAGAAGATAAGAATCAGTGTCGTGTTAAGTTGTGATCCAAGGAAAAAGAGGAAAGATGAAAACAGAGTACGTTAGAAGAGAAGAGAAAAGTGTTACATGAAAAGAGATGGGTGTATGAGATCAAAACAAAGTACATTACTTAGCGTATACGAAGCGAAGTTATGATAGGAGAGAAAACCTATTTGAAAGCTTAGTTTTTTACTGAAGAGTATGGGTGTAAGCTTGACTTTGCTTTGTTAAAGGGTTGATCAAACGAGCCTTTTATCAAAACTGTTGCGATTAGATAAGAATCTCAAAGGTTATCGCCGTGTTGCCCTTATAGCGCCACGATATTTAATCAAAAGGGCACCGTGTGGCGCGCTTTATGGATATTGCCTTGCTAAAGATGGTTAAGGCGTTGAGGGCATGACGATGATGATCACACATTATCCCTATTTGCCGTACATAAAATTGTATATGTTGCTGTTTCCGCTAGAATCTGGTTAGCTTTGTTTTCGCACATAGTTGATAGCCTATATTTTCCTTTGATGAACCATTCATGTGAAAGGCAAACAAGAACTGTTGTTTCTTGATACCAGATGTGATCTCAGTTTGGTTCTCACCTGATGTGGTTCGTCCTATTTTTATTTACCAGGATATTGGATTTAGCGTGGAGTACATAAGTGCTTCAGGGGAAAAGACTGTGAGTGTGCTCATTAGTTTCCAAACTCTCATTAAACTTTAATAGCATATAGTACATACAATATCTCTCACCCTTTTAAGATATACGTTCAAGTTCAACCAGTGAATTCTGAGGGATGAATTACAAATTTCTCTTATTGCAGCTGATATTACCTTACCGTCGTTATGAAGCTGACCAGGTGAGTGCCATGTACATATGGGGGGAAGCTTATGAGTATTTTTGGTTTTGTTGTTAATTTCACAAGTTAGGTTATGAGCTTTCTTTTAGCTGTGCTGTTTAATCTCATAAGTTTTTTTCTTTGGGAAAGCTTATAATTTCTTTTTCGTTTTTTTAGCTGTTGTTTTATGTGCATAGCTAGGTTATTTAATGTCATCGGTTTCGGGATCCATTGTGTTTGTTCCTACAGGGAAACTTCTCTACGCTAATGGCTGGAAACTACAAACTTGTTTGGGACAATTCATATTCAACTTTCTTCAAAAAGGTAGAATGATAGTTACATTTTGAGGCAGACAAAGTGATTCGATATGCTTTATAGACTCCTATTTCCATTGCTTTTACTAACGAGGATATATTCGTTTGCTTCTCTTGATCTCCATTGTTTGTGTAATAGACTCTTCGATATAAAGTGGATTGCATACCACCAGTAGTGGAGCAGAAAGTGGAAGATGAAGATGGATTAGAATCATGAAAACTCATCATCATCTATCTGTACAAAGACAAAACTTTGACCTTCTGAAAGACATCATAAGTATCTGTTGCGGCCTCGTACAGGAATATGACTATCTTGTTTGCCGAGTAAGTGAAATTTGGCGATTGAAGCTGCATGCTCTATTATCGATGTATGGGTTACAAATATTATTTGGTTGGTTTGAAATAGCTGGGTTGACGTCGCTGAAACAACTACATGGGCCTACAACCTAAATGGGCTTATTTGCATCTATGGTATTTGTTTTCTATTTTCACTCTCCACCCAAGTCTTCGTGTATCTTCCGAGTAATTTTGCAAGGATCCAAAATTATCTTAGAGGCCTAATACGGGCCCAGTTTAAAAACGACCGTCTCGCTTCAATTATTCTTCAGATCGGACTCACTGGCGACGATGGATTTACAGCAAGAGCAGGCATGTTGGAAACCCTTTTTTATCCTCACGGATGATGTTAAGTGTCTTCTCAGTTCTCAGAAATGTATGCAATTGTTGGATATATCGTGCATATTTTTATAACATGATAAGCGATGTCATAGACTATCAAAAGCACGACAAACCACATCGTGGATAAAGTCATATTTGCCATAACTTTTCTCAGCTGCTTAGTCCTATTTAAAAAAACAAGCATGGCCTTCTTTCAAGTACTAAGCTTCTGCATTAACTTGTTTTAAACACACATACAAGATTGGAGTATTGTACTAGATGAACATCGCTAAAATGTTACACTGGAAAACTGTTTTCGATCATATGTCGCTATTGGACATTCTGCTTGGATACACGTGACCTTTTGCTGGTGAGAAGTTTTTTAAAATATTCCTCCTCCTAAAGTTTGTATGTCTTTGTTGACTTGAGAATTATGGGTGTTGGCTTTCACCTTTTGGTGCATGTGTTACGCTTCAAATTATCAAGAGTCATGACATCATAAAAGAATTATTTTAAAAAGTCCTGCATAGTTTACAGGTTTAAAAGCTATATATAATATATATAATATATCTCATCTTTTAATGTTTATAAGTTTGTAAACATGCATATATTTTTCTCTTTATATCACATGGAAAGTCGTCAACCAAGCGAATAATGTTTAATTGGCAATTAATATATTTTTACTAATTACTAGATAATTGGTGATTTATTTTGCCTGTGGGATTTAAAACGATCTTATGTACTCTGCTATCTATAGTCGAATATACATTGCCAACACAATCAACGTCATGATTTCGAGGGTGCATGTATTCCTATTGTAAACCCAGCTATTATCTACTAAGAAACGCCACACCATCACTAAGACGGGGGTAGCGAAGGTTAGGTCTTCACTTTTTATTGATAAATTCACATATTAGAAACCACAATAATAAATTGTTCGAAAAATGTTCCAAAAGAAAAGAAACAACAATAATAAAATTGCTTTAGCAAATCAAAGTTATATATAAAAAAAAAGAATTGTGATAGTCATACGAAAGTCGCAACCTAACATGGCCAGCCGCCGATATTGAAGAAGAAGCAAACGATACTTAAGTATAATTGATGTATAAAGTAAAAATAGGGAAACAAAAGGTTGAAGTTATAGTATCACAACACTATGACGTCGTTGATGTAGACATATTTACAAGAAATAACATAAGTTGAAATCCAATAAAGAGCACATGCGAATTTCGCTTATTTTAAGCTGTTAATCTTCTTCGTTGGATTGATAAATGATGAGATTGAATTAGAATTAAATTATACTAGTGATCTGTAATCCATAATTCAACCTTTCATGACGTACGGCAGGATGAGGTCATGTACCCTACGTCACTTTTGACGGAGCTCACTTACTTACGCCGTTTAAATTGGTTCCTCCGTTTTCTTCGCCCAATTATTAGGCGTTCCATCTTCTCAGGTGCGGTACCACATGACTTTTGGACCCGTCCCATTGTCAGAGATCTATAACTTCACTCTCACCGATGTTCTGTGATACAAACCTACCTTTTTGTGTTTTTTTCTAAAATAATTATGAAGAAATGAAATTATATGCATTCTTGACGGGCCAGTAACTTTTTTTTTTGGTGAAAGGGCCAGTTTTATTAACTAGTGAAGGGAGGTTACTGTTTTTATCTGAAGATAGAAACCACTTGATCGAAAAGAGAAGTAGATGCGGTGAAATAAATTTGATGTCCAAAAACAAAACAAAAAAGTCTTGAATCTAAGATAATGAGTTTATATGTAATTGTTTACTTTATACTTAGTATACTAATAGAGCTGTTAGTTAAGTCAACTAGAAATGCTCGCTGCTTTTGTCTTTATATCGTGGGTTATATCTCAAGGGCCACATACACATTACCTAATTACATAATACTAGTATGGTAATTAAGGAGTGTATCGTAATTAACACACAAGTATATATATATATATATATACACGAAACTTCGTATCAACAACCTCATCAATATATATACGAAGAGACCCATCACATCTCCTAGTTAAAAATCTGGGATTTACTCAAAACGTAGAGAACATTGCTCAAGTCAAAAAGTGACCAAAAAGATGAACTCTTGCCAGCAAAAGGCTATGGAGACGCTGCTTCACGGCCATGGGTGTGCCAACCAGCTCAAGCTCATCATGGACCACGCCAAGTCAGACTCGTCCATGGAAAGGGAGGACCTGGCCAAGTCCGTCCTCCATTGTTTCTCGGATGCTCTAGCCATCTTGATCGATACATATGACCATCATCAAGGTGACCAATCCAATAACTCATCTCCCCAGGATGCGTCGCCTGTTCTTGAGAACAGCAGGAAACCACTTCACAAGAGGGGAAGGTATATATTAATCAATTGAAATATTCAAGAATGGTTGAATGAATGATGTTCATTAATCATGATAAGCTTGGTGGTTGCAGAAAGACATCAGTGGCAGAGAGCTCAGACTACCGTAGACACGAATCCCCGAACCCGATCTACCACGATGGCTTTCTCTGGAGGAAATATGGACAAAAGCAGATCAAAGAATCAAATCACCAAAGGTAATACATATCATTCACTATGATAAAATATATATATATATATATATATATTCATGTAGTAGTTTTCATTAAAAAAAAAGGAATGATGAAATGGTAGGAGCTACTACAAGTGTGCGTACACTAAAGACCAGAATTGTGAAGCAAAGAAGCAGGTTCAGATGATTCAAAACAATCCTCCATTATACTCAACCACTTACTTCGGCCACCACACGTGCCAACTTCACCAAGCCTATGCAACTTTCCCCGGGGACACCTCTGACCCGCAGGATTCCCACATGATCCGATTTGATCACCCAGACTCCTCCATCCATCAACATCAGAACCAAAGTCAGAATCAGATCATTTATTTAAAAGATGAAAACATGATGATGTTACCTGATAAATCAGAAGAGTGGTCGTCTCCATCTCAGTGGATGTCCTCGGAGGTTGCTCACGCGGTGGAGGCTTTCGGGTTTAACCCTTTTCGCACATCAAGTGACTTATCATGACCACTTACATCCTTCCCTTCTCTATCATCATACATATGTAGCTTCGTTAATTATATGTTCCCACCTACAATCCGGTAGTATCCTAGCTACTGTTACGTTTTCGCGTTATACATTTCTGTCTACTTGTGTACAGCACTTGAAGCTTTTGTTTTTAGTTAATATTAACTAGCTTCAATAACACGTGAATGAATGTTTGGACTGTTGCCGGATTTCTTTTTGTTCACACGGGAATCCATCTTTTATAACCAACCGTCGAGAAACGTTTTCAAGTACCCTCTGAGTAAGTATGTGAAATTTTCATTAACAATGTAATGACACAAGAGATAAGTATGTGAATTTTCACTAACAATGTAATGTGAATAAATATATATAGCTAGCCAGACTTCTTTTTTTTTGATAATTAAGTATGTAAATTTTCATTAACAATGTAATGACACAAGAGATACAATCAGTTTTGATAAAATCAAATCTTAGTGAAACTAAACTAGCTAGTTAAAGCAAAGGTCTAAGAGAGCCCCAAAAAAGATAAAAAAGACTCACAAAGACAAGGAAGTTTAATCACATTCGTATGAATATGATTAAAGCTTAGCTAAGAAAGACTTGGTGGATGTCTTCTACATAGAAGATAGTTTGAACTATGTTTTTTTTTACCAGCCATGATGTCTCCAGAACACTACTGTTTTCAGTCGTCGGGATTCTGGCACACCACCGTTGTTGCAAATTTAAGAAACCATGAAGTTGCTAAACTTCGTGTTGTTGCATATTTTTATCATCCATTCGCATAACAAAAACGAAAGTTTTTCGTCCCCTTTATCATAATTAGTTTTTTGCAATAAATGTTGTCTGCAAACATTGATATTGATTTACTGATTTTATTTGTAAAAAAAACTATTAAAAGTTTAATATCTGGATATTCTTATTCCATAGGTAAAAATCACCATGAGAACGGCCGGACTCGCTCATGCAAAAATACTATCAATCGTACAAAAATCCAACACAGAGTCAAAAAAGTGGTGAGAAAGTAAATTGTTGATCGGGTCAATGAACTTGCCACTAGAGCAGATGGGAAAGACAAACCTTCTTGACCCTTGTGCCCTAAATAACTAACCACTGACAAAATAACTATTCTCTCCGTTTAATAATACTTGATGTCTTGTAATATTGCACAAAGATTAAAAAAATTAATTTCTCTAAAAAAGTATTTTAAATATATAATTTTAAAATCAGTTAATCAATTATAAAAAAGACAGTAAAATCTAATTGGTTGAACAGTTACCAATAAAATTAAAATTAACCTTAAAATCTCAAAATTTCATGTAAATTAAAACAAAATAGTCATTTCGAAAACATCATCTATATTATATATTAGTCATATATAATCAGAAGAATATATCTCCACTAATTTTGTAAACTACTCATATCTCTTTTGGGTTAAAGGACCTTTGTATCGCCTAATTAAGTAATTATTACAAAGGTTTTTAGAACATATCATTTCATTTATCCTTTAACGCGTATACTTCAACGAGAAAACAAAGATCAATAATGCATCTTATTTGTTTTGTTCAAAGATAACATATAACATTTCACGGTCCCCCTTTGTTTTTGGTAATTGTGAGCTCATATATATGATGCAATATAAAACGGATAATTAATTAACATTATCCTCTTCAAGTATCCAACCCATATATAGATCGTGGATGCCGTTCGTTGACAAAAAAAAAAGGATCGTGGATGCCGTTTAAATATCCTAGAAAACAAACTTGAGATGACGAATACTGTTTGATACCTTAATCATTCAAGATGTATGCATGATTTATGGCACAACAATTTTATACACATAGACAAATATTATACATGTCATGTTTTTTAATTTATGATAAATAAGTAACACATACACGAACCTTTCTTCTTGGAACATGCATCAAATATTCTATTAACAGGCATTATTTGGTATGCCCAAAATCATGTGTATGTCTACATTTCAATCTGCACATGTGTGTATAAAAAGGAATTGTGCGCATTAGCCCATAGCATATTCAAACGACTTATAATAATTAAAATGAAACTCAGATAGTAAAGGGAATCTAGGGCTGAAGGTGATGGTTTGTATCCTTTTCGGTATTTCAAAACCTTTCGTGCGGTATATTTTCGGTTTGGACATGTTAACCGAAACGTCGACTTCAGCGCGTTACTTGTTTTCTTCAAGGTCGTCGAATGCGGACTCTAGAATTATAAGTGAAACTTCTCTTTGAGTTTCTTCTCTCCACAACCATATCTATCATCTGTCATGTTTTAGTTATTTTAGTTTGCTGCCAAATTTCCCATTATTGGACATTTAATTTTTAATATAATCAGTTGTTCAAAAAAGGACTTGTTAACCAAACTCATTCTTGGATTAGTGGAAATGATGTAACAAAAATAAATCAAAAGATAAATTAATGCAACCAGCAGTTGAAAATATGTTTGTTTATGTACACTTAACTATAATCTCTATTATATAAAAGCAACTAAATTGGAAGTTTTTAAGGGGTGATACATCAGCATAAATATTCTTATCCAATCAAAGTGCCACATCACCTTTATTTCTGGTGCAAATCATATGCCATTTTGATATGTTGTTTGGCTTGAACAAGACTTTTGTAATTGGCCCAAAAATATTAAAACTCTTTAGTCCAAATACACCATATTCACCTTAGATCCTGTTCATGTTCTCTTTTCTACATATCTTCCAATTCAATTTATATTGGTATTTTGCCTCCTTTCCCACTCTTCAGCTTATTAAGTTGTTGGGTTGTGTTAAATTGTGGCGCAGGAGTATGGTTATGGTTTCAAATTCTCATGAAAAATATGCTTCGAGATTTGAAAGTGCTTCTAAATGAATGGAATTATGCAAACACATAGCCTTAACATTTGCATAAAGACATATAACAATGGTGTGCATGATTCATAAATTCTTTGGGCTTTTTGGATTTAACTATCTATATTATTTGTGTCGACTGTTTTCTTCTTTGAATTTTCAAAATCATTTAGCTTGCTGGATTGAGTATTTAATTTCTCAAGATTTTGAATCCTCTCATATATCGAATGATCTATTGGAGTCAGCACAAGAAGAGATCAAAATTCCTGGAAGCATTAATATATCTTAAACAGATGGTATTTACATAGATTATGTAATTGTCTAGAATTTTAATGAAAAGACTGGCGAAGACGACGAGTGTTGGAGGTGTAAGGCAGGCACATTGTCCACAGTCCTAACTGTTTTATGTTTGTTGGTAATTTTTAAATTTTTTGGTAAACGTTTTGTTAGTACCTTATATTTTAGAATCATATTTTTTTAATATACCGACAATAATTAGGATCCAATGAAACTCATCTTAAAACAAACACTACAAAAAAGACTGGGTTGTATCACTTAATTAAAATAATATAAATAAATGATATTATTTTAAATTACTTATTTTAAAATGAAATAAATATTCATTATTTGAAATCAATTATAATAATTAATTGTATTATTAATTATTATTACATCAGTTCACTAGAATGATACTATATTTTATATTAATTTGCATCACTTTGATAAAATTAATTTTATTTTCATATTACATTTTCAGTAGATGTTTTGCCCGCATTTGCAGATTTAATAGTTTTACAAAAAATTATAAATAGATATATTATCAATTGCTTGGAATGAACCGAATTAGCTTTGTCACCCCAAAGACACCTTCGGTATTTTATTTTCATATTACATTTTCAGTAGATGTTTTGCCCGCATTTGCAGATTTAATAGTTTTACAAAAAATTATAAATAGATATATTATCAATTGCTTGGAATGAACCGAATTAGCTTTGTCACCCCAAAGACACCTTCGGTATACAGGGGTGCACATAGGATTAAAGGTAAATCAGGACTTTCTTGGCAGAGTTTTAGGCGCATCCCCCTACGTAGGCCCTAAACTAAGCAAGTTAGCTTCCATCGAGAGAAAAATTATTTTCATGATCTTAAAATATTTAATAATACATTAAATATTAAATTTTTAATATACAATAAATTTATTTTTTAATAAAATATTTTATCATATAAAATAAACTTGGAATTATATATAACTATATACAAGGATTTATATTTATTTTTAAAATATAATGATGTAAAATATTTTTGGATAACATAATATTTAATCTTTCTAGATAATGATGTTTATCAAATTAATGAAATTCATTTTAATTGATGGGTAATTGTATATTAACAAATCTAATCTAATTAATTATTAAGGGTAATAAGACTTTCAACACTCTTAACTTTTTAACGTGGGATCAAAAAATTAATTCGTAAATAATAGTATAAATATTTTTAAAACTTTTACCCATCTTTCAGAAATTATCACTATGAGGAATTTTGATTATCCTAAAAAAATTATCTTAAAAGATATATTCATTCTATCTTAGGTGATATTGATATATATATATATACTAATTTTGAGACTTCTTAGTAGTGCCACATATGACAAAATATTCTCCACCAATCAACCTGCCATGTCATTATGGACTGGGCTTGGATTACCAAAAAAGTTAACATTTGCAGCCCATTTAAACCATTTCAAACCAACTTAAAATCTAATTCTCTAAAATCCGGCTCAAGATCCGTCGACTGTTGACCATTAGAGCAAGCTCACCTTCGGAGGAGCCCCGCGGCCCCAAGACGTTGTGGTCCAGAGGACCCGACTCCAAACCCTACTCACATCCAATCTTCCGTGACGTCGCCGCCTCCAAGTCCGAGAAACCACGCACTGCTCCGTCTTCATTCCGATGGAGAGAGACCATACCGGAGGTGAGCATCTCAAGAGAAACCACCATCCTCTTCAAGAGTCGCCCCTTTTAAAAATAGAGCCTGTTTAAAATTACAAATGGAATATAATATAAACATATATATACTATTTTAGTATTACTAAAGTAAATATAATCTAATTTAAATATGATAGTATCATTATAATTTTTTAATTATTCTAATGATAAATTATTATCTAAATCATTTAAATTATTTATTAAAATTAATAATTGGCATAAAATATGACTAAATCTAATATTATTGAAAAAATGACAAATTAACAAATTCACTTCATTAATAATAGTACAGAATTGTAAGTGTGAAGCTAGATGCCTTTTTGACATCTACCAAAGTTAAACCACGAATGGAAATTCTACGCCAGGATAACTGATTTACGTAGATGTTAAAAATGAAAACTAAGATCTATTGTCATTCCCTTCTTTTCTTCATCAAATATATACATTTTTTGTAAAATTAAAGTATATAATCCGCGCGTAGCGCGGACACAAACCTAGTATAGGTAATATTTAAATTTAGATATATCTCAAAAGATGACTCCAACAACTTAAGTTGATAAACGCGAGAGTGAAAGCAACGTCCGTGTGGCTAAGTATAAACACACTGCAACAATCACATTTTTTCTAGTCAAAATCGTCACCACTTTTCTTCCGCACCATTTAGGTCATCGTAGCCACAGAGTCCTCAGGTTGACCTCCTAATTTAACATTATAATATATTAGAGACTTATGTATATAATATCATTTTATAAAATAAGTAGGCTGATAACACATGATAAAATCCAAAGATATCCATCCCCCTCATTACTCGTCCTTTAGGTAAAACAAATATATTTTATATATTATAAGTTCAACAAAATATGGGGAACAAACAACAAAAGTTTATGATTTTAAGAAGCTAACCAACATTCAAATCTATGTTTGTTCATATGGTGTTATTATATATATTTCGGGTATCATGGTTTGTTGGATTTGAACTGTGTAAAGCTGTTTGACCAGATAAAAGGTCCACAGGTTCGGGTACTCGGCAGACCGCGTTTCATAAAAGAGGGACGTACTTTCGTCCGATTATTCTAATAGTCAACCGGAAATTAGTATTTATCGAATTGCTTAAAAAATAACTAATACTTGTTAAAAAATCTATACTGTTTATATTTAAAAGCCTACTACCACTACTGCAACTACACGATGGAAATAAAAGGGATCGAAAAGGCTTTCCTGGATAAGGCATATACGTTTTTTTTTTGAAAAAAGGCTTAATAAGGCATATACGTTGCTCAAAAGTCAAAAGGGGTAAGGCATATACAACTTTGAGAAAATGAAATATGGGTCTAATATATATATTCAGAAGAAAAGACCCACAAATTAGGTTATATTAGGCCCAACTCGCGTCAGTGCGTTTATTGCCACGTCAAAACCAGGAGAAAGCGGAAGATATATTTGCTCTGAGAGTTAGTTTGACAGTTTCAATTTCTTTTTATGGGAAAGCGAAGCTAAAGTGAAAGAGGGAAAATAGAAAGGTTAGCCAATATTAGAAATCAAACAGAGAAATGTATCTATCGGGTGGGATGATGATGATGAAGAATGTAAGATTATCTGTAATGGGATGGGTGATGGTGTGGTGGTGGTGGGGTTCGTGCATGGGGAGGTTCGTGGTTGAGAAGAATAGCCTGCGAGTGACTTCACCCGAGTCCATCAGAGGAATTTATGAATGCGCCCTTGGCAACTTTGGTGTTCCACAGTACGGCGGAAGCATGTCTGGCTCTGTGGTTTACCCCAAAGCTAACCAGAAGGCTTGCAAGAACTTTGAGGATTTCGACATCTCTTTCAGATCTAGAGTCTCTGGATTGCCCACATTCGTTCTCGTCGATCGAGGAGGTCCCCCATTCCTTTCTCTCTTTATGATTCACGTGAAAACTAGGATGACTTGCTATGCAAGGAACCCATGACTCAGTTATTTGTTGTGATTTTGGCCCCTCCCCCAGATTGTTACTTCACCTTAAAGGCCTGGAACGCGCAACGAGCGGGTGCTGCGACAATATTGGTGGCGGATAACAGGCCGGAGCCACTCATCACCATGGACGCCCCAGAGGACGAAACAGCAGATGCGGAATACCTGCAGAACATCACGATTCCTTCAGCGCTGTTGAGCAGATCTCTAGGGAGCGCCATCAAAACGGCCATAGATCAAGGAGAACCCGTCCGTATAAGTCTGGACTGGCGGGAAGCTCTTCCACACCCGAACGACCGAGTAGCCTACGAGCTATGGACCAACAGCAATGATGAGTGTGGATCCAAGTGTGATGCACAGATCCGGTTCCTTAAGAGGTTCAAAGGAGCGGCTCAGATTCTCGAGAAAGGAGGATACACTCGCTTCACTCCCCACTACATCACCTGGTACTGTCCTGAAGCGTTTCTAGCAAGCAGACAATGCAAATCGCAATGCATCAACGGAGGAAGGTATTGTGCTCCTGACCCTGAGCAAGATTTCTCCAGAGGATACAACGGGAGAGACGTGATCATTCAGAATTTACGCCAAGCTTGCTTCTTTAGAGTGATGAATGAAAGTGGAAAGCCTTGGATTTGGTGGGATTATGTCACCGACTTCGCCATCCGTTGTCCCATGAAACACGAAAAGTACAACAAACAATGCGCCGATCAAGTTATTCGCTCTCTTGGTATTAACCAACTTCTTATTCTATTATATATATATCTCTCTTTTTTTTTTATCTCTTGATATATGTCTTTCGAGTAGGAGTCGATGTGAATAAAATTGACAAATGCATTGGAGACATCGAAGCAAACACTGAGAACCCCGTTCTCAGAGATGAACAAGAAGCACAAGTGAGCCCTCTCTCTCTCTCTCTCTCTCTCTCTCTCTCTCTCTCTCTCTCTCTCTCTCTCTCTCTCTCTCTCTCTCTCTCTCTCTCTCTCTCTCTCTCTTTCACAAATGTAAGCCTTCTAACTATTGATTGCTAATTTTGTTCAAGGTTGGGAAAGGTTCGCGAGGAGATGTGACAATACTACCAACTATTGTGATAAACAACAGACAATACAGAGGTAAGAAGCAAGGAAGTTCTTCCGTTTTGACATTATTAACTGGTTAGGTTTTTATTTAATATTTTTAT
The DNA here is from genome assembly GCF_020379485.1 of Brassica napus. Lineage (NCBI taxonomy): Eukaryota > Viridiplantae > Streptophyta > Magnoliopsida > Brassicales > Brassicaceae > Brassica > Brassica napus. The sequence goes on along the minus strand of NC_063445.1, from coordinate 894,423 downwards.
TATCACAGGGAAGTTGGAGAGATCTGCGGTTCTTAAGGCCCTTTGCTCAGGGTTCCGCGAGACGACTGAGCCACCCATATGCTTAACCGAAGGTCCTCTCTACTTCCTGTACATATCTCTATTTGATATACACTACTTTTGACGTATGATTCTGGCTTCTGTGATTGCGCAGACATAGAAACCAACGAGTGTTTACAAAATAATGGAGGGTGTTGGGAGGATAAGACTACCAACATTACAGCTTGCAGGGTATGTAACCTCTCTACAGAAATTTGTTTGTTTTGTTATAATTATGCTACATATCTACGTATATGTTTTAGTAAAAGGAGTATCATTATTTCAGGACACTTTCAGAGGAAGAGTGTGTCAATGTCCCATTGTTCAAGGTGTCAAATTTTTGGGTGACGGTTACACACATTGTGAAGGTAAGAAATGCTCAAATGTATGTTATGATTAACTTAATGACAAAGAATTTTTTTGGATATTGCAGCGTCAGGGGCATTGCGTTGTGGGATAAACAATGGAGGATGCTGGAAACATACCCAAATGGGAAGAACATATTCGGCTTGCCGTGTAATATGGCATACCTCAAAACTAACTAACTTCCATCCTCTGTTTAAACATTGCTCTCTTTCTATATATTTGACTTACAATGATTGATTCTTACCTTTTTATTTTTGTTGTTGTTGCTGTTGTTCAGGATGATCATTCGAAAGGCTGCAAATGTCCACCTGGATTCAAGGGAGATGGGCTGAAAAACTGCGAAGGTATTCTTTGAATAGATTATACATATGAAATTAAGAGCTTGAACTAACCCCCCCCCCCCCCCCCCCCACATGTTGTTAATGTGTTATAAATACAGATGTGAATGAGTGTGAAGAGAAAACAGCGTGCCAATGTCGCGGCTGCAAATGCAAGAACACATGGGGAAGCTATGAATGCAGCTGCAGCGGAAGCCTGCTTTACATCAGAGAGCACGACATTTGCATAAGTATGTATTCATCACATAATTCTTGAAACCAGAAAAAGTTTCAGATCATCAAGGGGATAAAAATTAAATTTTACTATGCATATAGGTAAGGATGCAAGAGGAGACGTAAGCTGGGGGGTGATATGGATAATACTAATGGGTTTGGGAGCAGCTGCTTTGGGAGCTTACACGGTTTACAAATACAGAATCCGGGTATGCTTATTAGAACATACTTGTTCAATATTTGGTTGGAGTTGGATATATACATAATAAACTGATTTTGATCGTGGTAATTTTTTTTTCCTAATTGATTATGTGCTGTAGACATACATGGACTCAGAGATAAGAGCGATAATGGCGCAATACATGCCTCTCGATAACCATCCCAACACTCAACCTTCTTCTCAGCTTGAGTTGTAAGAACAAAGGCTTCACTCATTGCAGCTTCAAACTTCAAGCCTTAATTTGATCATATATATAGGGTTCTCTTACGTTTAATTTAGCCATTGTGGGAAGTCCTTTTATGCTACTTACTGTTTTTATATCATAGATGCTATAAAACTATACTGGCCAGGTGCATCCGATAGTTGGGCCTTATATATTTATTTTATCCTTTTGGTCGGTTACTCGTTTATAGTACACCACAACATTTTCGTAATAAAAGAGTACAATCTTTTTTCTTATCTTCCATTTTTGTAGAAATGGCAACTTCAATACCTAACAGTGGGTTGAAAATTTCATCTTGATTCACATTACATCTAACTCTGGAACAGAGCTGAACATTGTTTTTTGATCTTTGTAATGTGTAGTTTTTCTTCTTCTTTTTTTGCTAAAACAAATATTGAAATAAAAGCTTGTGCCAATAAAAGTGCATAACATTTGTTAATGAATGTAAGAGATGTTAACATAATAAATGTGAATGTTGCTTGGGAATGAAACAAAGGTAGAGAAGTCTTGAGATCGTTTGGTAGGCATGTCTTTTATCCTCATCATATCACTCATTATCCCTGTTTATTCTTCTTTCTTTCTTTCTCTAACTTTTGTTCTTTTTGTTTATTTTCCCGATTCAATAATAACAAAGGAGTTATTTTCTACTGAACCAGTGTGATCCACACACTGAGAAAAACAATTAAATCTGACTTTTAATTTAAGTAGATCACAGAAAAAACGAGGAGCGAGCTAAAGTCAACGGGAAGATACTCAGTTGTAGTGAGCACCGTTTACGGCACTTTGTGCATTGAAGTGGTTTTAATTAAATGACAAGTAATCAATTTTGATAAGAAACATATGCAAGTAGTAGTGCTTGAGGTGTGGTGGAAGCTATACGCCATCTTCATAAATCATTTCAGTTGTAATATACTAGTAGTATTTTTTTTAAAAAAGAAAGAGAGAAATGATGGTGTAGCATTGCATGCTCTGGGACAAGAAAGAAAGAAAGAAAGAAAGGATCCCTTCTCTTCTACTCCATCCGCTTTGCAGCTTCCATATAGTATTATTATTTGATTCAAAAAAAAAAAAAATCTGATTCTATGATCATAAGCGTGACCGGTTTAAGATTATTAATTTTTGAAAGAAAAAGAAAAAAAGTAGACAAAAGTGTTAAAGGCGAGGAGAAGATTGTCCCCAGGACTTGAGAGAGAGAAGTCATAAAGCCTCGTCTCCGGAGCTTACGCCGTTTACAGCACATTCTCTTTATCTCTCTCTCTCTCTGCCTTTTTTTCCAAATTCTCTCAGCTCTCTCTCCCCGCTAGTAAAGCTTCTTCAAATTTTTAATAACAGAAACAACTTTGGATTCGGCCATCACCTTCCCTTTTATTCTCAAGCTGCTGCTTTTGTTTTTCCTCTTCCTCCTTTGTTCAAACTCTCCCTCTTCCTCTGGGATTATTATCATCAGTTCACTGAAACCTTTTTAAATGATTTGGGAAGCAGATGACTTATAAGAATCTCCGGTAAAGAGAAAGCTTTTTGGTTGGTTTCCTTGTCCAGCATCCATGGCGGACTAGCCTATTGCCTTTCCTCTGGCTCGCTCTTCTTTGTTGTTATTAAAAAGATCAATCCTTTATTTGGGCAGAGGAAATGTGGTTGCAGGACGCCCTTGTTTCACTCAGCTTCTTCCTGGCCGTGGCCGCTTCAGTTACAAGTGCAGAAGACCCCACCTTCAACGACGACGTTTTGGGGCTCATAGTTTTCAAGGCTGGCCTGGACGACCCCTTCTCCAAGCTCGCCTCTTGGAACTCGGAAGACTACGATCCCTGCAGCTGGGTCGGGTGCGTCTGCGACCCTGCCACCAATCAGGTCACGGAGCTCCGCCTTGACGGGTTTTCTCTCTCAGGGCACATCGGACGTGGCCTCCTCCGTCTCCAGTCCCTCCACACCTTAGTCCTCTCCAACAACAACCTCACCGGAGCCCTAAACTCGGAGCTCACTCACCGTGGGACCCTCCAGCTCCTCGATTTCAGCGGCAATAACCTGTCGGGTCGGATCCCAGACGGGTTCTTCGAGCAATGCGGGTCGTTGAGGTCAGTGTCACTGGGTAGAAACAGGCTGACGGGTCCTCTGCCGGTGTCCCTGAGCTACTGCTCTACCCTCACCCATCTTAATCTCTCCAGCAATCAACTTTCTGGGAGGTTGCCCCGAGAGCTCTCGTTCCTCAAGAGCTTAAAGTCCCTCGATTTATCTCACAATTTCCTCCAGGGCGACCTCCCCTCCGACCTCGGCGCTCTCTATGATCTCCGCCACCTCGACTTGTCCACGAACTGGTTCTCTGGTCACCTTCCTTCCGACATTGGAGCTTGTTCTTCCTTGAGATGGCTTGATCTTAGTCATAATTACTTTTCCGGGAACCTTCCGGTTTCAATGAAAAGCCTCGCGTCTTGCAGCTTGGTCCGACTGCGTGGAAACTCTCTCGTCGGAGAAATCCCTGATTGGATCGGTGAAATGGGCAGCGTGGAGACTCTGGATCTCTCTGCCAACAACTTCTCCGGGAATGCGCCCTTTTCTCTGGGAAACCTCCTCTCTCTCAAGGAACTCAACCTTTCCTCAAACTTTCTCGCTGGGGAGATCCCACACAGTATCATCTCCAACTGCTCCGACTTACTCTCCTTTGACGCCAGCAAGAATTCATTCACCGGCTGGATGCTCTTCTCCGGGAACCTCTCCAGCCTTGGCTTTCTTCAAGGTCTTCGCCTTCTAGATCTTTCCTCCAATGCTTTTTCCGGTGAGATACCTTCTAACATTTTGATCCTTACAAGTTTGGTGCACCTTAATCTCTCCACCAACTCTCTCTTCGGTTCCATACCCACCTCCATTGGAGGACTCAAACTCGTTGAGATTCTTGATCTGAGTAGTAACCTTCTCAATGGAACACTTCCTTCTGAGATCGGTGGAGCCATCTCCCTTAAACAACTCAACCTTCAGAGAAACCACCTCACCGGCCACATCCCGCCTCTCATCTCAAACTGCTCTGCTTTGAACACAATGTAAGTACATAAGCATCTGGTTTTCACTTATTTGTCATTTTTCTCAAGCGAACCGTGTGTGTGTGTGTTTGTGCAGAGATCTGTCGGAGAATAAGCTATCCGGTGGGATTCCGGGGAGCATTGGCAGTCTCAGCAACCTACAGTACATAGACTTGTCGAGGAACAATCTCTCTGGAAGTTTACCCAAACAAGTAGAGAAACTTACCCACCTGGTCACCTTCAACATCTCTCACAACCGCATCACTGGTGAGCTCCCAGCTGGAGGTTTCTTCAACACCATCCCTCTCTCTGCCGTCACCGGAAACCCATCCCTATGCGGCTCCGTCGTTAACCGCTCATGTCTCTCTGTCCACCCTAAACCCATCGTCCTCAATCCCAACTCCTCCAATCCAGCCAGTGGTCCACCTCTCAGCGGTCAGATCCGGAAGAGCGTTCTTAGCATATCCGCGCTCATTGCCATTGGTGCTGCTGCCTTCATTGCCATTGGGGTTGTGGCCGTTACTCTGCTCAATGTGCACGCCCGATCTAGCATGTCCCGCCACGATGCAGGAGCTGCTCTCGCCATGTCAGTTGGCGAAACCTTCAGCTGCTCCCCGAGTAAAGATCAAGAATTCGGGAAGCTGGTGATGTTCTCAGGGGAAGCGGATGTGTTTGACACAAGAGGCGCAAATGCATTGCTCAACAAGGACTGCGAGCTGGGCCGTGGTGGGTTCGGAGTGGTCTACAAGACGAGTCTCCAGGATGGGCGTCCTGTGGCAGTCAAGAAACTGACAGTCTCGGGTCTGATAAAGTCGCAGGAGGAGTTCGAGAGAGAGATGAGAAAACTCGGCAAGCTGAGGCACAGGAATGTGGTTGAGATCAAAGGCTACTACTGGACGCAGTCGCTGCAGCTTCTGATCCATGAGTTTGTCTCTGGGGGAAGCTTATACAGACATCTCCACGGGGACGAGTGCGTTTGCCTCACTTGGCGTCAACGCTTCAGCATCATTCTGGGGATAGCGAGAGGTCTGGCTTATCTGCACGGGAGCAACATCACTCACTACAACCTGAAAGCAACGAACGTGCTCATAGACGCAGCCACTGGGGAGGCTAAAGTCTCTGACTTTGGGCTGGCCAGGCTTTTGGCCTCCGCGCTGGACAGGTGTGTCTTGAGCGGAAAGGTACAGAGCGCCTTGGGGTACACGGCCCCGGAGTTTGCATGCCGGACGGTAAAGATAACAGAGAAGTGCGATGTGTACGGGTTTGGGATCTTGGTGCTGGAGGTGGTGACGGGGAAGAGGCCGGTGGAGTATGCGGAGGACGACGTGATGGTGCTGTGTGAGACGGTGAGAGAGGGGTTAGAGGAAGGGAGAGTGGAGGAATGCGTTGACGCTAGGCTGAGAGGAGATTTTCCGGCAGAGGAGGCAATACCAGTGATAAAACTAGGGTTGGTATGTGGGTCCCAAGTGCCCTCGAATAGGCCTGAGATGGAGGAAGTGGTGAAGATATTAGAGCTCATACAGTGTCCCTCTCAAGAGTTTGAGTGACGACGACAAGATGGAACAAGTTCTTTATTTCTTCTTCAGTTATCATCATATATAAAAAAAAGTTCCATCTTCATCTTTTATAAAAAGAAAGGTTTTGTTTTCTTATGAGCTTATCATGCCAGCTGAGCTCAGTTCGAGGAGTCTCTCACACTCATTGTAACCAAAATGTTGAAGGTTGTTATTGTTTCATAAAGTAGATCAAAATGTTCGAGGTTTCTCTGTTTGTTATGCCCTATCTATATCATTCCCACATTTTATTTGAATCTTTTAACATACATTAACATATTCAGAAGATGAATAATACATTTGAAAATCTTGGTTTTGAAGAGACATAAAGTCAGTCAGTAAAACAAAACGATAAAGCAAAAATAAAAGGGAAATAGAGAAGTCTACCACCACCATTGTGAAGTCAGACTCCCCAAGGGTCCAAGCATAAGCTTTTTTCTGTAGTGCAATGCTTTCATTATTGTAGAGTTATGGAGTGCCCCCACACACTTACTCATTTCTGTTCACTATTATTTACTCCCAGTAAGCTTTACATTCAAAATGTATACTTTTGTCAGCTAATTTACAGACACTCATAATTACTATTATTATTCAGTGCTCACATTCACACATGCTGGTCCAGAGAACGTATGTATCTCTAACTAATACAGCATTATTAAATATGATAGGCGTAGGCGATTTGGATTTGAGACACAAACACCCTTTTAGCATTTCTCATTTTTGTGTGCAAATTTTATGTCTTCGCTTTACTGGTATATATTTTATATACCTCACCCTACTTTTCCTTTGTAATTTACATTACAACTTTTATAGTTCCACTTTTTTGGCTTCCACTCTCAAAAGCGGGAAGCACGTTCGTCTTCGGTTTTGTACTACTTTTGATATTTTTACAAGTAAATAAAATCGATGTTACTGGACTTTAGACCAACATTTGGGTTGTGTTGGGCTCATACCTCTCAGAGATGCAAATAATGTTTTGCAAATTGCAATTGCAATTGCCAGTAATTTGGTTGAGCATTGCGCACATGCAAAACAAAGTGAGGAATCTCATGCCATCGCTCATCGCTCCCTCCCACCCGTCTAGCGCAGGTAATTTTTTTTTTTGTGCAGCAAGCCCAAACGGCTTTAATCATATTTATATGTAGTTCCCTCATTTCCATTACAATTTTGTGTTCACTCAACTAAGCACACTCTAACCAAGACTACTCTCATGCATCACATTTCTTAATCCTTACCATAGGAGATGATGTCTAACATCTGGCTCGTGTACGTGCCTGTTTCTCGTGTCCACCATTATGTAACGCCCATGATCATCTGCAGTTAATGTCTTAATGAGTCCCATGTTGGTTCTCTTAACCTGGGAGCCCAACTCTATGCAACCACCGTTACCTTTTGTGGAAACTGACAAATCATCATGTTCATGTGCTCTGGTTTAATTTATGAGTTTTGGAAACTAATCACTATGTTTATATGTTCTGGTTCCACTTTGTTAAATTCGAGTTTATTATGTTTCCAACTTAAAACCAATTGGTAATACGTAGATTACCCTAACGTTTATATCTTATTTAAGGTTTCTTTAATTCTAGATGTTAGATACTTTATCCTTAATACTCCATTTTAAAATAATGGATCTTATCAGTCAGAATAGAATTTTAAGAAATTTACATCCGGTCGAGAGGGTTTAATACGAGAGGGTTAATTACGACAATTATACCGATTAGAAAAATATATTATTTTGGGATTTAAAATGTTTATGATGGGCTATGATACCATGTTAAATTATGTATTTCTCTTATGAAAATTTTACTACAAAATAAAGGATATAGACATAAGACAAATAACAAAACTGATTACATATATTCTCAACCACCTAAAATATTTTTATTAACTGACAAAAACTACAGTAGTTAAAATTTTACAAATTACAAAATATGCATATATGAAACTAGTTAAGAAAATATATTATTCTTGAAAATAAAAGAGATGCATATATCAAATTTAAGAGAAAATGTTCAATAAGAAAAGAAAATACCAAAGAATTCAAGAAACAAATTTATATCAGAAAATATTTTATTTTACTTACTATCATAGTTAAGATAAACAAACATTGAAAAAATAATACACATGAAAATTCAGTGGTAAGATAAGTCTATAGTCTATGATAATTATAATAAAATATAAATAGTAAAATTAATGTTATTTTAAAATGAAATGAATAAAACATTTTTAAATACTTATTGAAATTTAACTATTTTATTTTTTTCATTTATTCAACTGTAATATAAGATAAAATTAATTATTTCAACATGCGTTACCATATACCACTACCATATAGCAGAAATTAGGATGCTAGACAATATTTCTGCACCTACTTAAGTAAGAGCCGTACATTTACTACGGCACTTGTCTCCAGTGTGGCCGGCTTTGTTCGACCTGTATCGATTACCACCCGGTCCACCCCTGAGCCCTCTTTGCAGGTTAGTTTCTGGGACCAAACTCTCGGACCAAATGATTATGTTGGACCATTATTTAGTGCTGTTTTACCTCTAAAAACCAAACATAGTGGTGTTTTTATTATGGGCCTGTTAATTTTCCATGTAATTATACCCGAATAATTCGGTCTCATATTTTCTTTCGGGCTTTACGTACTTAAAAAAAAATCACTCCCCATGAACCATATTGTATGCAAAGACTGATTACTTACTTAAAAAAAAAGTCTACAACTGTAATAGACTATCACAACTGCTAGAGCTACCAGGAGCCCATAATCTGACAAATAACTAAATCAACTTACGACTAATCACTCTGAGCAGCTTGCTATAGTTTAGGTTGATCCTGCCACGTGTAACTCGATGAGCGAGTGCCGACAATTGGGACAGGAAGAGTGAGAGACAAGCCACGTGTCGATACAGGACATGTGGAAGCTGTGATTACACGGCGGAAGAACTCGGACCTTCTCACCGTCCGCGAACTCCCCCAGACAGATGGCGCACTCCGTCGTAGCTATCTCCACCCCGCTCGACCCGTACGCGGCCACGGGAAACCTCTTCAGTTCTCGCTTCTTCAATCCGGGCCTGTCTGCCGCCACCGTCGATGCCGCTGAGGATAGCCCGAAGCCGCATCGCATCGCACACCGGAGTATCGAATTGAGCCCAAGCGCAAGTATCAAAGCGCAGAGCAGAGCAGAGAGTATGATCACCATGTTTGCGTCGAAGTTCATGTCCCTCAGGTACCCATCTCCTCCTCCACCGCCAACGTGGGATTCAAGTAGCAGCCGGTGCATTCTCGGGTACGATCGACTAGGAGGCTCCCTCTCAGCTTCGTTAGGTTTTGTGTGTAGAGAGATACGTGTTAATGAGGATACTAGTCAAGTCTAACTGCGTAGTCTCTCTCTCGGTTTGTGGTTATCTGTTTAGACAGAGTGGGGACCATTATCCTTTTTTTTTATTTCAGATTTTGGGTTATGTGGCTGAACAATTTGTAGGGCAGTAATTGCTAAAAAGGAGATAAAATAGAGACACTTTGCCGGATATTTTGTCTCTAATAAAACCGATGTAATGAATATATATATATATATATATATATTATACACATGTTAAAATGCATATATAACTCTGTTGGGTCCTTCAAATCAGGATTGTACATGTGATTACATAACAAACAAACTGAAGAATAGTGAGTAATAAAATTTTAAGGAAAGGAGGTGGTGAGTAATACAGGCACAAAGCACTGAGAAGCAATAAACAGTATTTATGGATGAAATCATCAGAAATGGCTACAAACTATTTGGTGATTCATAACAACGCCCACTACACACGTCATTTCAAGCATGACTTTTATATTTTGTTTTTAAGTGAATTAGGATTTCTTGCTCCCTCGTTCTTTTTTTGCTACTCTTTGAAAAATTGGAGAGTTTGGTGTCTTCGTGAGATACTATTACTTATGACTATATAGTAATACTTATAAGTGTGATCATGATTCATTTAGTGAAAGATAACATCATCATTTGCCATTATCTTTTTCGGTCTTATAAATCACTTTTAAATGGGAAAGTAAGATCTTTAAGCAGAATCTAAAAAAATGACATAACTAGAACGATCTTAGAGGAGCCTGAATCGTTTTTTTTTTATTTACTTCTTTTTCTCGTTTTAATGTTAAAATAATATTATTCCGGAGTCGGCAGCACATAGATTTGTTATGGCATTGCGTTGGTTTTGGTTGTTAGAAGCATGCCTACCCATCAAGTCTCATCAAGCTCTTATTTCAGGACGGAGTCTCTGTTTCAACTCAACCATGCTTAGCCATCAAATCTCATCAAACTCTTATCTCAGGTTGCCAAAGTCATGGGTATCCGTTCTTCATTTCCGGTTTTAACAAATTCTTGTCTACCCGTCAGTGGCGTATGCGGCCAACAACCAACATACCATACATCATTCCCATTGATTCATGAACTAGTTTATACTGGAATGTTATTTTCAAATCAAGACAATTAAAGCTTTTTGCTATGGGGATATTTGTCGGTGTTAGTGCCGATCTTGCTTGTTTAATAGGCTATATTGCAGGACTTCACAGGCCCGACTATACCTAGTCCAGTAGAAGGTTCGCTGGTGCAGGACTTCATCGCCTCTCCTCTGATCGCAGAAGCTTTGGCCCTGTTGACAGCTCTTGGATCGGCGAACGATCTCTGCATCACAAAATTTGAAGTCTTTTCAGACTGTGCAACGCTCATCGGAGTAATTAATGGCAGGATCCAGAGCAAAGAGTTGATCGGAATCGTGAGTGATATACGATCAATCTCGTCTGGATTCACCTCTCTATCTTTCTCCTATTTCCCTAGATCAAAGAACTCTCTTTCAGATTTTCTTGCAAAAGCTGTGCTTCGTGCTTCTGTATCAAATCTTTTAGTGGGCTAACGATTTTGGGTCATGGCCCAATTTTATGAATGCATTTTAGTGACAAAAAAAAAGGCTATATTGCAAGCAATTTACACGTAGGGTGCAACTCAATTACAAATTTTTGGAATGAAATTGTTTGGAATGGCTTATTCTTCCATATTCTAAATTTTTTTTACCATTTGAATGGAACAAAAAACAAATCTCATTCCAATGATTCCTTGTAAAATGTCAGAAAAAAAAATGGAATGTAGTTATAAAATATTCATGGTTAAAAAAGTTTATGAATAAGTGGAATGAAATTCAATTTTTTTATTCTATAACTTCCCTTATTTCATTCATCTACGTTCCACTTTTTTTTTTAATTTCATTCATTCATGATATTCTTTAAATTAATAACCAGTTAAGCTGTACTAAGATCCAATCCCGTTTTTATTTTCTCTCACGTTTTTTTTCTCACTTTGTCTCTCTCTTTTTACTCTGCTTGTGTTTTGCTTAGGACTTGAGAGTAGCAAAAAAGGTTTATATATAGCTGGAGAGAAGAGGTTGTTGCCGGTTGTTGAGGGGTAACTGAATGCAATTTACACCTACTAAGATCCAATCCCAAGTCACGAGATGCCTTTCGTTTTACTCTCAAATTCACCCTAGAAAAACTTGTTTAAATAGATATAAATGCTTCCAGACCATTCTCACATTCTGTTAGAGGAACCGTATTTTTTAATCAACACTACATACTTTTTTTTATTATAACTCTAAATCCCATCCGAACAGAAATGTTTTCGTACTTACATCACAGTATTTATCTGAATTTACCACAATTTGCATGCTCAAAGTATTTTAGCCTTTACGTTGCAATCTTTTAAGCTCTACATACTAACAACCTACAACACTAAGTATGGTCTTGGAGGGGTAGAGTAAATAATCAATAATTTAATGAGCTTTTAGTTGTAGTTTTTGAAAAAAAGTCGGTTTTTTCTGCATATTTTCTAATAAGTGATATTAACTGTTCAACATCAAATATTTAAAGGATTGGATTGCTCTCCCAAATATTCTAGTCTTTAGTTATCATTAACTACTCAAATAATCTACACACACAAAAATAAAACGTTTGTTAAATTTCGAAATTTAGAAATTAAAGAAAAAAAAGAGAAAAGAAACACTTTTACGTATCAGTTAGTAGAGAAGATTGGCGAGATTAAAGTCTGTATATATAAATATAAGCTTTAACATTACGAGTAAAAACACAATATGAAAGGATGCTGAATTAAGAAACAAGTACTAAAGTTTAACCAAGAATAAGAATAAAAGTAAACTACAGCTTCAGAGACAAGTCAATCTCAGTATCCTTGCAAGTATCACTGTCCGATTGATCTTCTTTGTCACCTTGGTCCTCCTTATTCATATGAATGCTGCCTTCTAAGTTTGAAATCAAATTTATGGAAAAATCGTCTGTGTTTGGGCACGAAAGTTGAGACAGGAGAGGGACATGGGAATTAATGTTAAGCCCTCTGTACCCTAATCGACATCTGAAGATGTTTAAGGGATAGGCCTTATATTTACCAATGTTGGGATTGCAACGAACCCCAAGGTCATACTGTGAGCTGTTGCTGTTGGAAACACCACTTGGTGGGTACTGGCTGTAGAAGGAGTGCCCAGGATAGTTGATTTCGATCTCCTTACGCCTTTTGGCCAATGATCGCTCTTGCTTGTGAGCGTTCTGATGTCCTCCTAATGCTTGAGAAGTAGAGAACTCTTTCTTGCAGAAGGTGCAAGCAAACACCCTCGCTTTAGCCTCGTTCTTTGTCCCTTCTGCCTCATCTAAAACTCCAAAACCAGAGTTTCTTATATTGTCGTTGTTGAACAAAAAGCGAAACTCTACCCTCGGAGTCTCGGTCGCTTGCCCATCCGCAATCTTCTCTTTCATTTTCCCTTTGGTATCGGTTAAAAAACCCATTTCATGCGAAGATGACGAGATACTGCTGGAGGAACATGATGTCGGCGTAGTGAGGTTGAGTTCCATGGTCAAAGGAACAAAACGTAATGTTTTTAGGATCTGTATTTGTACGTGAACAATGAGATTAGAGAGGAACACGAGTTGCTTCTTTTTTTTTTTTTTTTTTTTTTTTTTGTAACACATAATTCATTAATCTTAAATCAGTTAGTTGGGGCCATAAGTGTTCCCTCAACTACAATTGTTTCAGCTGCTAATAAAGCAGTCTTTGCTAGCATATCAGCCTGACCATTTCTCTCCCGAGAAATCCAGACAAAGGAGACAAACTCGAAAATAGACGCAAAAGATATAATATCAGCAAGAATTCCATAGAGCTCAGGTATGCAGCTTCCAGAGTTTAAAGCATCTATTAGCTGGGACGAGTCCGCCTCGAAACAAACCACCTTCAGCTCTTCTCTAGTTCCTGCTTTGACAGCTTCAAGCAGTGCTAAAGCTTCCGCCATTGGAGCTGAAGTCACTTGAGAGGTACTACATTTGAACGTCCTAATACCTGAAGGGGAGTGGATAACCCAGCCTAAACCCGCCGCTGTGCCTCGAGGGTTCCAGGCTGCATCGGATCTGATGGTCACCGCACCAGGTGGGAGGTGGGCTTCTGGCATCTTTCTTTGGAGGTGAGAAGGCTTCTGCTCCTTTCGCTGCTGGGAGTCCCATTCTTTTGCTAAAGATATCGCTGTTGATAGGGTGTCCTCTGGCGATCCCGAATGGCCTTCAAAGACAAATTTGTTGCGCGCTTTCCACAAGTGCCAGAGGATCCACGGAGCAAGTGTATCAGAGACTACCCCCGAGGGGGGGAGACAAGTTTTGGAGCAGATAGCCGCCCAATTTGCTGCCAAATCTACCATTCCGCTGCTCTCCACCTCGGCCTTGAAAGGCGCAAGACTCCACACCTTTTGGGCATATGGACAGTGAAAGAACAGATGAATTATAGATTCGGAGCCTCCACAGCGCTTACATCGCGGGTCTAGCGGCACATGACGCTCAACTAGTCGTTCGCCCACAGGAAGAGCACCTTTTAGCAGCTTCCAAGAGAAGAGCTTAACTTTTGGAGCTACATCGAGTCTCCAGATGCTCTTATTCCAGTTGATAGGATCTTCTCCTGCAAGTGCATTTCCAGCCTCAAGAAAGTCTACTGCAGAGAAATACCCTGACTTGACGGAGTACTCTCCTATCTTCGTTCCCAGCCAAATAAGTTTATCCGGAGCCCCGGTTTGGCTTGTCCTTATCCTCTGTATCTTTTCCTCATACCCAGGGAGGTAGAGTTGAATTTTTTGCAGGTCCCAGTCACACGATTCAGCCTGCAACAGGTCTGAAACCTTGAGCTCCAAGAGAGATTCACATACTGGTCCCATTGGTCTTTCTTTGTGACAGGGGTTTAGCCATGGGTCTCTCCAAACCGAGATAGACTGGCCATTGCCTACTAGCCATCCCATGTTCTTAATCAACAGGTCCCTCCCCTTCAAAATACTTCGCCATCCATGCGACATAGCTGAGGATTCAGAAGCGAGAAGGATGTTATTTTGAGGGCAATATTTTCCGAAAAGCACTCTACCAAGCAGGCAGTTGGGATTTTGTAGCAAGCGCCAGCCCACTTTTGCTAGTAATGCAACATTATAGCTTTGAAAATCCCGGAAGCCCAAACCTCCTGCTGCTTTCGGTTTAGCCATCGAGTCCCACGAAATCCATGCCATCTTCCGGGTGCTTTCATTGTTATCCCACCAGTATCTCGTCACTGCAGATTGCAGACGATTGCAGAGCGAGACTGGCAGTTCAAAGTACGACATGGAGTAGGAAGGAACTGCTGTTTAGACACTTTGGATCATGACCAATTTCCCTGCTGAAGATAAGTACTTATTGGACCAGCTGCGAGCCTTTTGCTTGACCCGATCGACGATCGAGGCAAACACATCTTTCTTTCTTCGGCCAAACTGTTCGGGTAAGCCCAAATATTTCCCGGTCCCTCCTTCCTTAGTGATTTGGAGTTCGCCTTTGATTAGGGTCTTGAGTGCCGCTGGGGTTTTCCGCGCAAAGGTAATGGCTGATTTATCCTTATTGATCGACTGCCCCGAAGCTGCTTCATATTGATGTAAAATGCTCTTGAGAGCTGTACAGTTTCCACTACTTGCTTCTAGGAAGAACATAGTGTCGTCTGCAAAAAGAAGGTGGTTTATCCGGGGACTAGCCCTCGCCACCTGCAATCCCTTGAGAGAGCCATCTTCTTGCGCTCTGTTACATAGTCCCGAGAGGACCTCGCTACACATGATAAAGATGTAGGGAGAAAGAGGGTCTCCTTGACGGATACCTCTACTCGGTACTACCTTCCCTCTAGGCAAGCCGTTAATGAGGAAGGAGTATGTAACTGAGGAGATACACTGCATTACACAGTTAACGAGGTTTTGGTGGAATCCCAACCGAAGCATCACGAGCGAAATAAATTCCCATTCTAACCTGTCATAGGCCTTGCTCATGTCAGTCTTGACGGCCATGGCACATCTCTGTTCCGCTTTCGACGTCTTGAGATAGTGGAGAACCTCATGTGTAATTAAGACGTTGTCGCCAATAGCACGTCCCGGGACAAAAGCCGACTGATTCTCCGAGATGAGTGAGTCCATCAATGGCTGAAGTCTCCGGGTAAGTATTTTCGAATAGATCTTGTAATACACATTGCACAATGCAATAGGCCGGTAATCTGAGACTTTTTGCGGGTTTGTGATCTTTGGGATGAGGCGGATGTGAGTGTCGTTGATGCTCTCGGGGAGTTCTCCCCCAGCGAAAAAACCTTGCACTTCTCTAACGATGTCCGGTCCTACATCATCCCAATGTGTGTGGAAAAATCCAGCTGAGAAACCATCCGGGCCCGGGGCTTTTTCGGCATTGATTGAAAATGCTGCCTCACGAATCTCCTCAGCAGTTGGAATGGCAATGAGCCTGGAATTTGCATCGTCTGTGACTATCCTCTGCAGTGCCCGGCTTACTGTGTCTGTCCTCTCTCCCGGAGAAGAGGCAAATAGACTCTCGAAGTAAGTCCCTATCGTCTCTACAATTTCTTCCTCAGTGTGAACCATTTGTCCATCTTCCTTTTCTAGTACCGAGAATGAGTTTGCTCTTTTCCGGTTTTTTGTAGTGGCATGAAAGAAACCCGTATTGCGATCTCCGAGTTTGAGCCACAGCAGTCTACTGCGTTGCTTCCAAAAAGCTTCTTCCGCTAGGTAGGCCGCATTTAGCTTAGACGATATATCCTGGATCAAGACAGTGTCGTTGACCGGACTAGCCAGTGCTGCCTTCAGTTCCCGTTTCTTTTGTTCAATCACCTCTTGGCTGTTCCTCTGCTGAGCCCGGCTCCAAGCAGATATAGCACTCCGTGCCGACGATAGCTTTTCTAAGACTGATAGGTTTCCGGAATCCTGCCAAGCCTCAGATATGACTTTCTTGGCTTCCTCATCTTTGCATAGCCGGCGATCATATCTAAACAGTCCCCTCCGTCTTCTTGCTCCATTGTCAAAGAAGGTTATTAGCGGTTTATGATCTGAAGTCAAATCCGCCTCTAGATATTGGCATCTGGCCCTGGAGAAACGTTCGGCCCAAAGAGAATTAGCGATAGTTCTGTCTAATCTGCACCTGACCAGGTGATCTCCTCTCTTTCCTCGCCAAGATAGTGGATCGCCCGAATGCTGCAGATCGAACAGGTCTCCCTCCGAAAAGAAAGTACGGAGATCAGTAAAGGACCCTTCTGGTCGCTCCGTCCCTCCTTCCTTTTCGTCGTTACTCAAAATGTCGTTGAGATCACCTGTAACCAGCCAAGCCTCTTCTCGGATAATCGACTTTGTTACAAGTTGATCCCACAGCAAATTCCTCTGGCTTCTATCCGTGCTAGCATGTACAAATGAAGCATAAAAATTCTTTCCTTCAAACTCGACATGTGTGTCAATTACATTTGCACTGGATTCTAATATTTGAATGTTTATTCCCTGTTTCCAGAGCAGAACGAGCCCCCCAGCACCGTGCCCGGTTGGTGCAACGAGGTGGTAATTGTCATATCGCAAGTGCTCCAGCTTTTTGAGCACCACGCTGTCGGGATTTTTTGATTCCATTAGGAAGATGATATCCGGATTAAACTTTTTTGATACCTCTCCCAATCTACGAACTGTCCGGGGATTCCCCAACCCCTGACAGTTCCAGCTCGTAATTGTTAAGGAGCGAGGTGGGATGGAGCCCGAAAATCCATCCTACGTCTGGCCGACGGTGGTATCAAGTTAACTATCGGGATGTTATCAGTAGACGAAGGAGTGTCCTGCTGCGAGGCTCTAGTGTGGCTTGCTCGAGCCGCTTTCCTTGGTCTCTCTGATTCTCCAGTAACTCTCCTCCGGGAGGTGGTGGGCTTAGGAGTGACCTTCCTTTTGCGCAAACCCGATCCCGGTGCCAGAGCAGGGCTAGCAATCTTTTTGCCGCCTGGTGGCCTACCAGGTTTCCTTTTTTGCTTCCGAGGTGCCTCCAGCGTCGGAGGGAGATCAATGATGCTTGTTCCCTCGAGAGTTGGTCCAAGCCTAGCTGCCATTGGCAGCTTCTCAGTGTGACCTCCTTCAGTTTGGATATTTGTAACTACTTGTTCCTCCTGAGCTTGATCTATTGGACCTAGCCGTGCTGTGGCAGGTAAGCGTTCATTGGAACTTGGTTCCTGAGAAGTTCTAGCTGTAGTTCCTTCATTCTCCCGAGCCATAGAGGCTTTAACCATCTGCATCGCAGATTCTTCAACTTGGCCTCGCTCCTCTGCTTGCCTTAATCTTTCCTTACGAGCTGCACTCTCCATCGGGTCTGCACAACTTGCATATTGTGTCATATAATTCCTTATTTCTCCCATTGCAGCATCCACTGCTTCTTTGGGTAGGTTTTCATTTTCCTTTCGGAGGGGAATCCCCCTATCTAACTGATGAGGCCCGTTTCTTGGTGAAGCTAGCGTAGATTGTCTTGGGGTTATGTACGTAGCTGGAGAGAGTCGCTCCTCAACTCTAGCCCGGTGCTCTTCATTATATCTAGACTTGTGGGAGTGGTCTGATTGGGAATCCCCAATAACTGTATCTAATTGTTTACGAGTCTCTGTTCTGTTGAGGAGACTTCGCAGGTCTTCCTTCCGAGCTGTGGAATCCCTTACAAAGCTATCTTTTGGTCTCCAGGATCTTTTCTGATACTCACCTCCCTCACGGGGAGGGTCACGGGATCTGTATCTGGTAGACATGGCTCCATGTGTTGGGTTGTGAGTGGAGTATCGGGTTGAGCTTCTACTCTGAAGGGACCGACTATAGTCCAGTCTACGAGGGGCATGTTCCCACCTTTTATCAGTGGAGGGATTTGGCTCACGAATTCCACTCCTAGGCACCAAGTGTTGAGCTTCCTTGTTCTTTGGCTCATCGGTTTGATTCGCAAGTAGAGCTCTCTTTAGTGCCTTAGCTTCCAGACAATCTCGGAGCTCATGGTCCAATCTTCCACATTGCGAGCAGTGTCTCTCCAGTCTCTCATAGACTAGGACTGCAGCAACTTCATCACCATTTGGATACTCTAGGATGGATTTTTTGATGAGGGGAAGTCTCCCATTGACATGGACTCGCATGCGGATGGAGGTAGAAGTGATCTCTGCAGTTTCGAACGTTCCAATGTCTTTTCCAAGGCTGCGGATGGTTTCTTCTGTCCATAGGTGGATCGGAACTCCGTGGATTTTGA
This sequence comes from Brassica napus, assembly GCF_020379485.1. Classification (NCBI taxonomy): domain Eukaryota; kingdom Viridiplantae; phylum Streptophyta; class Magnoliopsida; order Brassicales; family Brassicaceae; genus Brassica; species Brassica napus. Next base: position 875,827 of record NC_063445.1, on the reverse strand, counting down.
TCCAGAACGGAATCATTGATGGAAACTCCGGTGAGCAGGTTGGTTCCCACCTTTGTAGGATAATCATCCACCTAGCAAAGTGGTATGGTTGCTTTTCTAGGACCGTAAGAAGATCCGACTCGAGTTCAAATTGGAATTGGAACATTCCCAAGCCAAGGTCAGAACCCGTCGGGGGAATATCCGCTTTCCAGTGCTCTGTAAAAAACGGGAGAAGCGACCACACCTTCTGGACAGAAGGGTTTGTGACTCTACCAATAATGGTTAGAGAATGCTTCTGCTTCAGCGCAGTGATGTCAGGTTCCATAACTCTGACTCTAGCTTTTCGAGGGGCAGGGAGGTGCTCTAGCGCTACGGCTTTCCCCTTTTCAGAGGATGAGAGGCGTCTCTGCATCAGGAAGCTTTAGGTACAACTCCGATGATTGTGAGGTTGTCAGCGAGTATCTCAAAGGGAGCAGAGGTAATCGTCAGCGAGTATATAAGATAAAATTAATTATTTCAACATGCGTTACCATATACCACTACCATATAGCAGAAATTAGGATGCTAGACAATATTTCTGCACCTACTTAAGTAAGAGCCGTACATTTACTACGGCACTTGTCTCCAGTGTGGCCGGCTTTGTTCGACCTGTATCGATTACCACCCGGTCCACCCCTGAGCCCTCTTTGCAGGTTAGTTTCTGGGACCAAACTCTCGGACCAAATGATTATGTTGGACCATTATTTAGTGCTGTTTTACCTCTAAAAACCAAACATAGTGGTGTTTTTATTATGGGCCTGTTAATTTTCCATGTAATTATACCCGAATAATTCGGTCTCATATTTTCTTTCGGGCTTTACGTACTTAAAAAAAATCACTCCCCATGAACCATATTGTATGCAAAGACTGATTACTTACTTAAAAAAAAAGTCTACAACTGTAATAGACTATCACAACTGCTAGAGCTACCAGGAGCCCATAATCTGACAAATAACTAAATCAACTTACGACTAATCACTCTGAGCAGCTTGCTATAGTTTAGGTTGATCCTGCCACGTGTAACTCGATGAGCGAGTGCCGACAATTGGGACAGGAAGAGTGAGAGACAAGCCACGTGTCGATACAGGACATGTGGAAGCTGTGATTACACGGCGGAAGAACTCGGACCTTCTCACCGTCCGCGAACTCCCCCAGACAGATGGCGCACTCCGTCGTAGCTATCTCCACCCCGCTCGACCCGTACGCGGCCACGGGAAACCTCTTCAGTTCTCGCTTCTTCAATCCGGGCCTGTCTGCCGCCACCGTCGATGCCGCTGAGGATAGCCCGAAGCCGCATCGCATCGCACACCGGAGTATCGAATTGAGCCCAAGCGCAAGTATCAAAGCGCAGAGCAGAGCAGAGAGTATGATCACCATGTTTGCGTCGAAGTTCATGTCCCTCAGGTACCCATCTCCTCCTCCACCGCCAACGTGGGATTCAAGTAGCAGCCGGTGCATTCTCGGGTACGATCGACTAGGAGGCTCCCTCTCAGCTTCGTTAGGTTTTGTGTGTAGAGAGATACGTGTTAATGAGGATACTAGTCAAGTCTAACTGCGTAGTCTCTCTCTCGGTTTGTGGTTATCTGTTTAGACAGAGTGGGGACCATTATCCTTTTTTTTTATTTCAGATTTTGGGTTATGTGGCTGAACAATTTGTAGGGCAGTAATTGCTAAAAAGGAGATAAAATAGAGACACTTTGCCGGATATTTTGTCTCTAATAAAACCGATGTAATGAATATATATATATATATATATATATTATACACATGTTAAAATGCATATATAACTCTGTTGGGTCCTTCAAATCAGGATTGTACATGTGATTACATAACAAACAAACTGAAGAATAGTGAGTAATAAAATTTTAAGGAAAGGAGGTGGTGAGTAATACAGGCACAAAGCACTGAGAAGCAATAAACAGTATTTATGGATGAAATCATCAGAAATGGCTACAAACTATTTGGTGATTCATAACAACGCCCACTACACACGTCATTTCAAGCATGACTTTTATATTTTGTTTTTAAGTGAATTAGGATTTCTTGCTCCCTCGTTCTTTTTTTGCTACTCTTTGAAAAATTGGAGAGTTTGGTGTCTTCGTGAGATACTATTACTTATGACTATATAGTAATACTTATAAGTGTGATCATGATTCATTTAGTGAAAGATAACATCATCATTTGCCATTATCTTTTTCGGTCTTATAAATCACTTTTAAATGGGAAAGTAAGATCTTTAAGCAGAATCTAAAAAAATGACATAACTAGAACGATCTTAGAGGAGCCTGAATCGTTTTTTTTTTATTTACTTCTTTTTCTCGTTTTAATGTTAAAATAATATTATTCCGGAGTCGGCAGCACATAGATTTGTTATGGCATTGCGTTGGTTTTGGTTGTTAGAAGCATGCCTACCCATCAAGTCTCATCAAGCTCTTATTTCAGGACGGAGTCTCTGTTTCAACTCAACCATGCTTAGCCATCAAATCTCATCAAACTCTTATCTCAGGTTGCCAAAGTCATGGGTATCCGTTCTTCATTTCCGGTTTTAACAAATTCTTGTCTACCCGTCAGTGGCGTATGCGGCCAACAACCAACATACCATACATCATTCCCATTGATTCATGAACTAGTTTATACTGGAATGTTATTTTCAAATCAAGACAATTAAAGCTTTTTGCTATGGGGATATTTGTCGGTGTTAGTGCCGATCTTGCTTGTTTAATAGGCTATATTGCAGGACTTCACAGGCCCGACTATACCTAGTCCAGTAGAAGGTTCGCTGGTGCAGGACTTCATCGCCTCTCCTCTGATCGCAGAAGCTTTGGCCCTGTTGACAGCTCTTGGATCGGCGAACGATCTCTGCATCACAAAATTTGAAGTCTTTTCAGACTGTGCAACGCTCATCGGAGTAATTAATGGCAGGATCCAGAGCAAAGAGTTGATCGGAATCGTGAGTGATATACGATCAATCTCGTCTGGATTCACCTCTCTATCTTTCTCCTATTTCCCTAGATCAAAGAACTCTCTTTCAGATTTTCTTGCAAAAGCTGTGCTTCGTGCTTCTGTATCAAATCTTTTAGTGGGCTAACGATTTTGGGTCATGGCCCAATTTTATGAATGCATTTTAGTGACAAAAAAAAAGGCTATATTGCAAGCAATTTACACGTAGGGTGCAACTCAATTACAAATTTTTGGAATGAAATTGTTTGGAATGGCTTATTCTTCCATATTCTAAATTTTTTTTACCATTTGAATGGAACAAAAAACAAATCTCATTCCAATGATTCCTTGTAAAATGTCAGAAAAAAAAATGGAATGTAGTTATAAAATATTCATGGTTAAAAAAGTTTATGAATAAGTGGAATGAAATTCAATTTTTTTATTCTATAACTTCCCTTATTTCATTCATCTACGTTCCACTTTTTTTTTTAATTTCATTCATTCATGATATTCTTTAAATTAATAACCAGTTAAGCTGTACTAAGATCCAATCCCGTTTTTATTTTCTCTCACGTTTTTTTTCTCACTTTGTCTCTCTCTTTTTACTCTGCTTGTGTTTTGCTTAGGACTTGAGAGTAGCAAAAAAGGTTTATATATAGCTGGAGAGAAGAGGTTGTTGCCGGTTGTTGAGGGGTAACTGAATGCAATTTACACCTACTAAGATCCAATCCCAAGTCACGAGATGCCTTTCGTTTTACTCTCAAATTCACCCTAGAAAAACTTGTTTAAATAGATATAAATGCTTCCAGACCATTCTCACATTCTGTTAGAGGAACCGTATTTTTTAATCAACACTACATACTTTTTTTTATTATAACTCTAAATCCCATCCGAACAGAAATGTTTTCGTACTTACATCACAGTATTTATCTGAATTTACCACAATTTGCATGCTCAAAGTATTTTAGCCTTTACGTTGCAATCTTTTAAGCTCTACATACTAACAACCTACAACACTAAGTATGGTCTTGGAGGGGTAGAGTAAATAATCAATAATTTAATGAGCTTTTAGTTGTAGTTTTTGAAAAAAAGTCGGTTTTTTCTGCATATTTTCTAATAAGTGATATTAACTGTTCAACATCAAATATTTAAAGGATTGGATTGCTCTCCCAAATATTCTAGTCTTTAGTTATCATTAACTACTCAAATAATCTACACACACAAAAATAAAACGTTTGTTAAATTTCGAAATTTAGAAATTAAAGAAAAAAAAGAGAAAAGAAACACTTTTACGTATCAGTTAGTAGAGAAGATTGGCGAGATTAAAGTCTGTATATATAAATATAAGCTTTAACATTACGAGTAAAAACACAATATGAAAGGATGCTGAATTAAGAAACAAGTACTAAAGTTTAACCAAGAATAAGAATAAAAGTAAACTACAGCTTCAGAGACAAGTCAATCTCAGTATCCTTGCAAGTATCACTGTCCGATTGATCTTCTTTGTCACCTTGGTCCTCCTTATTCATATGAATGCTGCCTTCTAAGTTTGAAATCAAATTTATGGAAAAATCGTCTGTGTTTGGGCACGAAAGTTGAGACAGGAGAGGGACATGGGAATTAATGTTAAGCCCTCTGTACCCTAATCGACATCTGAAGATGTTTAAGGGATAGGCCTTATATTTACCAATGTTGGGATTGCAACGAACCCCAAGGTCATACTGTGAGCTGTTGCTGTTGGAAACACCACTTGGTGGGTACTGGCTGTAGAAGGAGTGCCCAGGATAGTTGATTTCGATCTCCTTACGCCTTTTGGCCAATGATCGCTCTTGCTTGTGAGCGTTCTGATGTCCTCCTAATGCTTGAGAAGTAGAGAACTCTTTCTTGCAGAAGGTGCAAGCAAACACCCTCGCTTTAGCCTCGTTCTTTGTCCCTTCTGCCTCATCTAAAACTCCAAAACCAGAGTTTCTTATATTGTCGTTGTTGAACAAAAAGCGAAACTCTACCCTCGGAGTCTCGGTCGCTTGCCCATCCGCAATCTTCTCTTTCATTTTCCCTTTGGTATCGGTTAAAAAACCCATTTCATGCGAAGATGACGAGATACTGCTGGAGGAACATGATGTCGGCGTAGTGAGGTTGAGTTCCATGGTCAAAGGAACAAAACGTAATGTTTTTAGGATCTGTATTTGTACGTGAACAATGAGATTAGAGAGGAACACGAGTTGCTTCTATTTATTGATCATTGGGGCTAATCATTAATGTCTAAAAATCTTCATATTTATGGTAGAGAATCCCAAGTTTAGCAAGTACTAACATTCAAATAAACGGCTTAGTTAGACTAGTTTTTTTTTTTCCTTTTGCATTTGATTCTTTAAATATATTTACTCAAAATTTATACCTAATCACTTTTCTTCTTTGCCATTTTAATCCCCTACAACTCTTTGTTTCCGTTTCTCTGTACTTTCAAATTATCAATTAATATCTTTATTTGGTAATATTTTCTTAACTTTTGTCCGTTTCTGTTTACACTTTCTTTAATTAAATATATTAGAATGATGTACATGTATCTTTATTAGGAAAAATAACTCCACCGCCGAGGTGTTTGTGAATCTGTAGTAAACCAAGATTAAGCAAGTTGCATTTAGTGATCTTTTTGTTTTCAATTTAAAAACAGAAACTCCAGTTTTATTTTTGTATTCAAAGATCCGTTACATTTATTTTTCTCCAGCTAACTAAGTTGATTTTTTTATTGAAATGGAAAATATGATTTGATTCCAAAACACAATCAAATCATTTAAACCCATTTATTATAATATAGTCTATTTTTAGTTTAAATTTTAGTCTTTTCCAATATTATATATATATACATATATATATATATATATATATATATATATCTGTGTGTGTGTGACATGTGTGGAAATACTGTTAAATATTTAAAAAGTAAACTAAAAAGAAGCAAACATAATATAATCTTACAACAGAAAGAACTAAAGTAAAGAATAAATGCTTAAACTTGTAGCGTTCAACTTACTAATAGTTGAAGATATATTGAATAAACGGTCTCTAATAGTATTTCATTTTCCACTTATTGACTCAGTTTGATTTTTTTTTATTTTAATGGTACTTTTTTTCTTATTTTAAAATGAAAAATACTGCTTCAAATTTGAATATATTAAAAAAATTGAAAATATATTGTTCACATCTTTGTTTTTTGAAAATAAATTTCTTAAATTATAAATTAGTTTTAAAATTTTATTTATTCTTATCTTTTTTCTAAAATAAATTATATATGTTACTATTACCTAATTAATATCAAAGTTCGATTATTATTTTCATCTAATTAGATGTTTATATCAAAAATCATGAAAATATTCATTTCTATAAGAATATAGCTCAACTAAGAAAATCAAAGATAAATAAATTTACTTTTTGCTTCAAAGTATTTTGTTAATCACTTATAGAAAACATATATATACAATGATTTTTTTATAAAGTATGATGTTTTTGTTTGTTTATGTATGTTATTACATAGTTTATAATATGATTATTTTTAATTTATATTAAATAGTAATTGTGTTGAATTATTGTTAAAATAAAATAATTGAGTAACATTAGGAATTGAGAAAAGTGTTGTTAATAAAATAATTGTCAAATGTTGCTTTTTTTTAAGGCTTTATTTTTGTATTTTGAAGAAAATATTTTTTTTTTAAAGTAGAAATGAAACCGACAATTGGAAATGCTCTAATAAGTGACCGAGAAGAAAACATTTTTGCGTTAATGTATGCACTATATAATAAACTTTGATAATAAATATATATGCATTCAAGAGTTGTAAGTATATGTATCGAAACAGTTTATCAAGTTTAACTAGGATAGTATTGTGTAAACTATAAAGGTTATTAATATATTTCTAGTAATAGTTTTTTTTATTGGGATATTAAAGGAACAACACCCTTGTCAATGATTTTGAGAAAGATCTATCAAAACTAGAGATGTGAGGAAATAAGTAAATTGTGCAAACGGTTTCCCTAAACTTTTCGAAAAATTAAAATTATATATTGCATATATTACATAACACTTTTTTTCTTTGAGTATTAGAAAGATAAGTAAAACAATTAGAAGATGTGAGTCCAATTAATTAGTTTGGCATGTGAGGCTACTTAATAACTTGGCAAAGAAGAAGGAGAATAAAGATAGGGTTAAGTGAAGGGAAATGGCTAACTTACTACTTACTCTATAGACTTAAGTCTAACGTTCTACTTATCTGCTGCTAATGTTTTATTATTCATCCCCAAAAGCAGTGGCAAACTCCTTCCTAACATCTTCTTCTTATTCTAAGAGTCTCTGTTCCTCTTAGCAGCAAAAAGCTGGCGAATGAATGCAAACTTCCCTTTTGCGCGGCTGGAGAACTCGGTGATAGCTCTGATTTTGTTGCCCTCGCCCTCAGGCAGAGGAGGAGGAGGTGGAGGAGAGAGGGTAAGGATGAACTCGTTGAGCAATCGGATAATCTGGCTGAAGCTGGGCCTCATGTTTGGGTCCTCCACCCAACAGGATTGCACAATGAAGGCGAGACTCGGAGATATTCCATCTGGCATTCCAGGCCTCTCCTGCTGCAATGTTTCAAAAAAACAAACATGAGGTTGGATTTTGAAAGAGAATATATATCAGTTATTATTAGGATACAAAAGAGAAGAAGGACCTTGAAAGCTGCAGCATAGGCGGCTTGGAGGTTGGACATGCCCTCGAATGGCATGCGATTAGTAAGAAGCTCCCATAGGACGATTCCGAAGCTGTAGACATCGACCTTGTTGTTGTAGTGCTTCTTCTCTCCTTGACGCAGCGTCACCGTACTGTAGAGCTATTATACGAAGACATAAACATAATCATTTCTTAGATAAGGCATATAAATGTGACAAGACAAACCTCAGGAGCCATCCAACGGTAAGTGCCAGTCTCAGCGGTCATCATCTCAGTGACAGTTTCTTCCCGAGCAAGGCCAAAATCAGCAAGCTTGAGGGATTTGTGATCCTCCGTGAGCAATAGGTTGTCAGGTTTGAGGTCACGGTGAATGATGCCATTGGCGTGTAAGCAGTCCAAGGCGCGGGCAATGTCAAGGGCAAAGGACAAAGCGACAGGGAGATCAAGGAGGTGAGGGCGGATGCTGGTGAGATATTTGCGGAGTGACATCCCTGGGAGCAACTCTGTTACGATTACCATTAAAGGATCTTTGCACGCTCCGATAAACTTAACGAGATTGTGGTGTTTGACTCGGGACATCATATTGACTTCACGGATGAAACGGCTATGGAGGGAAGACTTGTCATCAGGATTCCTCCCACGGTGGAGAACTTTGATTGCAACAATCAGGGAACCATACCTGGAGCAGAGCAGGAGAGGAAGAGGAGAGGAAGATGAGAGAAAGTATCAAACAAAAACCAAAAAAAGAAAAGAAAAAGGAAACACAGACCTTCCTTGATAGACTTTTCCGTGAGCGCCTTCGCCAATCTTGGAGCCGATGAACAACAACTTTGGATCCACTAGCAAACTCTCCTCTATCCTCAATCCCTTATCTTCCCCACCACTCATTTTCTCTCTCTCTCTCTTTATCTCTCTACCATTAACCCTAATTCCATGTACGGAGACTCCCCCTTCCACTCAGTCTAATTTTCTCCGGCGACGGCGACGAATGTTTTTTCTTTATCTATCTTGTCTTTCTTACACAAAGTAAAGAGAAGACAAGACGCTAATCTATTATTTTTAATCCAAAAAAAAAGACAAGAAAATGGTGGGAGTTAATTGTTTTTGTAAACAAGAGATATGGTGAAAAGATCTTATTATACTTCTCTGTCACTTACGTGACTTATATACACTTTACATGATAAGCTTGAATCACAACAGAGAATCTTCTCATATCTAACTATCCTTATCTTTACAACCGAACTTATCCAATATACATTTACGTACGTCGGTCTAGAACTATCTAGACCCTTCCTTAACACTCCCCCTCAAGTTGGAGCGTGCAAATCGCACACTCCAAACTTGGACAACAAGTAACGAAATGGTGAAGCTCCCAAAGCCTTTGTCAAAATATCTGCGAGCTGCTCGTTCGTCCTAACATGAACGGTAGAGATGAGCTTGGCTTTAACCGCATCCCTCACACTGTGACAGTCTTTCTCTATGTGCTTCGTCCGTTCATGGAACACTGGATTTGCTGCGATGTAGATGGCAGCTTTACTATCACAGAACAACTCCATCTGTGTCTCATGCTTAACTCCAAGATCCTCCAGAAGTCGCTTCATCCACTTCAGCTCCTTCAGCGCGTCTGACATAGCCCGATACTCTGCTTCTGCAGACGAGTGCGACACTGTGTCCTGCTTCTTAGTTTTCCAGGCGACAGGTGAGTTCCCAAGTAACACCATATATGCTGACAATGATCTTCTCGTGAGTGGACATGAATTGTAATCAGAGTCGCAGTATGCTCGTATCCTCAAGTCACTATCAGATCGTAACATGATACCCTGTCCTGGACTCCCCTTCAAGTACCGTAGAACTCTCATCACTGCCTCCCAGTGTGCCTCTCTCGGCTCGTGCATTACCTGAGACAGTACATGGACGGCATAGGACAAATCCGGCCTTGTTATGGTCAAATACACCAGACGTCCCACTACCCTCCTGAACTTTATTGGATTAACACACAATGGACTCTTATCCGCCAGTAGCTGATGATTCACCTCCATTGGTGTTGTTGCTGGTTTACTTCCGAGCATCCCAGTCTCATCTACAATGTCTAGTGCGTACTTACGCTGCGATAGGAACATTCCCTCTGGACTTCTCGCGATCTCTATTCCAAGAAAATACTTGGCTTTACCCAGATCTTTCATGTGGAAGCAGTCACTCAAATACTTTTTGAACCTTACCATCATATCAAGATCATCTCCAGTGACGATCAAGTCATCGACATATATTAGAACTCTCACACTCTTATCTCCCTTGATATAAGTAAACAACGAGTAGTCCTCATATGACTGCACAAACCCAAATCCTGTAAGGGCTTTTGTTAGCTTCTCAAACCAACACCTGGGAGCTTGTTTCAAACCATACAAAGATTTACGCAGCTTGCACACTTTGTTTGGATTATCTGATTGAAACCCTGGGGGTAGTCTCATGTACACTTCTTCTTCCAAATCTCCATGTAGAAATGCATTATGAACGTCCATCTGGTGCACTTCCCAATTCTTTGCCACAGCGACTTGCAAGAGAGTTCGAACCGTGTCCATCTTGGCCACCGGTGCGAATGTTTCCTCATAATCTTCACCTTCTACTTGATGGTTTCCACAGCAGACAAGCCTAGCTTTGAATCTCTCTATAGTCCCATCCGCATTATACTTAATGGTAAACACCCACTTGCTACCAATAGCTTTCTTCCCTGGTGGCAAATCAACTACATCCCAAGTTCTACTAAGCTCAAGTGCATCAACTTCAACCTTCACTGCCTTTCTCCACTTTCGATCCTTGAAAGCTTCCTTATAATTCTTCGGTATTACCCCTGCACTTACTGCTGCAAGGAAAGCTTGGTGGGCAAATGAGAACTGAGCATCACGCACATAGTCGGTAATGGGATAAGGTGTTTTACCTGGACACGTTGTTGATGACTCTGCTGGAGGCTCGGTGCGAGCAATGGTGTTATGTTTATCAAGAGAACTCTGCGCGTTGTAGAGAACGTAATCGCGTAGCTTCACCGGTGGCTGTGTGCTTCTGTGTCCACGTCCTAAAGCTTCCTTGTGCACCACGGCTTCACTTATTTCTTCTTCACCAGTACATGGTTCTTTATCACAACGCTCTGTTTCAGGAGGTTGCTCTGTCACAGCCTCCACAACGCTCTCGACAACGGTCTCGACATGTTCAATACTCCCCCTGTCGAGCACAATCTCAGTCTGGGGTGTCTCATCATCGTTTCCAAACTCCATTACAATCGGAACATGACCTGTCTCGTCTCTCTCTGCTGTATACGGAAACACTGTCTCGTCAAACACCACGTCTCTAGAGACAAAAAACTCTTTCTTATCCATATCAAAGAGCTTCCAACCCTTTTTTCCAAATGGATATCCAACAAAGATACACTTCCTACTTCTTGCTCCAAACTTATCTTTGTCCCTTCTTACTTGATGAGCAAAGCACAAACATCCAAACAATTTAATGTTATTATACTCAGGTTGCTTACCATACAAACACTCATACGGCGTCTTTCCTTGAAGTAACCTTGATGGAGTCCTGTTAATAAGATGTGCTGCAGCCAACACGCTCTCCCCCCAGAAACTAACGGGTAGGTTCGCCTGAAACAATAGCGACCTCGCAACGTTCAAGATATGGCGATGCTTCCTCTCTACCCTGCCATTTTGTTGTGGCGTGTTTACACACGATGTCTGATGCAGAATCCCCTGCTCCGCAAAGTATTTCGTCAGACACACAAACTCTGTTCCATTATCACTTCTCACCATTTTCACACTTCTACCAAATTGTCGACTAGCAAGGGAAATGAAGTTTGGGAGGACTGTTTTCACCTCACTCTTCTCAAGAAGGAGATGTATCCATACAGCCCTTGAGTAGTCGTCGACAATAGTGAGAAAATAAACTGCGCCACATGAAGAGGAGACTCGATATGGACCCCATAGATCAATATGTATCAAATCAAATGAACCCAAACTTTTATTAGAACTTTCGGAAAACAACTCTCTAGTCTGCTTAGACTGAAAACAAATATCACATCCACCAAATTTGGTTGAGACGTCCTTAACACCAGAAATAAAAGGTAAATAACTCAAAACACCAAATGCGGGATGTCCCAGCCGACGATGCCACAAAGTCTGATCTGCCGACGCCTTGACTCGATGACCTCTCGTGACTGTCACATCTCGATAAACATAAACACCATCCTTCACTTCACCGGCTCCAATCAGAGTCTTCGTAAAACGGTCCTGCAATACACATAGAGTGTCAGTAAACATCGCAAGACATCCAGTTTGCCGAAGTAACTTCGCAACTGAAAGTAAAGTACAGTTCAAATTTCGAACGTAGAGAACATTCAACAACGTGAGATTCTCTGATAACTTCAAGCTACCACACTTCGTTGCCATAGTATAACTACCATCTGCAAAGCTTACAGTACTAGGTATCACACTGTGAACCTCACTAAGCAAAGTAATATCTCCAGTCATGTGATGTGAAGCTCCAGTATCGATAATAACTTCACCTGTTTGCACATTACCGTTCAATTTGTCAGGTATTGGAGACTGCTTCTGGCGCTCCAGGAACGATGCAAGCGACGCCCATTGCTCAGAACTTAGCGGTGGAAACCCTGAGGTCTGACTGTTCGCATTAGTAGAAGCTGCGGTCCCCTGCATTGCATTGGCTCTGGAGCTGTTAGTTCTCCCTCGGCCTCTGCCTCTGCCACCTCGTCCACCTGACTGATTACGCTCGTTAAACCACTCCGGGAAACCAATGAGCTGCCAGCACTCCTTCTTCTCATGACCAGATCGTCCGCAGTGATCACACACAACACCACTACGTCCTCGCGCCACAGCCGCCATGATACCTCCTTGTGAAGACTCATCACCTCCTACTTTCATATTGAACCCGACTGGCGCTTCTTTAGTCTCAACACGAGACACACCGAGTCTGTTCTCCTCTCGTACAACACGTTGATACACCGTGTTGAGATCGGGCAGCGTCTCTGATCCGATAAGAGTCGTAACAACATTACCGTATCTTGCTTCATCCAACCCCATAAGAAACTGGTGTACCTTTTCTTCTTCATACTCCTTGGCATACACGTCTGATGCTGCACAAGTACACAATGGAAGAGGTTTACAACACAACAGCTCTTCCCACTTCTTAGATAACTTCCCAAAGTACTCCATCACACTAGACCCTTCCTGCTTACATGCAGCCAACTCAGACTTGAGTTGATGAACCCGAACTCCACTTCCCACGGAGAAGCGCTTCTTAAGCTCGTTCCACATCTTGCACGCATCAGGAGAGAACGGAACCGTTGATCGTATGGTAGGCGAGATTGACGCCCTAATCCACCCTACTATCATCGAGTTTGCTGTTCTCCACATCTCTGTCTCCACCGGATTCTCCTGTTCGTCAGGAAACTTCAAACTACCATTGATGAACCCGAACTTTCGTTTGGCTCTAAGTGCATTCTCCAATTCTGAAGACCATTCAGAATAGTTCTCTCCCGTCAAGATCACAGGCGTAATACACGTTCCTGGATTATCAGCGGGGGCGAGATAATAAGGAGATGTCGTCCCTTCAGTCACAGACTTCGACGAACTCACGATTGCTGTCTTCTCTCCACTCATCTTCTATCTCTCGTTAAAAATACTGAGTTTGCCCTTCGATTGGCTCTGATACCATGTAAACAAGAGATATGGTGAAAAGATCTTATTATACTTCTCTGTCACTTACGTGACTTATATACACTTTACATGATAAGCTTGAATCACAACAGAGAATCTTCTCATATCTAACTATCCTTATCTTTACAACCGAACTTATCCAATATACATTTACGTACGTCGGTCTAGAACTATCTAGACCCTTCCTTAACAGTTTTTTTTATTAACGAATGAAACAGTGACAGGTGGCCAGCACCCGACTTGGACATTCTCTCTTTTCGACTCCTCTCTCCCCCCGCCCCGAGGGTCTGTTCCCGTGCTGCTCATTCTTCTATAGCTCGGCTTGCCCTGGCTTCAATCAGTACGCAACCTAACTAGTAACTACGGCCTTTAGTGGCTTATCATCAGATTAGTCGTGCTTGCCTCGTTTGCTGTTTTCTTCTTCTTCTTTTTTTGGAACCGTTATTATTTTTAATAGCAATTTATTATGTGTGTCATAATATTAAAAAGAAATTTGATGTTTCTACCTTTTTTTAAAATAAATTTTTAATTTTCTTTATTATAAACGACTTTGGTTTTAATTACATTTTATATTATATTAATATATTATTGGAAAAGAAAATGTTTGGTAGGAGGTCGAACTATTGGTCAATAGTCAATACCACCAATCAACTCCTTCTACCCAAAAAAATGGACGTTATAAACATGTTTTGTTAAATTACTATTTACATTATATAATATTGACCCAGTAGCCAAGTAGACTTACATAACATAAACAACTTTATGGTCATTTTCTTCTATAAATTTACGTATAGTTAATTAACATCTTAAAGGAAGCAAACACCGCTTATACTGAACAATTTTTATGCAAAATGAAACATTTTCAGCAATTGAATGTCTTTTGTAACTTTGTCTTTTGGTGGTTCCAATTCGATATATGTAGGTTTGATTGACTAACATGCTATCAGGTTTCGATATCAGACATTTGTTGGTTATGTTTTTCTCACTTTGAACTGTGAGATAACAAACTAAGTTCTACATTGAAGAATTAGACAAAGAGTGTCTAATATATAAAAAGATGTTCAACTCTAATAGTACGAGGCCTTTTGGGATGAAAACCAAAAATAAATCCATGCGGGCTTGCCAATTAGCCCCAAAGTAGACAATATCGTACTAATCAGATAATAAAGAGTTGGACATGGGCTGTACAATCCCAACAATTGGTATCAGAGCTGTTGACGAGAAATCTGCAAGAAGACCGAAGTACCCTTCGAGAGATGAATGGTATCCTATGAGTTAGGAATAAGAGGTGTGTGGCAGAAATCAAATCAGAAGATCTTGGAAGTCAGTTGTGGGACACAAGATGAATGTGATCCTTAGTTTGAGGGGGAGAATGTGAGATAACAAACTAAGTCTCACATTGGAGAATTAGATAATGAGTGTCTAATATATAAAGAGATGTCCAACTCTAATAGTACGAGGCCTTTTGGGATGGAAACCAAAAGTAAATCCATGCGGGCTTGCCAATTAGGCCCAAAATGGATGATATCGTACTAATCGGATAATAAAGAGTTGGACATGGGCTGTACAATCCCAACATGAACTAGTATCTATGTACAATTACATTTATAAATTTGATATTATAAAATTATGATATGTTAGAAGTTTGGGATATGATGATGTTTCATTGATCTACATTGATACAAATCCAATTCATAAATGGGCATCATTCTGAATTTGTATCAATGTATCAATGTTATTAAACTCCAGAGAAACATTCTAAATTTAAATTTTCATGAGTGACTAAATTTGTATCAATGTTATTTAACCTCTCTTTCATGGTACATGGACATCTTTCTAATTTTATATCAAATAATTTTGTAAAACTTCGTGTAATCCCTAAATTAGTCGACTAACCATTAGTCGACTAATTCTGTCTAATTTTAGAGAAACATAGACAACAAAGGTTTTAAGCCTCTTTGACCATCATCATATGTTAGTTTAGGATGCAACTATGCATTAAAACAATAATGTTATATTTTTGATTTTTTTCAAAATCTATGTATAAACCCATACGAAATATTGAGTTTTACGTTAAACGCTCTATATACTGAAGCCTAAATTTTTTAGCATTGTTTTAAAAATTTTAACCACATTATACATTTGTATTAATGTATGTTAAACTCTCTTTCATAGTATACGGGAATCGTTATAATTTTTTTTTATCAATTTATTTAGTAAAACTTCATAATACTCCCTAAATAGATGGAATAACCACTGTAGAATCGCCATTTTCTAGGAAAACGGAGACAACAAAGGCTCTAAACCTCTTTGAACATCATCATATGTTAGTGAAGCATGCAACTATGCATTAAAACAATATTGTCAGTTTTTTTTTAAGTTTCTCAAAATCTGTGCGTTAACTACAAAAATATTGAGTTTTTGGTAAATGTTTTATATACTAAAGCCTATAATCTTTAGCGTTATTATAAAATTTGTAACCACATTCTAAATTTGTATTTATGTTATCTAAACTCTCTTTCATGGCATATAAGCATCTTTCTATTTTTATATAAATTAATTTTGTAAAACTTCATGTAATCCCTAAATTAGTGGACTAACCATTATAAAATCATTATTTTTTAGAAAAACATAGCCGACAAATGTTCCAAGCTTCTTTGATCATCATCATATGTTAGTTTAGGATGAAACTATGCATTAAAACAATATTGTTAAATTTTGAAAAAATTTCAAAATCTATGGCTTCGAATGTTACGAACCGCCCTGCCCCGCCCCGCACCGCAGTTAACAGTAACAAAAATCTCTACATATACCATATATCTATACGTTTTTATAACTGTTAAAACCGCACCGCAGTTAAACCGCTTGTCCCGCACCGCTCAAAACGCAGTTACCATTCGGAGCCTATGTATAAATCCATGCGAAATATTGAGTTTTACGTTAAACGCTGTATATACTGAAGCCTAAACATTTTAGTGTTGTTATAAAATTTCTAATCATATTATACATTTGTATTAATGTATGTTAAACTCTCTTTCATGGTATATGAGAATCCTTATAATTTTTTTATCAATTTATTTAGTAAAACTTCATAATACTCCCTAAATAGGTGGAATAACCACCGTAAAAGCGCCATTTTCTTGAAAAACGGAGACAACAAAGGCTCCAAACCTCTTTGAACATCATCATATGTTAATGCAGGATGCAACTATGCATTAAAAAAATATTGTCAAATTTTTTGAAATTTTCTCCAAATCTATGTGTTAACCCCTACAAAAATATTGAGTTTTTGGTAAATGCTTTATATACGGAAGCCTATAATTTTTGCGTTATTTTAAAATTTGCAACCACATTTTAAATTTGTATCAATGTTATTTAAACTCTATTTCAAGGTACATGACCATCTTTCTAATTTTATATCAATTAGTTCTGTAAAACTTCATGTAATCACTAAATTAGTAGACTAACCATTATAAAATCGTTATTTTCTACAGAAACATGGACAACAAAGGTTTCAAGCCTCTTTGACTATCATCATATGTTAGTTTAGGATGCAACTATGCATAATTTTTTTTTTTTTTTTTTTTTTTTTCAAAATCTAAGTATAAACCCATGCGAAATACTGAGTTTTACGATAAACGTTGTATATACTGAAGCCGAAACATTTTCGTGTTGTTTTAAAATTTCTAACCATATAATACATTTGTATTAATGTATGTTAAACTTTCTTTCATGGTATATGGGAATCGTTATAATTTTTTATCAATTTATTTAGTAAAACTTCATAATACTGCCTAAATAGGTGGATAACCTTTGTAAAATCGCCATTTTCTTGAAAAATGGAGACAACAAAGCATTCAAACCTCTTTGAACATCATCATATGTTAGTGCATGATGAAACTATGCATTAAAACAATATTGTCAATTTATTTGAAATTTTCTCAAAATCTATGTGTTAACCTTACGAAAATATTAAGTTTTTGGTAAATGTTTTATATATCGAAGCCTATAATCTTTAGCGTTATTTTAAAATTTGTAACCACATTCTAAATTTGTATCAATGTTATTTAAACTCTCTTTCATGGTACATGGACATCTTTCTAATTTTTTAACAATTAATTTAGTAAAACTTCATAATACTCCCTAAATAGGTGGAATAACCACTGTAGAATCGCCATTTTCTTGAAAAACGGAGACAACAAAGGCTCCAAACGTCTTTGAACATCATCATATGTTAGTGAAGGATGCAACTACGCATTAAAATAATATTATCAATTTTTTTTTGAAATTTTCTCAAAATCTATGTGTTAACCCCTACGAAAATATTGAGTTTTTGGTAAATGCTTTATACACTGAATCCTAAATTTTTTAGTTATGTTTTAAAATTTCTTCCCACATTCTACATTTTTATTTAATTTATGTTAACCTCTTTCATGGTACATGGACATCTTTCTAATTTTTTATTAAATAATTTAGTAAAACTTCATAATACTCCCTAAATAGGTGAAATAACCATTATAGAATAGCCATTTTTTTTGAAAAAACGGAGACAACAAAAGTTCCAAACCTCTTTAAACATCATCACATGTTAGTGAATTATGCAATTATGCATTTAAAAAATATTGTTAATTTTTTTGAAATTTTCTTAAAATCTACTTGTTAACCCCTACGAAAATATTGAGTTTTGCGGTAAATGCTTTATATACTGAAGCCTATAATCTTTGGCAAAAATTTAAAATTTGTAACCACATTTTAAATTTGTATCAATGTTATTTAAACTCTCTTTCATGGTACATAGGCATCTTTCTAATTTTTTATCAATTAAAATAGTAAAACTTCTTACTACTCCCTAAATAGGTGGAATAACCATTGTAGAATCGTCATTTTCTTGAAAAACGGAGACAACAAAGGCTCCAAACCTCTTTAAACATCATCATATGTTAGTGAAAGATGCAACAATGCATTAAAACAATAATTTCAATTTTTTTGAAATTTTTTCAAAATCTATGTGTTAACCCTACGAAAATATTGAGTTTTTGGTAAACGCTCTATATACTGAATCCTAAATTTTTTAGTGTTGTTTTAAAATTTCTACCCACATTCTACTTTTGTATTAATGTATGTTAAACTCTTTTTCATGGTACATGGACATCTTTCTAATTTTTTATCAATTAATTTAGTATAATACTCCCTAAATAGTTGAAAAAACCACTATAGAATCGCTATTTTCTTGAAAAACAGAGACAACAAAGACTTCAAACCTCTTTGAAAGTCATCATATGTTAGTGAATGATGCAACTATGCATTAAAACAATAATGTCAATTTTTTTGAAATTTTCTCAAAATCTACGTATACCCCTATAAAAATATTGAGTTTTTGATAAACACTCTATATAATGAATCCTAAACTTTTTAGTGTTGTTTTAAAATTTCTACCCACATTCTACTTCTGTATTAATGTCGGTTAAACTCTTTTTCATGGTACATGAGCATCTTTCTAATTTTTTTATCAATTAATTTAGTAAAACTTCATAATACTCCCTAAATAGGTGGAATAACCACTATAGAATTGCTATTTTCTTGAAAAACAGAGACAACAAAGGCTCCAAACCTCTTTGAACATCATCGTATGTTTGTGAATGATGCAACTATGCATTAAAACAATAATGTCAATAATTTTTTCAAAACCCCTACGAAAATATTGAGATTTTTGGTAAACACTCTATATACTGAATCCTAAACTTTTTAGTGTTGTTTTAAAATTTCTAACCACATTCTAAATTTTTAGTAATGTATGTCAAACTCTTTTTCATGGTACATGGCATCTTTCTATTTTTTTATCAATTAATTTAGAAAAACTTCATAATACTCCCTAAATAGGTGGAATAGCCATTGTAGAATCACCATTTCTTGAAAAACGGAGACAACAAAGGCTCCAAACCTCTTTGAACATCATCATATGTTAGTGAAGGATACAACTATGCATTAAAACAATATTGTCAATTTTTTTGAAATTTTCTCAAAATCTATGGGTTTAATCCCTACAAAAATATTGAGTTTTTGGTAAACGCTCTATATACTGAATCCTAAACTTTTTAGTGTTGCTTTGACTTTTCAAACCACATTCTACATTTATATTAATGTCTGTTAAACTCTTTTTCATGGTACATGGGCATCTTTCTAATTTTTTAACAATTAATTTAGTAAAACTTCATAATACTCACTAAATAGGTGGAATAACAACTGTAGAATCGCCATTTTCTTGAAAAAAGGAGACAACAAATGCTCCAAACCCCTTTAAACATCATCATATGTTAGTGAATGCTTTAACTATGCATTAAAACAATAATGTCAATTTTTTTGAAATTTTCTCAAAATCTATGTGTTAACCTCTACAAAAATATTGAGTTTTTGGTAAACACTCTATATACAGAATCATAAACTTTTTAGTGTTGTTTTAAAATTTCAACCCACATTCTACATTTGTATCAATGTTATTTTAACTCTCTTTCATGGTACATGAGCATCTTTCTATTTTTTTGTCAATTAATTTGGTACAACTTCATAATACTTCCTAAATAGGTGGAATAACCATTGTAGAATCGCCATTTTCTTGAAAAACGGAGACATCAAAGGCTCTAAACCTCTTTGAACATCATCATATGTTAGTGAAGGATACAACTATGTATTAAAACAATATTGTCAAATTTTTTGAAAATTTCTCAAAATAACCCCTACGAAAATATTGAGTTTTTGGTAAATGCTCTATATACTGAATCCTAAATTTTTTAGTGTTGTTTTGACTTTTCAAACCACATTCTACATTTATATTAATGTCTGTTAAACTCTTTTTCACGGCACATAGGCATCTTTCTAATTTTTATCAATTAATTAAGTAAAACTTCATAATATTCATTAAATAGGTGAAATAACCACTGTAGAATCGCTATTTTCTTGAAAAACGGAGACAACAAAGGCTTCAAACCCCTTTGAACATCATCATATGTTAGTGAATGATGCAACTATGCATTAAAACAATAATGTCAATTTTTTTGAAATTTTCTCAAAATCTACGTGTTAACCCCTACGAAAATATTGAGTTTTTGGTAAACACTCTATATACTGAATCTTAAACTTTTTAGTGTTGTTTTAAAATTTCTACCCACATTCTACTTCTGTATTAATGTATGTGAAACTCTTTTTCATGGTACGTAGGCATCTTTTTAATTTTTTATCAATTAATTTAGTATAATACTCACTAAATAGGTGGAATATCCACTACAGAATCACTATTTTCTTGAAAAACAGAGACAACAAAAGCTTCAAACCTCTTTGAACATCATCATATGTTACTAAATAATGCAACTATGCATTAAAACAGTAATATCAAAAAATTTGAAATTTTCTCAAAATTTATGTGTTAAACCCCTACGAAAATTTTGAGTTTTTGGTAAACGTTATATATACTGAATCTTAAACAATTTAGTGTTGTTTTAAAATTTCAAACCACATTCTACGTTTATATTAATGCATGTTAAATTCTTTTTAATGGTACATGGACATCTTACAAATTTTCAATAAACTTAGTAAAACTTCATGATACTCTTTAACAAGGTGGAATAACCACTATAGAATCGCCATTTTCTTGAAAAACGGAGACAACAAAGGCTCCAAACCTCTTTGAAACTCATCATATATTAGTGAATGATGCAACTATGCAGTAAAACAATAATGTCAGTTTTTTTGAAATTTTCTCAAAATCTATGTGTTAACCTCTACGAAAATATTGAGTTTTTGGTAAACGATCTATATACTGAATCATAAACTTTTTAGTGTTGTTTTAAAATTTCTACCCACATTCTATATTTGTATCAAGGTTATTTAAACTCTCTTTCATGGTACATGAGCATCTTTCTAATTTTTTGTCAATTAATTTAGTAAAACTTCATAATATTCCCTAAATAGGTGGAATAACCATTGTAGAATCGCCATTTTCTTGAAAAACGGACACATCAAAGGCTCCAAACCTCTTTGAACATCATCATATGTTAGTGAAGGATGCAACTATGTATTAAAACAATATTGCCAAATGTTTTGAAAATTTCTCAAAATCTATGGGTTAACCCCTACGAAAATATTGAGTTTTTGGTAAACGCTCTATATACTGAATCCTAAATTTTTTAGTTATGTTTTGACTTTTCAAACCACATTCTACATTTATATTAATGTCTGTTAAACTCTTTTTCATGGCACATAGGCATCTTTCTAATTTTTTATCAATTAATTAAGTAAAACTTCATAATACTCACTAAATAGGTGAAATAACCACTGTAGAATCGCCATTTTCTTGAAAAACGGAGACAACAAAAGCTTCAAACCGCTTTGAACATCATCATATGTTAGTGAATGATGCAACTATGCATTAAAACAATAATGTCAATTTTTTTGAAATTTTCTCAAAATCTACGTGTTAACCCCTACGAAAATATTGAGTTTTTGGTAAACACTCTATATACTGAATCCTAAACTTTTTAGTGTTGTTTTAAAATTTCTACTCACATTCTACTTCTGTATGAATGTATGTGAAACTCTTTTTCATGGTACATAGGCATCTTTTTAATTTTTTATCAATTAATTTAGTATAATACTCACTAAATAGGTGGAATAACCACTACAGAATCGCTATTTTCTAGAAAAACAGAGACAACAAAAGCTTCAAACCTCTTTGAACATTATAATATGTTACTAAATAATGCAACTATGCATTAAAACAGCCATGTTCAAAACTTTGAAATTTTCTCAAAATCTACGTGTTAAACCCCTACGAAAATATTGAGTTTTTGGTAAACGTTATATATACTGAATCTTAAACAATTTAGTGTTGTTTAAAAATTTTAAACCACATTCTACGTTTATATTAATGCCTGTTAAATTCTTTTTAATGGTACATGGACATCATACAAATTTTCAACAAACTTAGTAAAACTTCATGATCCTCTTTAACAAGGTGGAATAACCACTATAGAATCGCCATTTTCTTGAAAAACGGAGACAACAAAGGCTCCAAACCTCTTTGAACATCATTATATGTTAGTGAAGGATACAACTATGTATTAAAACAATATTGTCAAATTTTTTGAATATTTCTCAAAATCTATGGGTTAACCCCTACGAAAATATTGAGTTTTTGGTAAACGCTCTATATACAGAATCCCAAATTTTTTAGTGTTGTTTTGACTTTTCAAACCACATTCTACATTTATATTAATGTCTGTTAAACTTTTTTTCATGGCATATAGGCATCTTTCTAATTTTTTATCAATTAATTAAGTAAAACTTCATAATACTCACTAAATATGTGGAATAACCATTGTAGAATCGCCATTTTCTTGAAAAACAGAGACAACAAAGGTTTCAAACCCTTTTGAATATCATCATATGTTTGCGAATGATGCAACGATGCATTAAAACAAAAATGTCAATTTTTTTGAAATTTTCTCAAAATCTACGTATTAACCCCTACGAAAATATTGAGTTTTTTATAAACACTCTATATAATGAATCCTAAACTTTTTAGTGTTGTTTTAAAATTTCTACCCACATTCTACTTCTATATTAATGTATGTTAAACTATTTTTCATGGTACATGGGTATATTTCTAATTTTTTTATCAATTAATTTAGTAAAACTTCATAATACTCCCTAAATAGGTGGAATAACCACTATAGAATTGCTATTTTCTTGAAAAACAGAGACAACAAAGGCTTCAAACCTCTTTGAACATCATCATATGTTAGTGAATGATACAACTATGTATTAAAACAATATTGTCAAAAATTTTGAAATTTTCTCAAAATATATTTGTACCCCTACGAAAATATTGAGTTTTTGGTAAACGCTCTATATACTGAATCCTAAATTTTTTAGTGTTGTTTTGACTTTTCAAACCACATTCTACATTTATATTAATGTCTGTTAAACTCTTTTTCATGGCACATAGGCATCTTTCTAATTTTTTATCAATCAATTAAGTAAAACTTCATAATACTCACTAAGTAGGTGGAATAACCACTGTAGAATCGCCATTTTCTTGAAAAACGGAGACATCAAAGACTCCAAACCTCTTTGAACATCATCATATGTTAGTGAAGGATACAACTACGTATTAAAACAATATTGTCAAATTTTTTGAAAATTTCTCAAAAGCTATGGGTTACGAAAATATTGAGTTTTTGGTAAACGCTCTATATACTGAATCCTAAATTTTTTAGTGTTGTTTTGACTTTTCAAACCACATTCTACATTTATATTAATGTCTGTTAAACTCTTTTTCATGGCACATAGGCATCTTTCTAATTTTTTATCAATTAATTAAGTAAAACTTCATAATACTCACTAAATAGGTGGAATATCCACTGTAGAATCGCAATTTTCTTGAAAAACGGAGACATCAAAGACTCCAAACCTCTTTGAACATCATCATATGTTAGTGAAGGATACAACTATGTATTAAAAGAATATTGTCAAATTTTTTGAAAATTTCTCAAAATCTATGGGTTATCCCCTACGAAAATATTGAGTTTTTGGTAAATGCTCTATATACTGAATCCTAAATTTTTTAGTGTTGTTTTGACTTTTCAAACCACATTCTACATTTTTATCACTGTTATTTAAAATCTCTTTCATGGTACATGGGCATCTTTCCAATTTTTTGTCAATTAATTTAGTAAAACTTCATAATATTCCCTAAATAGGTAGAATAACCATTGTAGAATTGCTATTTTCTTGAAAAACGGAGACATCAAAGGCTCAAAACCTCATTGAACATCATCATATGTTAGTGAAGGATACAACTATGTATTAAAACAATATTGCCAAATTTTTTGAAAATTTCTCAAAATCTAAGGGTTAACCCCTACGAAAATATTGAGTTTTTGGTAAACGTTCTATATACTGAATCCTAATTTTTTTTAGTGTTGTTTTGACTTTTCAAACCACATTCTACATTTATATTAATGTCTGTTAAACTTTTTTTCAGGGCATATAGGCATCTTTCTAATTTTTTATCAATTAATTAAATAAAACTTCATAATACTCACTAAATATGTGGAATAACCATTGTAGAATCGCAATTTTCTTGAAAAACGGAGACATCAAAGACTCCAAACCTCTTTGAACATCATCATATGTTAGTGAAGGATACAACTATGTATTAAAAGAATATTGTCAAATTTTTTGAAAATTTCTCAAAATCTATGGGTTATCCCCTACGAAAATATTGAGTTTTTGGTAAATGCTCTATATACTGAATCCTAAATTTTTTAGTGTTGTTTTGACTTTTCAAACCACATTCTACATTTTTATCACTGTTATTTAAAATCTCTTTCATGGTACATGGGCATCTTTCCAATTTTTTGTCAATTAATTTAGTAAAACTTCATAATATTCCCTAAATAGGTAGAATAACCATTGTAGAATTGCTATTTTCTTGAAAAACGGAGACATCAAAGGCTCAAAACCTCATTGAACATCATCATATGTTAGTGAAGGATACAACTATGTATTAAAACAATATTGCCAAATTTTTTGAAAATTTCTCAAAATCTAAGGGTTAACCCCTACGAAAATATTGAGTTTTTGGTAAACGTTCTATATACTGAATCCTAATTTTTTTTAGTGTTGTTTTGACTTTTCAAACCACATTCTACATTTATATTAATGTCTGTTAAACTTTTTTTCAGGGCATATAGGCATCTTTCTAATTTTTTATCAATTAATTAAATAAAACTTCATAATACTCACTAAATATGTGGAATAACCATTGTAGAATCGCCATTTTCTTGAAAAACGGAGACAACAAAGGTTTCAAACCCCTTTGAATATCATCATATGTTAGCGAATGATGCAACTATGCATTAAAACAATAATGTCAATTTTTTTGAAAATTTCTCAAAATCTACGTATTGACCCCTACGAAAATATTGAGTTTTTTATAAACACTCTATATAATGAATTCGAAACTTTTTAGTGTTGTTTTAAAATTTCTACCCACATTCTACTTCTATATTAATGTATGTTAAACTATTTTTCATGGTACATGGGCATCTTTCTAATTTGTTTATCAATTAATTTAGTAAAACTTCATAATACTCCCTAAATAGGTGGAATAACCACTATAGAATTGCTATTTTCTTGAAAAACAGAGACAACAAAGGCTTCAAACCTCTTTGAACATCATCATATGTTAGTGAATGATACAACTATGTATTAAAACAATATTGTCAATTTTTTTGAAAATTTCTCAAAATCTATGGGTTAACCCCTACGAAAATATTGAGTTTTTGGTAAACGCTCTATATACTGAATCCTAATTTTTTTAGTGTTATTTTGACTTTTCAAACCACATTCTACATTTATATTAATGTCTGTTAAACTCTTTTTCATGGCACATAGGCATCTTTCTAATTTTTTATCAATTAATTAAGTAAAACTTCATAATACGCACTAAATAGTTGGAATAACCGCTGTAGAATCGCCATTTTATTGAAAAACAGAGACAACAATGGCTCCAAACCTCTTTGAAAATCATTATATGTTAGTGAAGGATACAACTATGTATTAAAACAATATTGTCAAATTTTTTGAAAATTTCTCAAAATCTATGGGTTTACCCCTACGAAAATATTGAGTTTTCGGTAAACCCTCTATATACTGAATCCTAAATTTTTTAGTGTTGTTTTGACTTTTCAAACCACATTCTACATTTATATTAATGTCTGTTAAACTCTTTTTCATGGCACATAGGCATCTTTCTAATTTTTTATCAATCAATTAAGTAAAACTTCATAATAGTCACTAAATATGTGGAATAACCACTGTAGAATCGCCATTTTCTTGAAAAACGGAGACATCAAAGGCTCCAAACCTCTTTGAACATCATCATATGTTAGTGAAGGATAAAAATATGTATTAAAACAATATTGCCAAATTTTTTGAAAATTTCTCAAAATCTATGGGTTAACCCCTACGAAAATATTGAGTTTTTGGTAAACGCTCTATATACTGAATCCTAAATTTTTTAGTGTTGTTTTGACTTTTCAAACCACATTCTACATTTACATTAATGTCTGTTAAACTTTTTTTCATGGCATATAGGCATCTTTCTAATTTTTTATCCATTAATTAAGTAAAACTTCATAATACTCACTAAATATGTGGAATAACCATTGTAAAATCGCCATTTTCTTGAAAAACGGAGACAACAAAGGTTTCAAACCCCTTTGAATATCATCATATGTTAGCGAATGATGCAACTATGCATTAAAACAATAATGTCAATTTTTTGAAATTTTCTCAAAATCTACGTATTAACCCCTTCGAAAATATTGAGTTTTTTTATAAACACTCTATATAATGAATCCTAAACTTTTTAGTGTTGTTTTAAAATTTTTACCCACATTCTACATCTATATTAATGTATGTTAAACTCTTTTTCATGGTACATGGGCATCTTTCTAATTTTTTTTATCAATTAATTTAGTAAAACTTCATAATACTCCCTAAATAGGTGGAATAACCACTATAGAATTGCTATTTTCTTGAAAAACAGAGACAACAAAGGATCCAAACCTCTTTGAACATCATTATATGTTAGTGAAGGATACAACTATGTATTAAAACAATATTGTCAATTTTTTTTAAAAATTTCTCAAAATCTATGGGTTAACCCCTACGAAAATATTGAGTTTTTGGTAAACGCTCTATATACTGAATCCTAAATTTTTTAGTGATGTTTTGACTTTTCAAACCACATTCTACATTTATATCAATGTCTGTTAAACTCTTTTTCATGGCACATAGGCATCTTTCTAATTTTTTATCAATTAATTAAGTAAAACTTCATAATACTCACTAAATAGTTGGAATAACCGCTGTAGAATCGCCATTTTCTTGAAAAACGGAGACAACAAAGGCTCCAAACCTCTTTGAACATCATTATATGTTAGTGAAGGATACAACTATGTATTAAAACAATATTGTCAAATTTTTTGAAAATTTCTCAAAATTTATGGGTTAACCCCTACGAAAATATTGAGTTTTTGGTAAACGCTTTATATACTGAATCCTAAATTTTTTAGTGTTGTTTTGACTTTTCAAACCACATTCTACATTTATATTAATGTCTGTTAAACTCTTTTTCATGGCACATAGGCATCTATCTAATTTTTTATCAATTAATGAAGTAAAACTTCATAATACTCACTAAATAGGTGGAATAACCACTGTAGAATCGCCATTTTCTTGAAAAACGGAGACATCAAAGGCTCCAAACCTCTTTGAACATCATCATATGTTAGTGAAGGATAAAAATATGTATTAAAACAATATTGCCAAATTTTTTGAAAATTTCTCAAAATCTATGGGTTACGAAAATATTGAGTTTTTGGTAAACGCTCTATATACTGAATCCTAAATTTTTTAGTGTTGTTTTGACTTTTCAAACCACATTCTACATTTATATTAATGTCTGTTAAACTCTTTTTCATGGCACATAGGCATCTTTCTAATTTTTTATCAATTAATTAAGTAAAACTTCATAATACTCACTAAATAGGTGGAATATCCACTGTAGAATCGCAATTTTCTTGAAAAACGGAGACATCAAAGACTCCAAACCTCTTTGAACATCATCATATGTTAGTGAAGGATACAACTATGTATTAAAAGAATATTGTCAAATTTTTTGAAAATTTCTCAAAATCTATGGGTTATCCCCTACGAAAATATTGAGTTTTTGGTAAACGCTCTATATACTGAATCCTAAATTTTTTAGTGTTGTTTTGACTTTTCAAACCACATTCTACATTTTTATCACTGTTATTTAAAATCTCTTTCATGGTACATGGGCATCTTTCTAATTTTTTGTCAATTAATTTAGTAAAACTTCATAATATTCCCTAAATAGGTGGAATAACCATTGTAGAATTGCTATTTTCTTGAAAAACGGAGACATCAAAGGCTCAAAACCTCATTGAACATCATCATATGTTAGTGAAGGATACAACTATGTATTAAAACAATATTGCCAAATTTTTTGAAAATTTCTCAAAATCTAAGGGTTAACCCCTACGAAAATATTGAGTTTTTGGTAAACGTTCTATATACTGAATCCTAATTTTTTTTAGTGTTGTTTTGACTTTTCAAACCACATTCTACATTTATATTAATGTCTGTTAAACTTTTTTTCAGGGCATATAGGCATCTTTCTAATTTTTTATCAATTAATTAAGTAAAACTTCATAATACTCACTAAATATGTGGAATAACCATTGTAGAATCGCCATTTTCTTGAAAAACGGAGACAACAAAGGTTTCAAACCCCTTTGAATATCATCATATGTTAGCGAATGATGCAACTATGCATTAAAACAATAATGTCAATTTTTTTGAAAATTTCTCAAAATCTACGTATTGACCCCTACGAAAATATTGAGTTTTTTATAAACACTCTATATAATGAATTCTAAACTTTTTAGTGTTGTTTTAAAATTTCTACCCACATTCTACTTCTATATTAATGTATGTTAAACTATTTTTCATGGTACATGGGCATCTTTCTAATTTTTTATCAATTAATTTAGTAAAACTTCATAATACTCCCTAAATAGGTGGAATAACCACTATAGAATTGCTATTTTCTTGAAAAACAGAGACAACAAAGGCTTCAAACCTCTTTGAACATCATCATATGTTAGTGAATGATACAACTATGTATTAAAACAATATTGTCAATTTTTTTGAAAATTTCTCAAAATCTATGGGTTAACCCCTACGAAAATATTGAGTTTTTGGTAAACGCTCTATATACTGAATCCTAATTTTTTTAGTGTTGTTTTGACTTTTCAAACCACATTCTACATTTATATTAATGTCTGTTAAACTCTTTTTCATGGCACATAGGCATCTTTCTAATTTTTTATCAATTAATTATGTAAAACTTCATAATACGCACTAAATAGTTGGAATAACCGCTGTAGAATCGCCAATTTATTGAAAAACAGAGACAACAATGGCTCCAAACCTCTTTGAAAATCATTATATGTTAGTGAAGGATACAACTATGTATTAAAACAATATTGTCAAATTTTTTGAAAATTTCTCAAAATCTATGGGTTTACCCCTACGAAAATATTGAGTTTTCGGTAAACCCTCTATATACTGAATCCTAAATTTTTAGTGTTGTTTTGACTTTTCAAACCACATTCTACATTTATATTAATGTCTGTTAAACTCTTTTTCATGGCACATAGGCATCTTTCTAATTTTTTATCAATCAATTAAGTAAAACTTCATAATACTCACTAAATATGTGGAATAACCACTGTAGAATCGCCATTTTCTTGAAAAACGGAGACA
The DNA here is from genome assembly GCF_020379485.1 of Brassica napus. Classification (NCBI taxonomy): domain Eukaryota; kingdom Viridiplantae; phylum Streptophyta; class Magnoliopsida; order Brassicales; family Brassicaceae; genus Brassica; species Brassica napus. The sequence continues at coordinate 846,029 of NC_063445.1, read as the reverse complement.
TCAAAGGCTCCAAACCTCTTTGAACATCATCATATGTTAGTGAAGGATACAAATATGTATTAAAACAATATTGCCAAATTTTTTGAAAATTTCTCAAAATCTATGGGTTAACCCCTACGAAAATATTGAGTTTTTGGTAAACGCTCTATATACTGAATCCTAAATTTTTTAGTGTTGTTTTGACTTTTCAAACCACATTCTACATTTACATTAATGTCTGTTAAACTTTTTTTCATGGCATATAGGCATCTTTCTAATTTTTTATCCATTAATTAAGTAAAACTTCATAATACTCACTAAATATGTGGAATAACCATTGTAAAATCGCAATTTTCTTGAAAAACGGAGACAACAAAGGTTTCAAACCCCTTTGAATATCATCATATGTTAGCGAATGATGCAACTATGCATTAAAACAATAATGTCAATTTTTTGAAATTTTCTCAAAATCTATGGGTTAACCCCTACGAAAATATTGAGTTTTTTTATAAACACTCTATATAATGAATCCTAAACTTTTTAGTGTTGTTTTAAAATTTTTACCCACATTCTACATCTATATTAATGTATGTTAAACTCTTTTTCATGGTACATGGGCATCTTTCTAATTTTTTTTATCAATTAATTTAGTAAAACTTCATAATACTCCCTAAATAGGTGGAATAACCACTATAGAATTGCTATTTTCTTGAAAAACAGAGACAACAAAGGATCCAAACCTCTTTGAACATCATTATATGTTAGTGAAGGATACAACTATGTATTAAAACAATATTGTCAATTTTTTTTAAAATTTCTCAAAATCTATGGGTTAACCCCTACGAAAATATTGAGTTTTTGGTAAACGCTCTATATACTGAATCCTAAATTTTTTAGTGATGTTTTGACTTTTCAAACCACATTCTACATTTATATCAATGTCTGTTAAACTCTTTTTCATGGCACATAGGCATCTTTCTAATTTTTTTATCAATTAATTAAGTAAAACTTCATAATACTCACTAAATAGTTGGAATAACCGCTGTAGAATCGCCATTTTCTTGAAAAACGGAGACAACAAAGGCTCCAAACCTCTTTGAACATCATTATATGTTAGTGAAGGATACAACTATGTATTAAAACAATATTGTCAAATTTTTTGAAAATTTCTCAAAATTTATGGGTTAACCCCTACGAAAGTATTGAGTTTTTGGTAAACGCTTTATATACTGAATCCTAAATTTTTTAGTGTTGTTTTGACTTTTCAAACCACATTCTACATTTATATTAATGTCTGTTAAACTCTTTTTCATGGCACATAGGCATCTATCTAATTTTTTATCAATTAATGAAGTAAAACTTCATAATACTCACTAAATAGGTGGAATAACCACTGTAGAATCGCCATTTTCTTGAAAAACGGAGACATCAAAGGCTCCAAACCTCTTTGAACATCATCATATGTTAGTGAAGGATAAAAATATGTATTAAAACAATATTGCCAAATTTTTTGAAAATTTCTCAAAATCTATGGGTTAACCCCTACGAAAATATTGAGTTTTTGGTAAACGCTCTATATACTGAATCCTAAATTTTTTAGTGTTGTTTTGACTTTCAAACCACATTCTACATTTACATTAATGTCTGTTAAACTTTTTTTCATGGCATATAGGCATCTTTCTAATTTTTTATCCATTAATTAAGTAAAACTTCATAATACTCACTAAATATGTGGAATAACCATTGTAGAATCGCCATTTTCTTGAAAAACGGAGACAACAAAGGTTTCAAACCCCTTTGAATATCATCATATGTTAGCGAATGATGCAACTATGCATTAAAACAATAATGTCAATTTTTTTGAAATTTTCTCAAAATCTACGTATTAACCCCTACGAAAATATTGAGTTTTTTATAAACACTCTATATAATGAATCCTAAACTTTTTAGTGTTGTTTTAAAATTTCTACCCACATTCTACTTCTATATTAATGTATGTTAAACTCTTTTTCATGGTACATGGGCATCTTTCTAATTTTTTTATCAATTAATTTAGTAAAACTTCATAATACTCCCTAAATAGGTGGAATAACCACTATAGAATTGCTATTTTCTTGAAAAACAGAGACAACAAAGGTTTCAAACCTCTTTGAACATCATCATATGTTAGTGAATGATACAACTATGTATTAAAACAATATTGTCAAAAATTTTGAAATTTTTCAAAATCTATTTGTACCCCTACGAAAATATTGAGTTTTTGCTAAACGCTCTATATACTGAATCCTAAATTTTTTAGTGTTGTTTTGACTTTTCAAACCACATTCTACATTTATATTAATGTCTGTTAAACTCTTTTTCATGGCACATAGGCATCTTTCTAATTTTTTATCAATTAATTAAGTAAAACTTCATAATACTCACTAAATAGTTGGAATAACCGCTGTAGAATCGCCATTTTCTTGAAAAACGGAGACAACAAAAGATCCAAACCTCTTTGAACATCATTATATGTTAGTGAAGGATACAACTATGTATTAAAACAATATTGTCAATTTTTTTGAAAATTTCTCAAAATCTATGGGTTAACCCCTACGAAAATATTGAGTTTTTGGTAAACGCTCTATATACTGAATCTTAAATTTTTTAGTGTTATTTTGACTTTTCAAACCACATTCTACATTTATATTAATGTCTGTTAAACTCTTTTTCATGGCACATAGGCATCTTTCTAATTTTTTATCAATTAATTAAGTAAAACTTCATAATACTCACTAAATAGGTGGAATAACCACTGTAGAATCGCCATTTTCTTGAAAAACGGAGACATCAAAGGCTCCAAACCTCTTTAAACATCATCATATGTTAGTGAAGGATACAAATATGTACTAAAACAATATTGCCAAATTTATTGAAAATTTCTCAAAATCTATAGGTTAACCGCTACGAAAATATTGAGTTTTTGGTAAACGCTCTATATACTGAATCCTAAATTTTTTAGTGATGTTTTGACTTTTCAAACAACATTCTACATCTATATTAATGTCTGTTAAACTCTTTTTCATGGCACATAGGCATCTTTCTAATTTTTTATCAATTAATTAAGTAAAACTTCATAATACTCACTAAATAGTTGGAATAACCGCTGTAGAATCGCCATTTTCTTGAAAAACGGAGACAACAAAAGATCCAAACCTCTTTGAACATCATTATATGTTAGTGAAGGATACAACTATGTATTAAAACAATATTGTCAATTTTTTTGAAAATTTCTCAAAATCTATGGGTTAACCCCTACGAAAATATTGAGTTTTTGGTAAACGCTCTATATACTGAATCCTAAATTTTTTAGTGTTGTTTTGACTTTTCAAACCACATTCTACATTTATATTAATGTCTGTTAAACTCTTTTTCATGGCACATAGGCATCTTTCTAATTTTTTATCAATTAATTAAGTAAAACTTCATAATACTCACTAAATAGGTGGAATAACCACTGTAGAATCGCCATTTTCTTGAAAAACGGAGACATCAAAGGCTCCAAACCTCTTTGAACATCATCATATGTTAGTGAAGGATACAAATATGTATTAAAACAATATTGCCAAATTTTTGAAAATTTCTCAAAATCTATAGGTTAACCGCTACGAAAATATTGAGTTTTTGGTAAACGCTCTATATACTGAATCCTAAATTTTTTAGTGTTGTTTTGACTTTTCAAACAACATTCTACATCTATATTAATGTCTGTTAAACTCTTTTTCATGGCACATAGGCATCTTTCTAATTTTTTATCAATTAATTAAGTAAAACTTCATAATACTCACTAAATAGTTGGAATAACCGCTTTAGAATCGCCATTTTCTTGAAAAGCGGGGACAACAAAGGCTCCAAACCTCTTTGAACATCATTATATGTTAGTGAAGGATAAAACTATGTATTAAAACAATATTGTCAAATTTTTTGAAAATTTCTCAAAATCTATGGGTTAACCCCTACGAAAATATTGAGTTTTTGGTAAACGCTCTATATACTGAATCCTAAATTTTTTAGTGTTGTTTTGACTTTTCAAACCACATTCTACATTTATATTAATGTCTGTTAAACTCTTTTTCATGGCACATAGGCATCTTTCTAATATTTTATCAATTAATTAAGTAAAACTTCATAATACTCACTAAATAGTTGGAATAACCACTGTAGAATCGCCATTTTCTTGAAAAACGGGGACATCAAAAGCTCCAAACCTCTTTGAACATCATCATATGTTAGTGAAGGATACAAATATGTATTAAAACAATATTGCCAAATTTTTTGAAAATTTCTCAAAATCTATGGGTTAACACCCCTACGAAAATATTGAGTTTTTGGTAAACGCTCTATATACAGTATCCTAAACTTTTTAGTGTTGTTTTAAAATTTTTACCCACATTCTACTTCTATATTAATGTATGTTAAACTCTTTTTCATGGTACATGGGCATCTTTCTAATTTTTTTATCAATTAATTTAGTAAAACTTCATAATACTCCCTAAATAGGTGGAATAACCACTATAGAATTGCTATTTTCTTGAAAAACAGAGACAACAAAGGATCCAAACCTCTTTGAACATCATTATATGTTAGTGAAGGATACAACTATGTATTAAAACAATATTGTCAATTTTTTTGAAAATTTCTCAAAATCTATGGGTTAACCCCTACGAAAATATTGAGTTTTTGGTAAACGCTCTATATACTGAATCCTAAATTTTTTAGTGTTGTTTTGACTTTTCAAACCACATTCTACATTTATATTAATGTCTGTTAAACTCTTTTTCATGGCACATAGGCATCTTTCTAATTTTTTTATCAATTAATTAAGTAAAACTTCATAATACTCACTAAATAGTTGGAATAACCGCTGTAGAATCGCCATTTTCTTGAAAAACGGAGACAACAAAGGCTCCAAACCTCTTTGAACATCATTATATGTTAGTGAAGGATACAACTATGTATTAAAACAATATTGTCAAATTTTTTGAAAATTTCTCAAAATCTGTGGGTTAACCCCTACGAAAATATTGAGTTTTTGGTAAACGCTTTATATACTGAATCCTAAATTTTTTAGTGTTGTTTTGACTTTTCAAACCACATTTTACATTTATATTAATGTCTGTTAAACTCTTTTTCATGGCACATAGGCATCTTTCTAATTTTTTATCAATTAATGAAGTAAAACTTCATAATACTCACTAAATAGGTGGAATAACCACTGTAGAATCGCCATTTTCTTGAAAAACGGAGACATCAAAGGCTCCAAACCTCTTTGAACATCATCATATGTTAGTGAAGGATAAAATATGTATTAAAACAATATTGCCAAATTTTTTGAAAATTTCTCAAAATCTATGGGTTAACCCCTACGAAAATATTGAGTTTTTGGTAAACGCTCTATATACTGAATCCTAAATTTTTTAGTGTTGTTTTGACTTTCAAACCACATTCTACATTTACATTAATGTCTGTTAAACTTTTTTTCATGGCATATAGGCATCTTTCTAATTTTTTATCCATTAATTAAGTAAAACTTCATAATACTCACTAAATATGTGGAATAACCATTGTAGAATCGCCATTTTCTTGAAAAACGGAGACAACAAAGGTTTCAAACCCCTTTGAATATCATCATATGTTAGCGAATGATGCAACTATGCATTAAAACAATAATGTCAATTTTTTTGAAATTTTCTCAAAATCTACGTATTAACCCCTACGAAAATATTGAGTTTTTTATAAACACTCTATATAATGAATCCTAAACTTTTTAGTGTTGTTTTAAAATTTCTACCCACATTCTACTTCTATATTAATGTATGTTAAACTCTTTTTCATGGTACATGGGCATCTTTCTAATTTTTTATCAATTAATTTAGTAAAACTTCATAATACTCCCTAAATAGGTGGAATAACCACTATAGAATTGCTATTTTCTTGAAAAACAGAGACAACAAAGGCTTCAAACCTCTTTGAACATCATCATATGTTAGTGAATGATACAACTATGTATTAAAACAATATTGTCAAAAATTTTGAAATTTTCTCAAAATCTATTTGTAACCCTACGAAAATATTGAGTTTTTGCTAAACGCTCTATATACTGAATCCTAAATTTTTTAGTGTTGTTTTGACTTTTCAAACCACATTCTACATTTATATTAATGTCTGTTAAACTCTTTTTCATGGCACATAGGCATCTTTCTAATTTTTTTATCAATTAATTAAGTAAAACTTCATAATACTCACTAAATAGTTGGAATAACCGCTGTAGAATCGCTATTTTCTTGAAAAACGGAGACAACAAAGGCTTCAAACCTCTTTGAACATCATTATATGTTAGTGAAGGATACAACTATGTATTAAAACAATATTGTCAAATTTTTTGAAAATTTCTCAAAATTTATGGGTTAACCCCTACGAAAATATTGAGTTTTTGGTAAACGCTTTATATACTGAATCCTAAATTTTTTAGTGTTGTTTTGACGTTTCAAACCACATTCTACATTTATATTAATGTCTGTTAAACTCTTTTTCATGGCACATAGGCATCTATCTAATTTTTTATCAATTAATGAAGTAAAACATCATAATACTCACTAAATAGGTGGAATAACCACTGTAGAATCGCCATTTTCTTGAAAAACGGAGACATCAAAGGCTCCAAACCTCTTTGAACATCATCATATGTTAGTGAAGGATAAAAATATATATTAAAACAATATTGCCAAATTTTTTGAAAATTTCTCAAAATCTATGGGTTAACCCCTACGAAAATATTGAGTTTTTGGTAAACGCTCTATATACTGAATCATAAAATTTTTAGTGTTGTTTTAAAATTTCTACTCACATTCTACATTTGTATCAATGTTATTTAAACTCTCTTTCATGGTACATGGGCATCTTTCTAATTTTTTGTCAATTAATTTAGTAAAACTTCATAATATTCCCTAAATAGGTGGAATAACCATTGTAGAATCGCCATTTTCTTGAAAAACGGAGACATCAAAGGCTCCTAACCTCTTTGAACATCATCATCTGTTAGTGAAGGATACAACTATGTATTAAAACAATATTGCCAAATTTTTTGAAAATTTCTCAAAATCTATCGGCTAACCTCTACGAAAATATTGAGTTTTTGGTAAACGCTCTATATACAGAATCCCAAATTTTTTAGTGTTGTTTTGACTTTTCAAACCACATTCTACATTTATATTAATGTCTGTTAAACTTTTTTTCATGGCATATAGGCATCTTTCTAATTTTTTATCAATTAATTAAGTAAAACTTCATAATACTCACTAAATATGTGGAATAACCATTGTAGAATCGACATTTTCTTGAAAAATGGAGACAACAAAGGTTTCAAACCCTTTTGAATATCATCATATGTTTGCGAATGATGCAACGATGCATTAAAACAAAAATGTCAATTTTTTTGAAATTTTCTCAAAATCTACGTATTAACCCCTACGAAAATATTGAGTTTTTTATAAACACTCTATATAATGAATCCTAAACTTTTTAGTGTTGTTTTAAAATTTCTACCCACATTCTACTTCTATATTAATGTATGTTAAACTATTTTTCATGGTACATGGGCATCTTTCTAATTTTTTTATCAATTAATTTAGTAAAACTTCAAAATACTCCCTAAATAGGTGGAATAACCACTATAGAATTGCTATTTTCTTGAAAAACAGAGACAACAAAGGCTTCAAACCTCTTTGAACATCATCATATGTTAGTGAATGATACAACTATGTATTAAAACAATATTGTCAAAAATTTTGAAATTTTCTCAAAATCTATTTGTACCCCTACGAAAATATTGAGTTTTTGGTAAACGCTCTATATACTGAATCCTAAATTTTTTAGTGTTGTTTTGACTTTTCAAACCACATTCTACATTTATATTAATGTCTGTTAAACTCTTTTTCATGGCTCATAGGCATCTTTCTAATTTTTTATCAATCTATACTATTAAAAGTGAAGCAATCTTTAAAAATCTACTTATAAAAAGTTGTTGGACTATTTTATTAGAATGTTATATTTAATATCATTTTAATTAATCAACTCCACATAATATGATTAATATTTGTGCCAAACTAAAAGATTCTGCCACCAGATTTTGTGCTTATTAACAGAAAATAATTATATTAGCATTTATTTTCAAATACCAAAAAGATAATGTTTAGATATAGTTTATATTGTCAGCTATGATGATCATTTATCCGCTTCACATAAAGGCTGATTTACAACATTTATTAACATATTATATGAACCAAATTTTTTTAATACAGAATGTAAAACTTTTATGTAAAACATAATGTATAGAAACATGACAATACTTTAAAGTTTTTAATTATATTAAAAAATTTATGCGTATACACGAAATATGTTTCTAAAAATCTAACATTTTATTTGAAATCTGAAACATTAACCGAAAACCGAATCTGAAACACAGAAGAATAATCGTGATACCGAAGACATATTTGAAACAAAAAAAATATTTAATACACACAATACATTTTAAATATTCAGGGTACCGGTTCAGATCTCTGTAGAATCCAAACCTAAATCGACAATGCGGGTCTGAAATATACCCAATAGATACTTTGCCATAGACTTGGATCTGAACCGATTCGGATCGGTTTTTATTCGAACCAAACAAAATGTTTGGACCTAAGAAAAAAATACATAACAATATACATACAAAATTTTAAATAAATTAATTCATAAATCATATAATTTTACAAAATTTTATGTTTTGATATAATTCAATATTGTAACATAATAACATACAAAAATCATTAACATTATTAAACTTTTTATTGTAAGAAAACCCGCGCTTTTGAAGCGCGGGTCAAGATCTAGTTAATTAAGTAAAACTTCATAATACTCACTAAATAGTTGGAATAACCGTTGTAGAATCGCCATTTTCTTGAAAAACGGAGACAACAAAGGCTCCAAACCTCTTTGAACATCATTATATGTTAGTGAAGGATACAACTATGTATTAAAACAATATTGTCAAATTTTTTGAAAATTTCTCAAAATCTGTGGGTTAACCCCTACGAAAATATTGAGTTTTTAGTAAACGCTCTATATACTGAATCCTAAATTTTTTAGTGTTGTTTTGACTTTTCAAACCACATTCTACATTTATATTAATGTCTGTTAAACTCTTTTTCATGGCACATGGGCATCTTTCTAATTTTTTATCAATTAATTAAGTAAAACTTCATAATACTCACTAAGTAGGTGGAATAACCACTGTAGAATCGCCATTTTCTTGAAAAACGGAGACATCAAAGACTCCAAACCTCTTTGAACATCTTCATATGTTAGTGAAGGATACAACTACGTATTAAAACAATATTGTCAAATTTTTTGAAAATTTCTCAAAATCTATGGGTTACGAAAATATTGAGTTTTTGGTAAACGCTCTATATACTGAATCCTAAATTTTTTAGTGTTGTTTTGAATTTTCAAACCACATTCTACATTTATATTAATGTCTGTTAAACTCTTTTTCATGGCACATAGGCATCTTTCTAATTTTTTATCAATTAATTAAGTAAAACTTCATAATACTCACTAAATAGGTGGAATAACCACTGTAGAATCGCCATTTTCTTGAAAAACGGAGACATCAAAGGCTCCAAACCTCTTTGAACATCATCATATGTTAGTGAAGGATAAAAATATGTACTAAAACAATATTGCCAAATTTTTTGAAAATTTCTCAAAATCTATGGGTTAACCCCTACGAAAATATTGAGTTTTTTGTAAACGCTCTATATACTGAATCCTAAATTTTTTAATGTTGTTTTGACTTTTCAAACCACATTCTACATTTATATTAATGTCTGTTAAACTCTTTTTCATGGCACATGGGCATCTTTCTAATTTTTTATCAATTAATTAAGTAAAACTTCATAATACTCACTAAGTAGGTGGAATAACCACTGTAGAATCGCCATTTTCTTGAAAAACGGAGACATCAAAGACTCCAAACCTCTTTGAACATCTTCATATGTTAGTGAAGGATACAACTACGTATTAAAACAATATTGTCAAATTTTTTGAAAATTTCTCAAAATCTATGGGTTACGAAAATATTGAGTTTTTGGTAAACGCTCTATATACTGAATCCTAAATTTTTTAGTGTTGTTTTGACTTTTCAAACCACATTCTACATTTATATTAATGTCTGTTAAACTCTTTTTCATGGCACATAGGCATCTTTCTAATTTTTTATCAATTAATTAAGTAAAACTTCATAATACTCACTAAATAGGTGGAATATCCACTGTAGAATCGCAATTTTCTTGAAAAACGGAGACATCAAAGACTCCAAACCTCTTTGAACATCATCATATGTTAGTGAAGGATACAACTATGTATTAAAAGAATATTGTCAAATTTTTTGAAAATTTCTCAAAATCTATGGGTTATCCCCTACGAATATTGAGTTTTTGGTAAACGCTCTATATACTGAATCCTAAATTTTTTAGTGTTGTTTTGACTTTTCAAACCACATTCTACATTTTTATCACTGTTATTTAAACTCTCTTTCATGGTACATGGGCATCTTTCTAATTTTTTGTCAATTAATTTAGTAAAACTTCATAATATTCCCTAAATAGGTGGAATAACCATTGTAGAATCGCTATTTTCTTGAAAAACGGAGACATCAAAGGCTCAAAACCTCATTGAACATCATCATATGTTAGTGAAGGATACAACTATGTATTAAAACAATATTGCCAAATTTTTTGAAAATTTCTCAAAATCTAAGGATGAACCCCTACGAAAATATTGAGTTTTTGGTAAACGTTCTATATACTGAATCCTAAATTTTTTTAGTGTTGTTTTGACTTTTCAAACCACATTCTACATTTATATTAATGTCTGTTAAACTTTTTTTCAGGGCATATAGGCATCTTTCTAATTTTTTATCAATTAATTAAGTAAAACTTCATAATACTCACTAAATATGTGGAATAACCATTGTAGAATCGCCATTTTCTTGAAAAACGGAGACAACAAAGGTTTCAAACCCCTTTGAATATCATCATATGTTAGCGAATGATGCAACTATGCATTAAAACAATAATGTCAATTTTTTTGAAAATTTCTCAAAATCTACGTATTGACCCCTACGAAAATATTGAGTTTTTTATAAACACTCTATATAATGAATCCTAAACTTTTTAGTGTTGTTTTAAAATTTCTACCCACATTCTACTTCTATATTAATGTATGTTAAACTATTTTTCATGGTACATGGGCATCTTTCTAATTTTTTTATCAATTAATTTAGTAAAACTTCATAATACTCCCTAAATAGGTGGAATAACCACTATAGAATTGCTATTTTCTTGAAAAACAGAGACAACAAAGGCTTCAAACCTCTTTGAACATCATCATATGTTAGTGAATGATACAACTATGTATTAAAACAATATTGTCAATTTTTTTGAAAATTTCTCAAAATCTATGGGTTAACCCCTACGAAAGTATTGAGTTTTTGGTAAACGCTCTATATACTGAATCCTAAATTTTTTAGTGTTGTTTTGACTTTTCAAACCATATTCTACATTTATATGAATGTCTGTTAAACTCTTTTTCATGGCACATAGGCATCTTTCTAATTTTTTATCAATTAATTAAGTAAAACTTCATAATACGCACTAAATAGTTGGAATAACCGCTGTAGAATCGCCATTTTATTGAAAAACAGAGACAACAAAGGCTCCAAACCTCTTTGAACATCATTATATGTTAGTGAAGGATACAACTATGTATTAAAACAATATTGTCAAATTTTTTGAAAATTTCTCAAAATCTATGGGTTTACCCCTACGAAAATATTGAGTTTTCGGTAAACCCTCTATATACTGAATCCTAAATTTTTTAGTGTTGTTTTGACTTTTCAAACCACATTCTACATTTATATTAATGTCTGTTAAACTTTTTTTCATGGCACATAGGCATCTTTCTATTTTTTTTATCAATCAATTAAGTAAAACTTCATAATACTCACTAAATAGGTGGAATAACCACTGTAGAATCGCCATTTTCTTGAAAAACGGAGACATCAAAGGCTCCAAACCTCTTTGAACATCATCATATGTTAGTGAAGGATAAAAATATGTATTAAAACAATATTGCCAAATTTTTTGAAAATTTCTCAAAATCTATGGGTTAACCCCTACGAAAATATTGAGTTTTTGGTAAACGCTCTATATACTGAATCCTAAATTTTTTAGTGTTGTTTTGACTTTTCAAACCACATTCTACATTTACATTAATGTCTGTTAAACTTTTTTTCATGGCATATAGGCATCTTTCTAATTTTTTATCCATTAATTAAGTAAAATTTCATAATACTCACTAAATATGTGGAATAACCATTGTAGAATCGCCATTTTCTTGAAAAACGGAGACAACAAAGGTTTCAAACCCCTTTGAATATCATCATATGTTAGCGAATGATGCAACTATGCATTAAAACAATAATGTCAATTTTTTGAAATTTTCTCAAAATCTACGTATTAACCCCTACGAAAATATTGAGTTTTTTTATAAACACTCTATATAATGAATCCTAACATTTTTAGTGTTGTTTTAAAATTTTTACCCACATTCTACTTCTATATTAATGTATGTTAAACTCTTTTTCAAGGTACATGGGCATCTTTCTAATTTTTTTATCAATTAATTTAGTAAAACTTCATAATACTCCCTAAATAGGTGGAATAACCACTATAGAATTGCTATTTTCTTGAAAAACAGAGACAACAAAGGATCCAAACCTCTTTGAACATCATTATATGTTAGTGAAGTATACAACTATGTATTAAAACAATATTGTCAATTTTTTTTGAAAATTTCTCAAAATCTATGGGTTAACCCCTACGAAAATATTGAGTTTTTGGTAAACGCTCTATTTACTGAATCCTAAATTTTTTAGTGATGTTTTGACTTTTCAAACCACATTCTACATTTATATCAATGTCTGTTAAACTCTTTTTCATGGCACATAGGCATCTTTCTAATTTTTTTATCAATTAATTAAGTAAAACTTCATAATACTCACTAAATAGTTGGAATAACCGCTGTAGAATCGCCATTTTCTTGAAAAACGGAGACAACAAAGGCTCCAAACCTCTTTGAACATCATTATATGTTAGTGAAGGATACAACTATGTATTAAAACAATATTGTCAAATTTTTTGAAAATTTCTCAAAATTTATGGGTTAACCCCTACGAAAATATTGAGTTTTTGGTAAACGCTTTATATACTAAATCCTAAATTTTTTAGTGTTGTTTTGACCTTTCAAACCACATTCTACATTTATATTAATGTCTGTTAAACTCTTTTTCATGGCACATAGGCATCTATCTAATTTTTTATCAATTAATGAAGTAAAACTTCATAATACTCACTAAATAGGTGGAATAATAACCACTGTAAAATCGCCATTTTCTTGAAAAACGGAGACATCAAAGGCTCCAAACCTCTTTGAACATCATCATATGTTAGTGAAGGATAAAAATATGTATTAAAACAATATTGCCAAATTTTTTGAAAATTTCTCAAAATCTATGGGTTAACCTCTACGAAAATATTGAGTTTTTGGTAAACGCTCTATATACTGAATCCTAAATTTTTTAGTGTTGTTTTGACTTTCAAACCACATTCTACATTTACATTAATGTCTGTTAAACTTTTTTTCATGGCATATAGGCATCTTTCTAATTTTTTATCCATTGATTAAGTAAAACTTCATAATACTCACTGAATATGTGGAATAACCATTGTAGAATCGCCATTTTCTTGAAAAACGGAGACAACAAAGGTTTCAAACCCCTTTGAATATCATCATATGTTAGCGAATGATGCAACTATGTATTAAAACAATAATGTCAATTTTTTTGAAATTTTCTCAAAATCTACGTATTAACCCCTACGAAAATATTGAGTTTTTTATAAACACTCTATATAAAGAATCCTAAACTTTTTAGTGTTGTTTTAAAATTTCTACCCACATTCTACTTCTATATTAATGTATGTTAAACTCTTTTTCATGGTACATGGGCATCTTTCTAATTTTTTTATCAATTAATTTAGTAAAACTTCATAATACTCCCTAAATAGGTGGAATAACCACTATAGAATTGCTATTTTCTTGAAAAACAGAGACAACAAAGGCTTCAAACCTCTTTGAACATCATCATATGTTAGTGAATGATACAACTATGTATTAAAACAATATTGTCAAAAATTTTGAAATTTTCTCAAAATCTATTTGTAACCCTACGAAAATATTGAGTTTTTGCTAAACGCTCTATATACTGAATCCTAAATTTTTTAGTGTTGTTTTGACTTTTCAAACCACATTCTACATTTATATTAATGTCTGTTAAACTCTTTTTCATGGCACATAGGCATCTTTCTAATTTTTTTATCAATTAATTAAGTAAAACTTCATAATACTCACTAAATAGTTGGAATAACCGCTGTAGAATCGCCATTTTCTTGAAAAACGGAGACAACAAAGGCTCCAAACCTCTTTGAACATCATTATATGTTATTGAAGGATACAACTATGTATTAAAACAATATTGTCAAATTTTTTGAAAATTTCTCAAAATTTATGGGTTAACCCCTACGAAAATATTGAGTTTTTGGTAAACGCTTTATATACTGAATCCTAAATTTTTTAGTGTTGTTTTGACTTTTCAAACCACATTCTACATTTATATTAATGTCTGTTAAACTCTTTTTCATGGCACATAGGCATCTATCTAATTTTTTATCAATTAATGAAGTAAAACTTCATAATACTCACTAAATAGGTGGAATAACCACTGTAGAATCGCCATTTTCTTGAAAAACGGAGACATCAAAGGCTCCAAACCTCTTTGAACATCATCATATGTTAGTGAAGGATAAAAATATATATTAAAACAATATTGCCAAATTTTTTGAAAATTTCTCAAAATCTATGGGTTAACCCCTACGAAAATATTGAGTTTTTGGTAAACGCTCTATATACTGAATCCTAAATTTTTTAGTGTTGTTTTGACTTTCAAACCACATTCTACATTTACATTAATGTCTGTTAAACTTTTTTTCATGGCATATAGGCATCTTTCTAATTTTTTATCCATTAATTAAGTAAAACTTCATAATACTCACTAAATATGTGGAATAACCATTGTAGAATCGCCATTTTCTTGAAAAACGGAGACAACAAAGGTTTCAAACCCCTTTGAATATCATCATATGTTAGCGAATGATGCAACTATGCATTAAAACAATAATGTCAATTTTTTTGAAATTTTCTCAAAATCTACGTATTAACCCCTACGAAAATATTGAGTTTTTTATAAACACTCTATATAATGAATCCTAAACTTTTAAGTGTTGTTTTAAAATTTCTACCCACCTTCTACTTCTATATTAATGTATGTTAAACTCTTTTTCATGGTACATGGGCATCTTTTTAATTTTTTTATCAATTAATTTAGTAAAACTTCATAATACTCCCTAAATAGGTGGAATAACCACTATAAAATTGCTATTTTCTTGAAAACCAGAGATAACAAAGGCTTCAAACCTCTTTGAACATCATCATATGTTAGTGAATGATACAACTATGTATTAAAACAATATTGTCAAAAATTTTGAAATTTTTCAAAATCTATTTGTACCCCTACGAAAATATTGAGTTTTTGCTAAACGCTCTATATACTGAATCCTAAATTTTTTAGTGTTGTTTTGACTTTTCAAACCACATTCTACATTTATATTAATGTCTGTTAAACTCTTTTTCATGGCACATAGGCATCTTTCTAATTTTTTATCAATTAATTAAGTAAAACTTCATAATACTCACTAAATAGTTGGAATAACCGCTGTAGAATCGCCATTTTCTTGAAAAACGGAGACAACAAAGGATCCAAACCTCTTTGAACATCATTATATGTTAGTGAAGGATACAACTATGTATTAAAACAATATTGTCAATTTTTTTGAAAATTTCTCAAAATCTATGGGTTAACCCCTACGAAAATATTGAGTTTTTGGTAAACGCTCTATATACTGAATCTTAAATTTTTTAATGTTATTTTGACTTTTCAAACCACATTCTACATTTATATTAATGTCTGTTAAACTCTTTTTCATGGCACATAGGCATCTTTCTAATTTTTTATCAATTAATTAAGTAAAACTTCATAATACTCACTAAATAGGTGGAATAACCACTGTAGAATCGCCATTTTCTTGAAAAACGGAGACATCAAAGGCTCCAAACCTCTTTAAACATCATCATATGTTAGTGAAGGATACAAATATGTATTAAAACAATATTGCCAAATTTATTGAAAATTTCTCAAAATCTATAGGTTAACCGCTACGAAAATATTGAGTTTTTGGTAAACGCTCTATATACTGAATCCTAAATTTTTTAGTGATGTTTTGACTTTTCAAACCACATTCTACATTTATATTAATGTCTGTTAAACTCTTTTTCATGGCACATAGGCATCTTTCTAATTTTTTTATCAATTAATTAAGTAAAACTTCATAATACTCACTAATAGTTGGAATAACCGCGTTAGAATCGCCATTTTCTTGAAAAACGGGGACAACAAAGGCTCCAAACCTCTTTGAACATCATTATATGTTAGTGAAGGATAAAACTATGTATTAAAACAATATTGTCAAATTTTTTGAAAATTTCTCAAAATCTATGGGTTTAACCCCTACGAAAATATTGAGTTTTTGGTAAACGCTCTATATACTGAATCCTAAATTTTTTAGTGTTGTTTTGACTTTTCAAACCACATTCTACATTTATATTAATGTCTGTTAAACTCTTTTTCATGGCATATAGGCATCTTTCTAATTTTTTATCAATTAATTAAGTAAAACTTCATAATACTCACTAAATAGGTGGAATAACCACTGTAGAATCGCCATTTTTTTGAAAAACGGAGACATCAAAAGCTCCAAACCTCTTTGAACATCATCATATGTTAGTGAAGGATACAAATATGTATTAAAACAATATTGCCAAATTTTTTGAAAATTTCTCAAAATCTATGGGTTTACCCCTACGAAAATATTGAGTTTTCGGTAAACCCTCTATATACTGAATCCTAAATTTTTTAGTGTTGTTTTGACTTTTCAAACCACATTCTACATTTATATTAATGTCTGTTAAACTTTTTTTCATGGCACATAGGCATCTTTCTAATTTTTTATCAATCAATTAAGTAAAACTTCATAATACTCACTAAATTGGTGGAATAACCACTGTAGAATCGCCATTTTCTTGAAAAACGGAGACATCAAAGGCTCCTAACCTCTTTGAACATCATCATATGTTAGTGAAGGATACAACTATGTATTAAAACAATATTGCCAAATTTTTTGAAAATTTCTCAAAATCTATGGGTTAACCCCTACGAAAATATTGAGTTTTTGGTAAACGCTCTATATACAGAATCCCAAATTTTTTAGTGTTGTTTTGACTTTTCAAACCACATTCTACATTTATATTAATGTCTGTTAAACTTTTTTTCATGGCATATAGGCATCTTTCTAATTTTTTATCAATTAATTAAGTAAAACTTCATAATACTCACTAAATATGTGGAATAACCATTGTAGAATCGCCATTTTCTTGAAAAACGGAGACAACAAAGGTTTCAAACCCTTTTGAATATCATCATATGTTTGCGAATGATGCAACGATGCATTAAAACAAAAATGTCAATTTTTTTGAAATTTTCTCAAAATCTACGTATTAACCCCTACGAAAATATTGAGTTTTTTATAAACACTCTATATAATGAATCCTAAACTTTTTAGTGTTGTTTTAAAATTTCTACCCACATTCTACTTCTATATTAATGTATGTTAAACTATTTTTCATGGTACATGGGTATCTTTCTAATTTTTTTATCAATTAATTTAGTAAAACTTCATAATACTCCTTAAATAGGTGGAATAACCACTATAGAATTGCTATTTTCTTGAAAAACAGAGACAACAAAGGCTTCAAACCTCTTTGAACATCATCATATGTTAGTGAATGATACAACTATGTATTAAAACAATATTGTCAAAAATTTTGAAATTTTCTCAAAATCTATTTTTACCCCTACGAAAATATTGAGTTTTTGGTAAACGCTCTATATACTGAATCCTAAATTTTTTAGTGTTGTTTTGACTTTTCAAACCACATTCTACATTTATATTAATGTCTGTTAAACTCTTTTTCATGGCTCATAGGCATCTTTCTAATTTTTTATCAATTAATTAAGTAAAACTTCATAGTACTCACTAAATAGTTGGAATAACCGCTTTAGAATCGCCATTTTCTTGAAAAACGGAGACAACAAAGGCTCCAAACCTCTTTGAACATCATTATATGTTAGTGAAGGATACAACTATGTATTAAAAAAATATTGTCAAATTTTTTGAAAATTTCTCAAAATCTGTGGGTTAACCCCTACGAAAATATTGAGTTTTTAGTAAACGCTATATATACTGAATCCTAAATTTTTTAGTGTTGTTTGGACTTTTCAAACCACATTCTACATTTATATTAATGTCTGTTAAACTCTTTTTCATGGCACAATGGCATCTTTCTAATTTTTTATCAATTAATTAAGTAAAAATTCATAATACTCACTAAGTAAGTGGAATAACCACTGTAGAATCGCCATTTTCTTGAAAAACGGAGACATCAAAGACTCCAAACCTCTTTGAACATCATCATATGTTAGTGAAGGATACAACTACGTATTAAAACAATATTGTCAAATTTTTTGAAAATTTCTCAAAATCTATGGGTTACGAAAATATTGAGTTTTTGGTAAACGCTCTATATACTGAATCCTAAATTTTTTAGTGTTGTTTTGACTTTTCAAACCACATTCTACATTTTTATTAATGTCTGTTAAACTCTTTTTCATGGCACATAGGCATCTTTCTAATTTTTTATCAATTAATTAAGTAAAACTTCATAATACTCACTAAATAGGTGGAATATCCACTGTAGAATCGCAATTTTCTTGAAAAACGGAGACATCAAAGACTCCAAACCTCTTTGAACATCGTCATATGTTAGTGAAGGATACAACTATGTATTAAAAGAATATTGTCAAATTTTTTGAAAATTTCTCAAAATCTATGGGTTTACCCCTACGAAAATATTGAGTTTTCGGTAAACCCTCTATATACTGAATCCTAAATTTTTTAGTGTTGTTTTGACTTTTCAAACCACATTCTACATTTATATTAATGTCTGTTAAACTCTTTTTCATGGCACATAGGCATCCTTCTAATTTTTTGTCAATCAATTAAGTAAAACTTCATAATACTCACTAAATAGGTGGAATAACCACTGTTGAATCGCCATTTTCTTGAAAAACGGAGAAATCAAAGGCTCCAAACCTCTTTGAACATCATCATATGTTAGTGAAGGATAAAAATATGTATTAAAACAATATTGCCAAATTTTTTGAAAATTTCTCAAAATCTATGGGTTAACCCCTACGAAAATATTGAGTTTTTGGTAAACGCTCTATATACTGAATCCTAAATTTTTTAGTGTTGTTTTGACTTTTCAAACCACATTCTACATTTACATTAATGTCTGTTAAACTTTTTTTCATGGCATATAGGCATCTTTCTAATTTTTTATCCATTAATTAAGTAAAACTTCATAATACTCACTAAATATGTGGAATAACCATTGTAGAATCGCTATTTTATTGAAAAACAGAGACAACAAAGAATCCAAACCTCTTTAAACATCATTATATGTTAGTGAAGGATACAACTATGTATTAAAACAATATTGTCAATTTTTTTGAAAATTTCTCAAAATCTATGGGTTAACCCCTACGAAAATATTGAGTTTTTGGTAAACGCTCTATATACTGAATCCTAAATTTTTTAGTGATGTTTTGACTTTTCAAACCACATTCTACATTTATATTAATGTCTGTTAAACTCTTTTTCATGGCACATAGGCATCTTTCTAATTTGTTTTATCAATTAATTAAGTAAAACTTCATAATACTCACTAAATAGTTGGAATAACCGCTGTAGAATCGCCATTTTCTTGAAAAACGGAGACAACAAAGGCTCCAAACCTCTTTGAACATCATTATATGTTAGTGAAGGATACAACTATGTATTAAAACAATATTGTGAAATTTTTAGAAAATTTCTCAAAATTTATGGCTTAACCCCTACGAAAATATTGAGTTTTTGGTAAACGCTTTATATACTGAATCCTAAATTTTTTAGTGTTGTTTTGACTTTTCAAACCACATTCTACATTTATATTAATGTCTGTTAAACTCTTTTTCATGGCACATAGGCATCTATCTAATTTTTTATCAATTAATGAAGTAAAACTTCATAATACTCACTAAATAGGTGGAATAACCACTGTAGAATCGCCATTTTCTTGAAAAACGGAGACATCAAAGGCTCCAAACCTCTTTGAACATCATCATATGTTAGTGAAGGATAAAAATATGTATTAAAACAATATTGCCAAATTTTTTGAAAATTTCTCAAAATCTATGGGTTAACCCCTACGAAAATATTGAGTTTTTGGTAAACGCTCTATTTACTGAATCCTAAATTTTTTAGTGTTGTTTTGACTTTCAAACCACATTCTACATTTACATTAATGTCTGTTAAACTTTTTTTCATGGCATATAGGCATCTTTCTAATTTTTTATCCATTAATTAAGTAAAACTTCATAATACTAACTAAATATGTGGAATAACCATTGTAGAATCGCCATTTTCTTGAAAAACGGAGACAACAAAGGTTTCAAACCCCTTTGAATATCATCATATGTTAGCGAATGATGCAACTATGCATTAAAACAATAATGTCAATTTTTTCGAAATTTTCTCAAAATCTACGTATTAACCCCTACGAAAATATTGAGTTTTTTATAAACATTCTATATAATGAATCCTAAACTTTTTAGTGTTGTTTTAAAATTTCTACCCACATTCTACTTCTATATTAATGTATGTTAAACTCTTTTTCATGGTACATGGGCATCTTTCTAATTTTTTTATCAATTAATTTAGTAAAACTTCATAATACTCCCTAAATAGGTGGAATAACCACTATAGAATTGTTATTTTCTTGAAAAACAGAGACAACAAAGGCTTCAAACCTCTTTGAACATCATCATATGTTAGTGAATGATACAACTATGTATTAAAACAATATTGTCAAAAATTTTGAAATTTTCTCAAAATCCATTTGTACCCCTACGAAAATATTGAGTTTTTGCTAAACGCTCTATATATTGAATCCTAAATTTTTTAGTGTTGTTTTGACTTTTCAAACCACATTCTACATTTATATTAATGTCTGTTAAACTCTTTTTCATGGCACATAGGCATCTTTCTAATTTTTTATCAATTAATTAAGTAAAACTTCATAATACTCACTAAATAGTTGGAATAACCGCTGTAGAATCGCCATTTTCTTGAAAAACGGAGACAACAAAGGATCCAAACCTCTTTGAACATCATTATATGTTAGTGAAGGATACAACTATGTATTAAAACAATATTGTCAATTTTTTTGAAAATTTCTCAAAATCTATGGGTTAACCCCTACGAAAATATTGAGTTTTTGGTAAACGCTCTATATACTGAATCTTAAATTTTTTTGTGTTATTTTGACTTTTCAAACCACATTCTATATTTATATTAATGTCTGTTAAACTCTTTTTCATGGCACATAGGCATCTTTCTAATTTTTTATCAATTAATTAAGTAAAACTTCATAATACTCACTAAATAGGTGGAATAACCACTGTAGAATCGCCATTTTCTTGAAAAACGGAGACATCAAAAGCTCCAAACCTCTTTGAACATCATCATATGTTAGTGAAGGATACAAATATGTATTAAAACAATATTGCCAAATTTTTTGAAAATTTCTCAAAATCTATGGGTTAACCCCTACGAATATATTGAGTTTTTGGTAAACGCTCTATATACTGAATCTTAAATTTTTTAGTGTTGTTTTGACTTTTCAAACCACATTCTACATTTATATTAATGTATGTTAAACTCTTTTTCCTGGCACATAGGCATCTTTCTAATTTTTTTTATCAATTAATTAAGTAAAACTTCATAATACTCACTAAATAGTTGGAATAACCGCTGTAGAATCGCCATTTTCTTGAAAAACGGAGACAACAAAGGCTCCAAACCTCTTTGAACATCATTATATGTTAGTGAAGGATACAACTATGTATTAAAACAATATTGTCAAATTTTTTGAAAATTTCTCAAAATTTATGGGTTAACCCCTACGAAAATATTGAGTTTTTGGTAAACGCTTTATATACTGAATCCTAAATTTTTTAGTGTTGTTTTGAATTTTCAAACCACATTCTACATTTATATTAATGTCTATTAAACTCTTTTTCATGGCACATAGGCATCTATCTAATTTTTTATCAATTAATTAAGTAAAACTTCATAATACTCACTAAATAGGTGGAATAACCACTGTAGAATCGCCATTTTCTTGAAAAAAAGGAGACATCAAAGGCTCCAAACCTCTTTGAACATCATCATATGTTAGTGAAGGATAAAAATATGTATTAAAACAATATTGCCAATTTTTTTGAAAATTTCTCAAAATCTATGGGTTAACCCCTACAAAAATATTGAGTTTTTGGTAAACGCTCTATATACTGAATCCTAAATTTTTTAGTGTTGTTTTGACTTTTCAAAAAACATTCTACATTTACATTAATGTCTGTTAAACTTTTTTTCATGGCATATAGGCATCTTTCTAATTTTTTATCCATTAATTAAGTAAAACTTCATAATACTCACTAAATATGTGGAATAACCATTGTAGAATCGCCATTTTCTTGAAAATCGGAGACAACAAAGGTATCAAACCCCTTTGAATATCATCATATGTTAGCGAATGATGCAACTATGCATTAAAACAATAATGTCAATTTTTTTGAAATTTTCTCAAAATCTACGTATTAACCCCTACGAAAATATTGAGTTTTTTATAAACACTTTATATAATGAATCCTAAACTTTTTAGTGTTGTTTTAAAATTTTTACCCACATTCTACTTCTATATTAATGTATGTTAAACTCTTTTTCATGGTACATGGGCATCTTTCTAATTTTTTTATCAATTAATTTAGTAAAACTGCATAATACTTCCTAAATAGGTGGAATAACCACTATAGAATTGCTATTTTTTTGAAAAACAGAAACAACAAAGGCTTCAAACCTCTTTGACCATCATCATATGTTAGTGAATGATACAACTATGTATTAAAACAATATTGTCAAAAAATTTGAAATTTTCTCAAAATCTATTTGTACCCCTACGAAAATATTGAGTTTTTGGTAAACGCTCTATATACTGAATCCTAAATTTTTTAGTGTTGTTTTCACTTTTCAAACCACATTCTAAATTTATATTAATGTCTGTTAAACTCTTTTTCATGGCACATAGGCATCTTTCTAATTTTTTATCAAGTAATTAAGTAAAACTTCATAATACTCACTAAATAGTTGGAATAACCGCTGTAGAATCGCCATTTTCTTGAAAACGGAGACAACAAAGGCTCCAAACCTCTTTGAACATCATTATATGTTAGTGAAGGATACAACTATGTATTAAAACAATATTGTCAAATTTTTTGAAAATTTCTCAAAATCTATGGGTTAACCCCCTACGAAAATATTGAGTTTTTGGTAAACGCTCTATATACCGAATCCTAAATTTTTTAGTGTTGTTTTGACTTTTCAAACCACATTCTACATTTATATTAATGTATGTTAAACTCTTTTTCATGGCACATAGGCATCTTTCTAATTTTTTATCAATTAATTAAGTAAAACTTCATAATATTTACTAAATAGGTGGAATAACCACTGTAGAATCGCCATTTTCTTGAAAAACGGAGACATCAAAGACTCCAAACCTCTTTGAACATCATCATATGTTAGTGATGGATACAACTATGTATTAAAACAATATTGTCAAACTTTTTGAAAATTTCTCAAAATCTATGGGTTAACCCCTACGAAAATATTGAGTTTTTGGTAAACGCTCTATATACTGAATCCTAAATTTTTTAGTGTTGTTTTGACTTTTCAAACCACATTCTACATTTATATTAAGGTCTGTTAAACTCTTTTTCATGGCACATAGGCATCTTTCTAATTTTTTATCAATTAATTAAGTAAAACTTCATAATACTCACTAAATAGTTGGAATAACCGCTGTAGAATCGCCATTTTCTTGAAAAACGGAGACAATAAAGGATCCAAACCTCTTTGAACATCATTATATGTTAGTGAAGGATACAACTATGTATTAAAACAATATTGTCAATTTTTTTGAAAATTTCTCAAAATCTATGGGTTAACCCCTACGAAAATATTGAGTTTTTGGTAAACGCTCTATATACTGAATCCTAAATTTTTTAGTGTTATTTTGACTTTTCAAACCACATTCTACATTTATATTAATGTCTGTTAAACTCTTTTTCATGGCACATAGGCATCTTTCTAATTTTTTATCTATTAATTAAGTAAAACTTCATAATACTCACTAAATAGGTGGAATAACCACTGTAGAATCGCTATTTTCTTGAAAAACGGAGACATCAAAGGCTCCAAACCTCTTTAAACATCATCATATGTTAGTGAAGGATACAAATATGTATTAAAACAATATTGCCAAATTTATTGAAAATTTCTCAAAACCTATGGGTTAACCGCTACGAAAATATTGAGTTTTTGGTAAACGCTCTATATACTGAATCCTAAATTTTTTAGTGATGTTTTGACTTTTCAAACCACATTCTACATTTATATTAATGTCTGTTAAACTCTTTTTCATGGCACATAGGCATCTTTCTAAATTTTTTATCAATTAATTAAGTAAAACTTCATAATACTCACTAAATAGTTGGAATAACCACTGTAGAATCACCATTTTCTTGAAAAACGGAGACAACAAAGGCTCCAAACCTCTTTGAACATCATTATATGTTAGTGAAGGATAAAACTATGTATTAAAACAATATTGTCAAATTTTTTGAAAATTTCTCAAACCCCTACGAAAATATTGAGCTTTTGGTAAACGCTCTATATACTGAATCTTAAATTTTTTAGTGTTGTTTTGACTTTTCAAACCACATTCTACATTTATATTAATGTATGTTAAACTCTTTTTCCTGGCACATAGGCATCTTTCTAATTTTTTATCAATTAATTAAGTAAAACATCATAATACTCACTAAATAGTTGGAATAACCGCTGTAGAATCGCAATTTTCTTGAAAAACGGAGACAACAAAGGCTCCAAACCTCTTTGAACATCATTATATGTTAGTGAAGGATACAACTATGTATTAAAACAATATTGTCAAATTTTTTGAAAATTTCTCAAAATCTATGGGTTAACCCCCTACGAAAATATTGAGTTTTTGGTAAACGCTCTATATACCGAATCCTAAATTTTTTAGTGTTATTTTGACTTTTCAAACCACATTCTACATTTATATTAATGTATGTTAAACTCTTTTTCATGGCACATAGGCATCTCTCTAATTTTTTATCAATTAATTAAGTAAAACTTCATAATACTCACTAAATAGGTGGAATAACCGCTGTAGAATCGCCATTTTCTTGAAAAACGGAGACATCAAAGACTCCAAACCTCTTTGAACATCATCATATGTTAGTGATGGATACAACTATGCATTAAAACAATATTGTCAAATTTTTAAAAAATTTCTCAAAATCTATGGGTTAACCCCTACGAAAATATAGAGTTTTTGGTAAACGCTCTATATACTGAATCCTACATTTTTTAATGTTGTTTTGACTTTTCAAACCACATTCTACATTTTTATCAATGTTATTTAAACTCTCTTTCATGGTACATGGGCATCTTTCTAATTTTTTGTCAATTAATTTAGTAAAACCTCATAATATTCCCTAAATAGGTGGAATAACCATTGTAGAATCGCCATTTTCTTGAAAACCGGAGACATCAAAGGCTCCAAACCTCTTTGAACATCATCATATGTTACTGAAGGATACAACTATGTATTAAAACAATATTGCCAAATTTTTGAAAATTTCTCAAAATCTACGGGTTAACCCCTACGAAAATATTGAGTTTTTGGTAAACGCTCTATATACTGAATCCTAAATTTTTTAGTGTTGTTTTGACTTTTCAAACCACATTCTACATTTATATTAATGTTTGTTAAACTTTTTTTCATGGCACATAGGCATCTTTCTAATTTGTTATCAATTAATTAAGTAAAACTTCATAATACTCACTAAATATGTGGAATAACCACTGTAGAATCGCCATTTTCTTGAAAAACGGAGACAACAAAGGCTCGAAACCCCTTTGAACATCATCATATGTTAGTGCATGATGCAACTTTGCATTAAAACAATAATGTCTATTTTTTGAAATTTTCTCAAAATCTTTGTGTTAACACCCCTACGAAAATATTGAGTTTTTGGTAAACGTTATATATACTGAATCCTAAACTTTTTAGTGTTGTTTTAAAATTTCTACCCACATCCTACTTATATCTTAATGTATGTTATACTCTTTTTCATGGTACATGGGTATCTTTCTAATTTTTTATCAATTAATTTAGTAAAACTTCATAATACTCTCTAAATAGGTGGAAGGGGAAATTACATGTTTACCACTTTCATGGTACCACTTTTCATTTTTACCACCACTAATGAGACATTTTCAAAAATACCTTCTTCATTAAGTGACAAAAGATTCTTATGCCCTTGTTATTTATATATATAATAAATCATTATTTAAATGAAAATAATAATAAAAAAAAATTACATTTTTTTATGTTTTCGAATTATACTTTTTTAAATTCGAACTTTTTTATAAAAAAAAATTTTTAATTTTTTTTTTGAATTTTTCTTTTCAAGTTTCTTTTTGAAAAACGAAAATTATGTTTGAAACTATTTTTAAAAAAAATTATATACTTTTTAAGTATTTATATATATATATATATTAGAATCATAAATTTCACTTTCCAAAAACCTACCCCACCCCGCAACTCTAAACTATAAGTCTAGATTAGTTAACCCCAAAGGAATAATTGTACTTTACCTTTCATTAAAAGTGAGGGTAAAAGTGGTTAGTGTAAACATGAAAAGTGATACTATGAATGTGGTATTTGTGGCAATTTCCCTAGGTGGAATAACCACTGTAGAATCGCTATTTTCTTGAAAAACAGAGTCAACAAAGACTCCAAACCTCTTTGAAAATCATCATATGTTAGTGAATGATGTAACTATGCATTAAAACAATAATGTCAAATTTTTTGAAATTTTCTCAAAATCTAAGTGTTAATACCCTTACGAAAATATTGAGTTTTTGGTAAACGCTCTATATACTGAATCATAAACTTTTTAGTGTTGTTTTAAAATTTTTGCCCACATTCTACATTTGTATCAATGTTATTTAAACTCTCTTTCATGGTACATTGGCATCTTTCTAATTTTTTATCAATTAATTTAGTGAAACTTCATAATACTCCTTAAATAGGTGGAATAACCATTGTAAAATCGCCATTTTCTTGAAAAACGGAAACAGCAAAGGCTCCAAACCTCTTTGACCATCATCATATGTTTGTGAATGATGCAACTATGCATTAAAACAATATTGTTAAATTTTTTGAAATTTTATCAAAATCTATCTGTTAACCCCCTACGAAAATATTGAGTTTTTGGTAAACGCTCTATATACTGAATCCTAAACTTTTTAGTGTTGTTTTAAAATTCCAAACCACATTCTACATCTGTATTAATGTCTGTTAAACTTTTTATCAATTAATTTAGTAAAACTTCATTATACTCCCTAAATATGTGGAATAACCACTATAGAATCGCTAATTTCTTGAAAAACAAAGACAACAAAGGCTTCAAACCTCTTTGAACATCATCATATGTTAGTGAAGGATGTAACTATGCAATAAAACAATAGTGTCAAATTTTTTGAAATTTTCTCAAAATCTATGTGTTTTAACCTCTAGGAAAATATTGTGTTTTTGGTAAATGATTTATATACTGAAGTCTATAATCTTTAGTGTTATTTTAAAATTTCTAACCACATTGTAAATTTGTATCAATGTTATTTAAACTCTCTTTCATGGTACATGGGCATCTTTCTACTTTTTTATCAATTAATTTTGTAAAACTTCATAATACTCGCGAAATAGGTGGAATAACCAACCATAGAATCACCATCTTTTTTGAAAAATGGAGATAACAAACGCTCCAAACCACTTTGAACATCATCATATATTAGTTTTGAAATTTTCAATATTGTCAATTTGTTTTGAAATTTTCTTCAAACCCCTACAAAAATATTGAGTTTTTGGTAAACGCTCTATATACTGAATCCAAAACATTTTAGTGTTATTTTAAATTTTCTAACCACATTCTACATTTGTATTAATGTCTGTTAAACTATTTTTTCATGATACATGGACATCTTTCTAATTACTTATAAATTAATTTAGTAAATTTTCATATAATTACTAAATTAGTATACTAACAATTATAAAATCGTTATTTTCTAGAAAAACGGAGACAACAAATGTTAGAAACCTCTTTGACCATTTAGGATGCAACTAGTATAAGAGCATTTACCGAAAAACTCAATTAGTTTAAATTTGTATCAATGTTATTTAAACTCTAGAGAATAAATATATACAACGATGTCCATGTACATAGAAATTTTAAAACAATCATTAGAAATTAGAACGATGCCCATTTATGAATCAGGGACTAAATATCTTTCAGAAGAACTGCTAAATTTTTATACAACACAACACATGATGGTAAACAGCCTCGATTTCAATTACACATATCAGGCCTATTTAATTTGGGTTTCACTATTAATTTCAGATCATGGGCCATCATTGTATGTTTGTAACTCATGTGTTGTCGTGTTAACATTATTCCCAAGAAAAATAAACGTGATGTAGAAAATCTAAAAAGTTCACAAATTTTTTCTTACTGTCACTATATATACACACGTCAATACCCAATGCTACCTATTTGTTTGGTTACGAGGCTTGTGGCCAGAGCCGGTCCTAGCATAACAGAGATTAAGAAAAATAAAAATATGTAGCCAGTATCAAGGAGAATCGAATCCAGATTGTCTGCATACATGAACCATTTGACTAGAAGACATTTGATAATTTTGTGGCTGATATTTTAGTTATTTAAAAACGACCGCAAACATGGACTTCATCCGCTTGACCCAAGGACTAGCTTTGCTTGTGGCACTGCAAAAAAAATAGTTTAACGCAGCCGGTGCAATTAAAGTTGTTAGTATAAATTCAATGCACTAAAACATCTCTTTTTTCAATGGAACTTATTTATTTTTTCTACAGTGACTCCAAGAGCGCAAGATATATGTTTAGAATGTATGAGTATCTGATTATAAAAACTTAAATATAAAATATTGTGTCGCGACTCTGTGATGCAAGTAACCAATAAGATTTAATTACTTGATTGCATATAACTATGATATAATAAGCAACTCTACAAAATAGTTCTCTATTTTGATAGATTCAGGACAAGCAACTTTGGTTGTACATAAATTTATGATGAACAACTCTCTTCAACATTTATATCACAACAGAAACTAAATTTGACTTTTCAAAATGATTACATAGTGTATAGAAACATTTAGGTTCATAAAATAATTTAACTTTATTTAAATAATAATAATTACTACTTACTCCAAACATCTATTTTGGCAGCAGTACTTTATGTGTTTTTTGTTGTTTGAACTAAGTACTTTATGTGTTGCTTAAGTCAAAAATAGATATTTTAGTCTGAATAATACGTTTGGTTTTCGATGCAAAAGAATGAAATGTTTCTTTACTTAACATTATAATAAATATTTGTCTTATCATTTTAAAAATATATTATTCTATAATGGAAAAATGAATATTATTTAAAAAAAGATGACAAAAAGCCTTTATTTTCTCATAATATACACAAACTAGGAAACAAAATAAAACATTTACTTTTTAAAATTATGTTCCATTTTAGATCCTTAGTCCGTATTAGTATGAAAAAATGTATAGTATTTCTTAAATGACATTTAGAAACTAAACTAGGATTGTACAAACAATATTTTATTGTGAAATGAATTAATGTAACTTTTAATTTTTCTACAATTAATTAAAAGAAATATAGTCAAATTTGTAGATAGTTGTGTTGTGTTCTCTTTTTTTTTACACCTTACGGACCTTGCTGTAACAAGTGTTTTGACATTATATAATTGATCTGACTCGAATTCACAATCTTTATGAAAAGAGTGATTTGATGTGTCTTTGTTTTCATAAATGATTGGTCGAGGGAAATATGAACATGTTGTGGTTAAAACTTAAAACAGAGATGTATCACCGACTTGGTTTTCATGCCATCTCTGTTTTTAAAGATATGTTTTAATTTTTGTAATTTATGTTTAAATTTATATAATCAAAGTAGATAAAAAGAATCAAGAATATAGCTGCATGATTTTACTAACCTCATAAAATCTACGAGCCTAAACCTAAGACTTCAGAGTTTGTCAAAGCAAACGAAAATCTAAAACTGTAAGCACGCATATTAAAAGCAACTCCATCATTTGTGGTTTTCAGATAAGTATATATAATATATTAATAAAAAGGAAAAATGGGAGAAAAGTTGAAATATGAATTCGGAAAGTTTTATAATTTTTTTTTTTTGGTAAAATGTAAAGATAAGTTTTATAATTTTGACAGAAACTTGCCCATTTGTAGTTAAATTTTTTTTTATATTTTATTTTAACTACTTAATAGATGTAATATTAAAATTTCTTTTTTGGTTCACGATATTAAAATTCCAATAATTTAGAGTTTGAAAACGATGGGAATGCTATAAAAGGTTAACCTGCAACAACGGTGAAGGGTACAGCCAAACGAAAACGTTATAATTATATGGAAGCTTGTGTAATCCGTCTTTATCAAAAGTAAATACGAAAACAATACTAAAGTATGTTAACTCCACTCTTCACACAAGAATCAAATCAAATCCCAAAAAGATTTGACAAGTGACACAGCGATGATTGGGTAATAACAAAATAAAAGATCAGTTGCTCAAAAAAATCAACTAGTATAAATGCTCATTTCTTTTTTTCCTGCCTACATTTATTTTATTCAGATTTTACATACCCGGCACCCATTTATATTAAGAGTGTGACTGGTGATCATTCGGGAAACAAGAGGAACGGATTAAACAGGAATGTTCGGGAATAAAATAGCAGGAATGAAAAGGAATGGTCGTTCTTTATCACTTTTAACAAATAATACTTTTGTTCTTTAATTCTCTACAAAAAAAGGAATGAAAGGAAATGAGAGGGAATTATTATTCCTTGTGAATGGTGATTTTTTTCAGGAACGTTAGGGAATGCATTATTCCTCGCCGTTCCCTGGTCACCATTCATAGCCTAAGAGTTATTCTATGCTGTATGAAGTATATTACACAAATCAAACTATTGGTGACCTAATGATAATACAACGGGGTTGGTTCATTTGTGGCATACGTTTACACCATTTTTATTATGAAAAATTATTTTTTAAATTGGAATTTTTCAAAGGTAACTTCAAATTTGTAAGAGAGTATTAGCGTAGGATTCGAAAATTCCATGATAATAAAAAAGGGTATATCACAAATGTGTTAATTAACTCAATATTGTTTTTAGCTTTTGGTCAAAAAATACTGCTTTTAGCTGTAAATTTACTGGATGTTGTTTTTAGATTTTGGTCAAGCGATACTGTTTTTAGCTGTATCGTTTAATTTGATAGTATAAATTTTACGCAATAATTACGATCTGAAAAGACAGACACTCAAAATATTTGCTAGGTTAGGTACGACTTAATTTATAGAAAATGTATTTTATTTGTCAAGTCATCTTCTTTTCATATTGTGTACTACTGCATTGCTACAAAAATAGTATCTCATTGATTATTCTGAATCAACCCATTCACCAAAAAACAAAGAAAGAAAAAATATATATATATATCATTGAGATTTTCTTTTCATATTGTGTTAGAAATGTAATAAATCACCAAGTAATTCATCGAAAACAAAATAAAAATTAAATAATAGATTAGTATTAAACATAGTAGTTTTTTGTATTTTGAAGTGTTACATAAACAAAAAATGTTATAATTTTTACGATTTTAGTGTGTTTTCTCTTTTTCACTTACATTTCCATTAAAACAAAGAACGATACAAAATAAAATACAAAGCCAACAGTTCTAAAATTTCAGATTCACAAACCTAACAAAAAAATGCCGCTTCAAATTATTGAAAAACCAACAAATCTGATAAATGGAATACAACAACAAGAAGAAATACACACAAATAACCCAACTTAGGTTTAAGGAACAATTGAAATCTAATGACACACACTATATCAATCAGAGAAGAGCCTAGAATGCATCCATTCAAGCTCATAAGCCACACCATGAAGACATATAATCAAAAAGGAAGAGATGTCTGAAACAAAGGAAAACCACAAAAGAAGCTCAAATATACGATAAACTTGAACATAAATCACCAACCAAAAATCTAAAACCTAGCTATAATTTTCTACCCAAAAAGTAAAAATTCCTAGCTATACTCCTAATCTTCTACCCAAAAAGTATAAGTTAGGCATTTGCATCCCTACACAAAATTAATCTTATAAGAACATAACATAAGTAAGACTACAAGAGAAAACTTTTTATTCAAAGTAACTAAAATAAAAGACTGAAACATGCATAATTTAATGATTCAGTAACCTTAAAAATATCATCCAAAGCCAAAGTACACGATTTACCAACAAACCCAGAGGAAATAAAGAGAACAATCGAACCTTCATAGCTGACGGATAAGCCAAACAAACAGAGAAAAATAACTAGAACTTAGAATTGAGCGCCAAAAAACGACACCTCCAACAAACTATACACCGGAAACAGAAGGACAACCTCCAAGGATCCAATGAGATATGAAGTCTGGAAACAAGAGTAAGAAGAAACAATGGATGAACCATACCGTTGATCAGTAAATACAGAACTCACAGTTATATGTAATAAGAAATTGACAAAGAAAGAACTTTTGGCTAGTGTAAAGAAAACATCAACAAATAACAACTAAAGTAAAAAAAAAAAAAAATAGAATCAAAACATCTGAAAATAAAGAACAAACAAAAGAAAAGAATTTGATACCAACAAAGAATTGTGATTCCATAAAAAAATTCACGAATAACGAAAGCGAACTTGAACAGAAAGAAAATGAAAAAAGAAATTAAGGGTGTAATTAATAAAAAATTATTAACTGAGAGTAACTTAAAATAGATGAATTGGGAGTAAATATTATAAAATAGTAAAAATAGTAAAAAATGGAAATGAGCGTAACTCTTTTCTTCTACAAAACCAGGAGAAAGAAAAATAAAAAGGTTTTAACTTTTGATAAACAGTAACAAGAGGAAGAAAATATAAAATGATTAAAAATGTATACTTGACTAATAAAAATTTAGCTGAATGAGCGTAACTGTACTTCCAGCTGAATGTTTTTAGCTACGTATGTGACATTCAGTCACAACCTAAAAGAGAAAAACAAGTTTGCCGGGAGTGTAATTATCTTTCATTCAAAAATTAATATAACCAAGTGGTATTGGCCTAGTAGTAATGGGCTCACAACTGTGAATACCGTCTTGAGTTCGATTCTCTTTGGCCACCCAAAATACCTTAAGTGGTAAGAAACATGGATCTTGCAGATTTCGTAGCGATTAGTTCTTAGACCTAGAAAACCTTATTGTTATCAAAAAAGAAAAAAAGTGAAAAAATATGAATATTATATGGTGGAGAGACAAGGTCACAAAATGCAGAAACTCCGGTGCTAATGTTGAATCGGAAAGCAAGTTCAGATAGATGGTCGTTGACCAAGTCTCCACTTGCGGCTCATCGACAAGTCTCACTCGTTGTCATTATTACATCGTCGCATTAGAGCTACTTCTTAAACTATGTGACCAACCTGTATAACTTTCCATTTGACTTGAGGAAAAGCTAAGAGTGATACATCTAAGCAGATATAAGAGCAACTCACATTGGAGTCCTTAAGATTATAATAATATTTTTTTGCTTTTTTGAATAATTAAGGATTTGAATATAAAATGTATGTCCAATGGTGTTACTCAAAATAGAGTCACTAGAAATTTAAAATTATTAAGTTTGTAAAAAAAATTAATTTTAATTTTTTTATTCAATGATTAAAAGCAAACATACAATAATTATACATCTTCATCATTACCAAACTTGTTCCAAATATTTTCGATTAAATCATTTTTCAATGCTTCGTGTGTACGCCTATCTCGAACCTGATTCCGTAGACCAAACATATTATCGAAATGTGAAGGCATGTTGTTAATATGCTCTGCATGTGAACTTCTGCTCGACTCTCCTTCTTCAAATTCCGATGTATCACATTAAATAAAATTATATTAAAACAGAATGAATTCGTTGAGGTGTACTACTCTATTTTGTGTAATTATGAAAGGAAAATCGCATAAAAAATTTTGACAGTGGCACGTACTGACACTTTAAACTTTGAAATTTTTTGACTAGCATTTTAAACTTTCAAAGTGACATTTGTATCATAAAAAATCATCAACTTGACTTACTTGTTCATCAAGTAAAAAACTGACATGTACAACAGGTAAATGTGATGATGTGTCAGTTTTTTTTGAAAAAATAATTATTTAATTAATAAAACAAATAAAAATTAAATAATAAATCGGAAAATTAAATAAAAATCAGAAAACTAAATAAAAATTCAAAAAATTAAATAAAAATTCAAAAAATTAAAATTAAATTCAGAAAATTAAATAAAATCTTAAAAATAAATTAGATTAAACTAAAATAAAGAAAGTTGAATAAATAAGGTTAAATTAAAATACAGAGAATTAAATAAAAAATTTAAAAATTAAATATAGTTTCATAAAATTAAATAAAAATTCAGAAAATAAAGAAAAATCACAAAATAAAAAATAAAAAAATCATAACTTTTTTTTTAATTACAAGATTATTTAAAAAACAAACATATCATTGTTGACAATAAAAATTTCAAGCATATCACTGCTAACAATGATTGTTTCTCACATAACCATTAAAAATGACATTTTTAACATATATCTGAGATGGTATCATCGTTGACATATCTCTAACGATAGTTTTCCACATTATTTTTAAAAAACCTTGATGGTACCTAATGTTTCAAAAAACCTTGACATATATATCGTTTTAAATGATGGTTGTCAAAAACATTGTTATTGACATATCTACCATCATTTTTAACGATGATGTCAAAAACTATCATTTGAGATATGTCAAAAACGTTATTTTTAGTGGTCATGTGAGAAACCATCATCATGATCAGTAATATGTTTGAAATAGTTATGTCAATGATGATAGGTTTTTTTAAGAAAAAATCTTGTAATTTAATATATATATTTTTTTTTGAGTTTCCTATATTTTTCTTTGAATTTTATGATTTTTCTACAATTTTTGTTTGATTTTCTGAATTTTCATTTTTTTTAATTTAATCTAATTTATTTTTAAAGTTTATTCAGTTTCTGTATTTTAACTTAATCTATATTTTTTTTTAATTTTCTAAATTTTGTTTTAGTTTTCTTAAATTCTATTTTAATTTTTAAAATTTTATTTAGTTATCTAATTTTTTTTATTTATTTTTTATTTTTATTTAATTTTATTTATTTTATTGATTAAATAATTATTTTTTTGAAAATAAATCGATACATCATCACATTTACCTGTTGTACAGGTCAGTTTTTTACTTGATGAACAAATAACTAAGTTGATGGTTTTTTATGATATATGTTACCTTTAAAATTTAAAGTACTAATTAAAAAATTTCAAAGTTTAAAACGTAAGTACGTGTCACTTTCAAGGTTTTTAATGCGATTTACCCAATTATGAAATGGTCCTACTTTAAAAAAAAAACACGAAAAAGGAAAGTCGTGCCTTGTGGATTATCTGCAACTTTATCTTAAAAGGAGCCAGCGAGTGATAACTGCCAACTGGTAAGT
This sequence comes from Brassica napus, assembly GCF_020379485.1. Classification (NCBI taxonomy): domain Eukaryota; kingdom Viridiplantae; phylum Streptophyta; class Magnoliopsida; order Brassicales; family Brassicaceae; genus Brassica; species Brassica napus. Next base: position 809,748 of record NC_063445.1, on the reverse strand, counting down.
AACCAAAGAAAATAATATAAGAACGACTTTCGTCTATTATTTCAAATATATGATACGTCGCAGTTCTAACCAAAAATGCCCTCCTTCATTTTTAGTACAAAGGGATTATTACTTTAGTTGACCATTTGAGTATTTCCAATATTGGCGTGGATACTAATTTAGGCCTTGAGTGATAACTGTGGTCCCATAAACAGAAAGGGACGGGAGAGAAAGTGACACCATTCACTTTACTTTTCTTGTTTTGCGTTTTCTGAAATTAAAATAATAAAAAAATAAGATAGCATAGCATGTGATGTTGTCAGATATTAACCGCACCCTATCCACTCAGTCCCGCACTTTGCGTACAAAAGGAGTGGTTTATATGTGGTTTGTGACATTTTTTTTTTGATTTTTATTTTAAATACAACAGGAAATAAAAAAAATCTAGTCTATAAATAGAAGAAGTATGTTATCAGGTTACACACACTTCACTTCAATTATCATACTTCATATACAATCGCATTCTTTCCATTTCTGGTCCAAAAACGTTTTTTTGTTTTCAAACAAGAACAAGGTATGTTTTTTTCTACCTAGAAAATATTAGTTTGTAATTTGTATTATGTAAGCTATTAAAAGCATATAAATTATTCAGTGAAACTATTAAAGGTACCTAAACTAACTAAAGTACGTAAGTAAGTTAACTTTAATGTAACCATGTAAAATATTATTTTGTTAATTATAAGATGCAAAAAATAAAATTGAATAATGATTATGTGCTTGAATAATGTTTAAAAATAATTTTTTCTGTTCGAGGATCCCTTTTGAATGAATAAATATATATTTTACTATTTAGTTAACCAAAAATTTTGTGAATGTATGTAAACTTTTTTTCCATAAATTAGTTGGTTACCTGAAATAATAAAAGTACGTAAACTAATAATGATACGTAAGTTAGTTAACTGAAAGTTTATTTCTGTATATAAATTATTTGTTATATATTAATGTAATTAATTTTACATCAACCAAAATAAGTTAAAGAGTTAATCATAAGCTGCATGTAATAAAATTGAATATTAGTATGTATTTGAAATATGTTTTAAATAAAAATTTTGTTCTGTTTGTGATTTAAGAAAGAAAAAAATTTGTGTTGCAAACTTAATAAATATATGTTTTGAATATTTTAATTATATATATACATTATATTTTCTTTTATTCTTTTTTTATTAAAAATATGATTAATTATGAAACTCTATTATATTAATAATATTTGAATCATCTTTGAAATCTAGATATGTCAGGAAGACGTCATGGAAACACAAATCCTGTGGGACAAAGAAATTCAAATGTTCATAACGAAACTTCTTCACGAGTAAGAAATCTAATTTTATATTTATTGTATATTTTTTAATTATATAGTATCAGTCAAAATTATAAATTTCTTTTTTTACTTTGTAGAACGCGTCGAGATTTAAGTGGACCTATGAACAAGAAAAAACATTGATTGAGTTGTATGATCAAGCAATTTCTATGAACGATTATACTCTTAAAGATCCTACGGTTCTTGGTAGAGAGCACATGGTCGACAATTTCAACCGTGCATTTAATTTGAATATAAATTATGCATTTTTCAAAAACAAACTTGATGATTTCAAAAAAGCATATAAGAAGTGGAAGTTTCTCATGACTTCTACTGGAATAACGGTTAATCCGGAAACGTCGATGATTTATGCATCAGATGAATGGTGGGAGGCCCGTGAATCGGTAATAATATTTATGGTTGTATTAACTAAATAATATAACAAATATAACCAACACATTTATGATTATTATATATGTTCAAATTTTATTAGGGATGCAAAATAACAAGATCTTTTAAAAGACAACCACCACCGTTTTGGGATGTGATGGTTCGATGTTTTGTGCTACACGATGTTTATTCGCAACCTCAACAGTCGTCACGCCAACGAAGACAACAAATATTGACTGAAGGAATAGAGGAAGATGACTTGTTTGATTTTTCAGACAATGATGGTGATGACATACCTCAACATAATGTTCCTCAAACCCAAGAAAATGAAGAAATATATCGTGTTAACCTCAATGCCGATACACTTCCTTCGCACGAATATACTCAAGAGTCAACTCGGCTTCCTTCTCGAAGAGGTGAAGAACGTACAAGACGTGGAGGTCGTTCAGAAAGAACTGGAGGACGTGGAAGCACTTCTCAAACGTCTGCTAGAAACTCAGGAACTAATGTTGGAAGTACTTCAAGAGGTCATCGAAGAAGACAATCATTCGAGACTACAATACAAGACACCATTAATGGATATAAAGAATTTCAACGACAAAGTCTACAACAGCTATGCCCAGGTGCTTTTGATAAGGATGATTACGATGAATTCAAAAAAGCAGAACAAATATTTCTTGCTTTGGAACTTCCCAAATTCACTAAATTTTACTGGGCTTGCATTAACGCACTTAAAGAACTGGTTTTTTGGCGAAAGTATTTCATTGATATAGCTCGAAGCAATGACGAAGATAAATTGCAACTACTAGAAGCTATGACTGGTGTATCACGAAATAATGAAGATGTGCCAAAACAATTGGGCTCTGGACAGTTATTTGGGAGTCCACATTCTGGAGGTTTATCATCTGGTAGTCCATCTTCAGTGGGTAATTGTTCAAGAGGAAACAATTTTCAAAACTTGGGTGCACCACCGACTACACAACAATGGGGTACACCTCCAAATGTGCAACACTGGGGAACACCACCAAATATGCAACACTGGGGAACACCACCAAATGTTCAATATTGGGGGACATCACCAAACGCTCAACCATGGGGTGTACCTCCAAATGGTCCAAGTTGGAACACACCTCCAAATGCTCAACAATGGAGTACGCCACCATATCCTCAACAATGGAACATTCCACAGAATTTTTATCATGGTCAGCAACCATCAAATGTTCAGCAAGCCGGCTCTTCTGGAACAACACCAACAAATGTTCACTACGGATTTACAGTTGGAAATCAAGGTGGAAGTCCACTGAATACACAACGAAATTATTCGGAAGGTGCAAGTATAGATTCTTCACCAAAGGTCCACCAATCACCATCAACTAGTATCGGTTTCACTAATTATTTTGAACCAGGAAACACATCACAAAGACCGAGACGTGGAGGTCTATTCAATATTTGGAGAACTACAGAAGAACCTAATGAAGAGAATCAAAGTGGTTCAGGAGACGAAGAGTAGCGATCTGATTGTCATGTTTATATATTATGATATAATGTTATTATTTTTATTGTGTGTTATAGGTTTTCATATGTTTTAAAATACTTTTATATTACTTTCTTGTGTTAATGGATTGTGATATTCTAATTTTCTAAAATATTTATATATTATTTTGGTGTGTTAATGCATTATTACTATTTTTATATATCTAATAAAATAAATTTTATGTTTATTAATTTGCAGGCATTTCGAATCTGTCAGTTGCGTTCACAAAACATCCAGACACTATCTTACGAAGAGAGAATTGAGTTGTGGAATTTAGAAAATGAGCAATTTGAGGAGTTAATAATTCAACCAACTTTGAGTTATTATGATCGATATTTTCATAGAGCACCTGCCCGGACAGACGGAGGTTTAGGGTGGAGAAATATGTGGTCTCGACTTCAAGAAGATGATGCTGCTTGTCTTCAACTCCTACGAATGTCGCTACCATGTTTCCGAACACTATGTAACATGCTACAAACGAATTATGGTCTGAAACCAACTTCAAATGTAAGCATTGAAGAAAGTGTGGCTATATTTTTGCGTATATGCGGGCACAATGAAGTTCAAAGAGATGTTGGGTTGAGATTTGGACGAAATCAAGAGACTGTGAAAAGAAAATTTAAAGAAGTTCTTAAAGCGACGGAATTACTTGCATGCGATTATATCAGAACTCCAACAAGACAAGAACTATACCGAATTCCTGAAAGACTTCAAGTACATCCAAAATATTATCCATTTTTTAGTGGATTTGTTGGAGCTATGGATGGGACTCATGTTTGCGTAAAAGTACCACCAGAATTACAAGGAATGTACTGGAATCGACACGATAATGCATCGTTGAATATTATGGCAATTTGTGATCTGAATATGCTATTCACATATATATGGAATGGAGCACCGGGATCTTGTCATGATACAGCCGTTCTCACAATAGCACAAGAAAGCGATCCTGAATTTCCTTTGCCTCCAATGGAAAAGTATTATGTCGTTGACTCGGGTTATCCAAATAGGCAAGGATTTTTGGCTCCATATAAGTCATCCCGAAACAACGTTGTCAGATATCATATGTCACAGTTCAACTATGGTCCTGCTCCACGGAATAAAGAAGAATTATTTAATCGATATCATGCGTCTCTACGTTCAGTTATCGAGAGAACTTTTGGAGTTTGGAAGAAAAAATGGAGGATTCTTTGTGATTTTCCAAGATATAGTATCAACATACAGCAGAGAGTGGTCATGGCTACAATGGGATTGCATAATTTTATAAAGATTTCAAACTTTTCAGATGCAGATTTTGCTGAAGTTATGGCAGAAACAGGAGGATTCAATACACAAGCAGAGACTGATTTTCATACCGATTTAGATGATGTAGAAACAATTGAAGTGACAGATGGAGGACATATGACGCAAATAAGAGATAATATTGCAAATATGCTATGGGAAAATCAATAAAATAAACTTATTTTTTTATTGTAATTTATTTGTACTTTATAAAAAATGTAAAATACTTTATTGTCAAATAGAATTTTATTTTATATATTCAGTACTATTTAGTTTATAAACACCATTCAAGCATTTTGATATAAACTTTTACGCTTTCTATTTTAAATAATAAATTTAATTAATTTTATTAAATTTCTCTTATACAAACCGCAGTTAAACACCATTCAAACATTTGTCCCGCACTTTTTATTATTTTGGTCACCATTCACATATTTCTTAAACCGCTTCTATTAGATGAACCGCACTTGTCCCACAATATGCGTTTTTCTAACACAAACCGCTCTTAAACCGCACCGCACTAATCAATCCGCTTGTCCCGCACCGCCCAACCCGCTGTTACCATTCGGAGCCTATGAAGAGAAATATATTACCATCACCGAGAAACAAAAGTAATTAATTAAGTGGATGTTGATATCTACTTTATTAAAACAGAAGTACAAAATAGAAATACCCCTTAGTTTTACTATTTATTTACATTAGAATGCCATTGAGGTATTTATTGAACCTATATTTAAGCATGCTTGTCTTTTCCTAATTTAAATCATAGATTTAAGCATTTAATATCTTTCCAAAATTTAAATAATAGATTTCTTTTATCAAATCATAACCAAAATAAATTTCCTAATATATTTCGTATTAACATACTCAATATTTTTAATATTTATAAGTAATAAATAATAAAATAAAAAATCACACATCATAATCAATTTATATAACATATAAATAAAATATAAAATAGTTTATTCATATATTAGTATAATGCTTTCATAATATAAGTCCAATTAGTTATAAATATTGGATTTGTTTATATGATACATTGTGATATAATAGACGCTTAAAATCACAAAATATAATTATTCAAAGTAATAAATAAAATTGTTATGTTCAAAAATGTTATATTAACAGTTATGTAATATATTTTAATTTACATATATATATTATACCATTAGTACAAAGAAAAAAATTAAAGTGAAAGCAAATATTTATACGGTCACGGGTCAAGCTCTAGAAATAAATAACAACAGTAAGATTATTTTTTTTTAACAAATTTCTTTTAATTGAAATTATAGTTCCAAATAAGTTTATATATTTTATGTATTTATAAATTTATTTTCTTTGTCTTTAAGGAAGCTTAGATTTTGAAATTGAAAAAAATATGACCGCCTCTATATTATTTTAATTACAAAATTTAAAATTTATATCAGAATATTTTATTAAACTTTTAATTTTTATTTTTATTATAACTATAAAGATTAATTTTCAATATGAATTTATGTTTTAATATTACAAATACGTCATTTAATATAAACAAAAAAAACTAAAAACATAAAATAAATACCCGCCCGGTCGGGCGGGTCAAGGTCTAGTGTTAGTTTAAAGTCAAATCATAAAATTAGTACTATATAATCGTAATATTTTAAGAGCTGAAATTTGAAAATTCATAGTAGTAGGGTGTAACACGGAGATAGCACTGGTCAGTGGCCACCAGGGACGGTTTATTAGGGAGGGCGGCTGGTGCGACCGCCCCGGGTCTGCTCTAACTCTAGTAATATTAGGAGTCTTGATTCTAAAGATTCACATATTTTATTTAGATTTAGACAGCACAAAAACATGACATTTCTACCTTTCTAGTTAAAATATACAAACAAAAATACGTGCAGGTTCTCATACTTCAGTCAAAAAATTCTTAGTAACAAAACAAACTAGTTATATGGTCCTAAATTTTTTTTTGCCCAGGGGCCCTTGGTAATACTGAGCCGGCCCTGGTGGCCACCACCAGAAAACACACACACACACATTATATTGTTAATTTAATGGTGTGCTGAATAACATCCAGAATAACATCCAGAAAGTCCAAGTTAAATGTGTGCAACTGCAATGGTGTGTTCTTCGATGTCATCGAAGATTTACTTTATATTATTAATTTAAAAGAAAAAAAAAGCGAGAAAGAAAGTTTTGGTGTAATTTATTATTTACAAAAATCATTGTAGTATATGCTCGCATGCCCGACAAAGCTTTAGAATTTTTTTGTGTTCTCATACTTTTTTTTTTCCAACTGAATTATATTAGAAAACAGGTCCGCAGCCCAAATAGAATTACAAAGACCAAAAGGCCCAACCACAAAGCCCAACTAAAACAAAACAACCCGGTTAGGCCCAAGCAAACCCTCGAACCCAAACACCCGACGCGCGGTTCGCCCTACCTCGAGAAGCAAACCCGCAAACGTCGCCACCACCGTAAGCACTTACGCCGGAGAACGGACGCTTCTTACCGGCCACTATAGGAACATGCCTCACCGTGACAAACCGGATCCCATGACCTACCAACACTCTTCATCACCGCCGTCTTGTACTCTAGATAAGTCTTTACCGGCGAGATCAATCGCCGGAGCGAGATCATCACCACCACCGTTCGAGCACACACCAGAGTAACAACCACGGCTCACCGAACATCACCAACTTGATACGGTCGCTTCTCTCTACCTCCAACGAGAGAAACACCCACGGAACTCAAACATCACCAAAGCCCAAAAGACCAACACTAAGGCCCTATAAACTTTGTGTTCTCATACTTAAAAAGATAAGAATTTTGAGTACCTTTTAATTTTCCTTTTAATCAGAGTCGTTGCTTTGAAATTCAGTGTAATATTCATTCCATTTTTATTTTATCTATACAAATTTATGCCAAAAAAGTCACAATTCATAGTAAACTAATTATTCTTGGTTCACAACCAAAAATATATATTTCAGAAAATAAAATAAACCAAAATGAATCTGATGTTTTATAGTTTGATTATATTTTATATTATAATTAAATGTAATTAAATAAATTTCTATATTGATTTTTAATGATTTAATCTTTAAATTAGTATAAATACATTTTAATGATTATTATTTTCCTTATTGTCTTAATATTTTATAAAAAAAATTGTTTTCATATGATTATATATTTGTAGGTTTTAACAAACTTAGATTCTGAAACTTATGTATTGAATTTTGTAAACATTATTCTAAAATACGTAAACATTATTGAATTTAATCAAATGATTTATTGATAATGTGTCATAGTTTTAATTAATTATAAAATATGTTTATGAGGTGGAAATCATGAAAAAACAGTATTAATTATTTTATATATATTTGTAGTAATAAAAATCACTAATGAACTTATTGTTTTGATTTTTTCTATTTGTTACTTATTTTTTATTTATTGTTGTCATTTGTCACCCATCACTGAAGTAAACAAAGGGACCAATTGAATATTTGTTTTCTTTGGCACTTACATGACTAAAAGCAAAATCGTTTTGTTTTCTTCTTCCTTGTCGTACTCTTGTGTGTATGCATGCATATAAAAGTATATAGAAAATAATACGTGGATGTTAGTGAAAACAATTAAATACACACATAAATAAAATAAATATAAACGTGAAATTGAGAAATGCACACGCACGCACATATCCAAAGTTAGGTCTGAAAATACGGCAGATGCGGATTTAATGAATTGTCGGCATCGTAGGTCGAGTTTAGCTAAATTGCATACTAGTGATCTCTATCATATCTGTCTTTTAACTCTTAACTACATATCATGTGAATAAGCGTAGGCTATATAGTATAGTTTTTGTTTTTGAACATTGGAATGTAAATTAAGATAATAAGTTCCGATTCATTGTAGAAATCTAGAAGACCTTCTGTATAGGTTCATGAGGGACGTCACGACAAAAAAAGGAGTTATGATTCATAATGGAAAAGTTGATTCTGTAGCGTAATTAATAACAATCTACATTGAATTGAACACAGAGTAACACTTTATGTAGGTGTGTCAAACCATGTTTGTCCGTGCAGTAGTAAGTAAGATTCATAGGAAGAGGCACCAATTTGGATAGAAATACCCCTGTACTTGAGATTTCAAGGAATGGCACCACCTTTAGACAAGTACAAGACTATATGCTCTAGCTATATATACATTAATAACCATGCATATGATAAAAATATATAGTTATATAGAACAAAATTATATAATAGACTATAGATTAAGGACTAATTATAATGGGTAAAGAAGATAAATAATATTTGGTCATTGTTTATAAAGATAGATGGGGTGAAAGATTAAGATCAAGCCAGATTTGCTTGAAGACATTGATGATAATATGGTGATACTCGTCAGAATTGAGACAGAGATAGCAAGCTAGAAGCTCCTCTAGATCCTTGGACTCTCTTATCTTGTTCTCCGCGATCATCTCTTCCATCGACTCCTTAAAATCTCTCCTCGGGTCTACCGACGCCTTCACCACCGCCCTGCTCCGCCGCGAACTCGCAGTCGCCGATGTGCCGGTTATCTGTGCGCCGCCGCTGCTCGCAGTTTTCCTCGTGGAGATCCTTGGCGAGCGCAGTCTAAGTCTCACACCCGCGGGAGAAGTACTCACAGCCGTTTTGCGCACGGTGGTGGTGGGTTTGGTGATGATCGGATGGAGATCGAGTTCCGGAGGGGGCGTAAGGGTTGCGGCTTTGGAGCTAACGCAGCTGCTGCAAGGGCTGTGCGAGGAGCTCTCCTCAGGGATGAGTAGTTGATCAGAGCGAAACTCGGTGACTTGCTTCGGAGGAGCAGAGGAGACGGTCGTGGCGCGGTTGCGGACAGACTTTCTGGGCCTTGCATAGTAAGAAGACGAGCGACGAAGAGGAAGTCTAGGACTGCGTGCTGTGGTAGGAGTAGGAGTAGGAACTGGCTGGTGTTTCTTGATGGGAGAAAGAGACACCGTGCTGTTATGTTGCTTTTTCCTTGATTTCCCCATGTCTCTCAGTTTGTAAAACCATGCGTTAGGGACTAATTCCGATAGCTTAAACCGATAATTACCCATCTCTTTTTTTCTTCTTATTCTGTAAAATGGTGGTTTTGAGATGTAAAAATGAGAGTCTCAGGAGGTGGAGATTATATAATAGGGTGGGAGAGTGAGTACGTGTGGGATCCACAAAACGTGCAAGTTATAAAAGGTATAGGTGAGAATGGGATTCTCTCTCTCCATTTTTTCTTGATTTTGTGTTAGATTATGTTCGCCTTTCATTTCCCTCGCCTCTTCTAATTACATTGACATTTGACACTGACACTTTTATTTTTATTAATAAATACTATACTAGTTGTTTTTAAAGACGTCCTACTAGTAGTAGTAAATGTGGCAATTGTAATAATCTTTTGTTTTGAATGTGCATCACGATCTTATATCGAAATGTCCAAAAAAAGTGGTGGTTAATAGTATTTCTTTTGTGTTTACAGTTTCCTAAAACGAGCGCGATGTTCATGTAAATAAATGTTACCAAGAGTATGTATGACCTTGTAGCGTGGTGGACCCTCTTGTCGAAACAAACAGAAATATTCAATCTACGGACTTGGTTCGGTCCAGACATTATCACGAAAGAGCCTTTGTTATATATACCACGCACGCACGACTGAAAGTTGTTAACATTTTGCAAATGACGGACACTAAACCCTCTGTCCGACATATTTCATTGAATGGGTATAAAATTCACGTCTACATTTCTTTGTTTTTCTTGTCTTCCTTTCTGACATGTTTTAAACGATAGCTGTACAAATTAGTACTCGAAAGACAGCCTTCCTTTTGTATTCTTGTTTGAATTTATTGGTGTACAGTTTCGAAAAATCTAATGTTCATAAATTCGAGAAGGCCCCCAAAAAATTGAGGGACCATAATAGATATAAGTTGAGTATATAAGTTCACAGATAGATAATTGTGTGCTTTGAACGATCCAACACATAAAACTCAAAAAAAGAAAGAGAGAGAGAGAGAGAGAGTAGAATTGTCCCTAAAAAATAAAAGAAAGATTGTTAGCCATTTGCCAATCATTATCATTTATCACCTTTGTTTTTGAAACATGCTCTGTGTTTGTGCATGGAATTGCTCTGTCCTCTGCGTTGAAGTTTTGTGCCAATTCTTTTGTCTATTACCAACAACTATTCCACATTCATAAATGTTTCCAGCGAAATTATAAAACAAAAAATGTAAATCATAGTAAGTTAGTGACAATTAAAATTTATACGTTACATAAAAACACTCCGTCAAGACTCAAGCTCTTTGTTTCTGTTTTTTTGAAACTTAGCTGAGATTTTTAATCAATACAATTTGATTCTTTTTGTTTCTCCCCGATTTATATGGATTTTCTCAATGCTTGAAATATAGAATAATCTAAATCATACACTGGGCTGAATCGTTATTATGATGCATATTATTATATCTGGAAATAGACAAAAGGAAAAAAACTGAAGAATGCAAGTAGACATATAGTCATATATACAAGACATTGAAATAAAATTGGGCTTTATTATAATATTAATAGCTGCTCCACAAGGCCTAATATACAAGAACAATGTTACGTGGGTTATTTTAGGTATGGATAAGCTGCACTTTTGGGGCTTTACATTGGGATACACATAATTTTGTAATACAATCAAAATAATTCTCCAAATTCTGTTACTCTTTTCCATACATATCCCCACATAGTTCTCTTCATTAATCATGAAATTTTTGATGGAGCAGCTTAATGTCTTCAATATGCTGATAGCTAGTTTGTGCCAAAGAGACAAATTTGAAAAGGAAAAATTTAATTCTATTCTAATAGGCTTTTGCAAAACTCTGCATTATTATTAGGTTTATATGAACACACAACAATATAACAGCACCATTATCGCTCTCGATACTGCAAAGGTATCTTAAAAGTTATAATAACAATATAGTGTATAATTAAAATTGAAAAATAAAATTCAAACTGCTAAAAGAATTCTACCCATTGAAAAAATATATTTGGCAAAGGAAATTTTAGTGGGTTTCTAATAGAGTCTTATATGAGAGATTGCTTCTGATTTTGTCTCTCCACTCTATCAATATTTTTATTTTATTTTTAAAGTTGAGATATTTTTAAGATCCCACCGTTGAGAACACTCTAATAGTAACATTATCAGTTGAAACTCTAAATTGGATATCTACACCAAATGAAACTAATAATTTATTGACTTAGTTATCTAAATAAATTAAAAATGCTTGAAAAAGGTAAATTCATTTCCAAGCAGACATTTGTACATAGAGGGTCTAAAGAGTATCTGAAGGGAAGTTTCATATATGTAAAAAGCTATCGAAGTCTAATAGTGAGAAATTTTAAACTCAAATCCCCCTAGTTTTTTTTTTTGCTAAAATGTAAATATCATATAATGAAAAGAAAATTTTATAAAAAATATCTTAAGTTTAAGTCATTTTGGCAAAAAGAGATGAAAAAAAAACAAGATGGATCTTCATAGAGATTTCAACCTACAAGAAACCTTATCTCAGCCACATCAACATGAATGCGTAAAAATGCTTACTACATCTCTTAGCTGAAATAATGTTCCTCAATTGTTTATCAAAGGCATAAAAGACAGATCCTGGTGAGATCGAAGTATGATTATGCATTAGGTTATTTCTTTGTTTCCAAAGATAGAAGACAGTAGTTTGAGAAGCCAGCTTCCGGAGGAGAGTTAGTTTCTTGGACGGTGAAGATCGGATCCATGACAAAACCAAGTGTTATTTGTGGTTCTACTTTGACAAAGATTTTCCTTGTTGTTCTTCTTTTATTCAAGTTATGTCATTTTCTTTTACCAAAAAAAGTTATATCATTTTCGTTCCTCATTCATGGGTTGTTGTTATATAGCTTTAACTTGGACTATATTTTATTATAGCAATATAGTACATTACAATTCAGACACCCATAACCATATGTGGGACTTACTTACCTTAAAAAAGTTATAATTGACTTCCGCTTATTTGTTATTAATAACAAGCAAGTTCACGATCAATCAATTAGTGTCTGCGTAGTGCGTAAGCCATGCCCTCTGTTTTGTATATTAATGATGACTATAAACTAGTATATTGAAAATAAAATAAACACATATCTCATTAGTTAATATGTACATCACCTCTTAATTATTCGCAAGGAAGAAGACATATTTTCTCCCGACTTATGCTGACTCGCCCTACATACTCAACATATTTTTTTGAAGTCCCTAAAAATGTCAGTTAATTTGTAAAGAACCAGAATATTCAATAAATATCAACGTCAGGGAGTCTGACAAAACCTATAGTATAATACTAAATTTTCACTTTGAATGTGGACGCGAAATCAATTTACTTGGCACACATTAAAAGCCACACTAAATGAAAAAAATAGTTATTACAACAAATGTGTTTGGAAATACGTAAAGGAGAAAGCGAAAATAAGGGAATTAACGAATGGTCTGGAGAATGTGAAGAAAAATAAACCAACCATGTTCTCGTGCTTATGGGATACTTTAATTTTGCCGTCTATCCCTCTCTTATGGACCTTCAATGTGGTCCGTCGCCTTAAATTGCTAAACATCGTTCATCTTTTTAAGATGATTTGATTTGATCCGTTGACAGAAAATGATTTTAGAGAAGACGGCCGAAGGCGAGCCAAAGCCCACATATTTTTCTCGTTCATCTTATAATTAAGCGATGATGACTTTAAGTTTACGGATGAAGGATTTTAGAAAATTTAAATATATACAAATCTTGCATTAATGTTGACTTTAAATAACTGATTTCATCAAATTTGCTTTCAACTTTATTTAATATAGGTTGTGTCCTTATCTGCATATAAATTTGAACCAATTTTCTCGAATTATTTAACCGAAATTAGCTATTGCCTGACGTTACCTTAGTTCTTTTATTTTTTCTTCAATTGAATTGATATATGATCTCCAACAGGAGTTCTGACGTTACCCTAGTACTCATTCTCCAAATGCGGCATCCGTATCATACTCATTAATAAATCTGTTGACAAAAAAAAATTAATCAAAAAGAGAAGAGTATTAGAATAAAACTAATCAGATTGTAAGAATTATGTATTAAAAAAAAATTCACTAATCATACGACAGCCATTTATTTATCTTTGAAACTTCATTTTTTCTTTCATTGCATTTTACATTAAAAATTTTTTTATCATATAACCAAAAAAACTAAATTTCACTAACTAACTATATCATCATTTTTTCCTTCTTTTCTTTTTCTATCTCTCTCTATCCGTTACTACAAATCTAATATTTTTTCAATATGGTCATTTATCAAATTAACCAGATACATTATATGAAGTTCTTGTATTCTTTTTTTTTAACATTAGCATTATTCTTTCTTTCTCATGTTAAATCTTTGTTTTGATTGGTTCAATGTTTTCTAAAAAGATGTATATGCGTTTAGATTTTATTTTTTTTGGAGAAATATAACAATCTTTTACATTACTTGTTTGAGACCAAAACTGATATGATAGATATTTTTGGTTTCCACTGTACAAAATACAACGTAACTTCCATCTTCTTTAAAGAGAAGCCTCGAGAAGTAGTTGATGATGTTGAATTGGTATTTTATACATTTAATTATGACGTTATGTTCAATCCGATAAATACACACATATATGGTTAACTTTTGTTGTAAACATGGGTTGCAATGTTGGTCACAGAATCTTTATTTTTTATTTTTTTTCTAAATTGGTCATAGAATCTTACACGGGATCATACATAAGAAGCGAAATAATTTGCTCTTTATTCGGTCGGTAGATGCATCACCTTGGAACAGAAGCGGCCTTTCGAACCAACCAAGTAAAAGGGGCACTTTCATTCTTCCATATTTCATATAAATAGAACTTGTTTTATTGTTTATTTTACATGCCTCTCTTCTTCTTCTTCCTATGTTCTTCTGTCTGAAAGAAGCTTCATTGAAATAGCACTAAAAACAAATATCAAATGGACTGATTCACGAGGTGCTTTTTTTTGGTCTTTCCAGTTCGTACAAAAACTATTGATAGTAGTAACGCTCGTGTCTTATGTACAACTGGACAGCGTGAGCGCGAATACAAACACGTACGATTATCTAATCTTTTAATAACATTTCGCTGTTTAAGATAAATTACAAAAAAAATTAAAATCTGAAAATTGATGTATATTTTGTTCTACACCGCGTATGCGGTGGGTAGCGCTCACGTGGTAAGCTTTTTCTATGAATTGACTATGAATTTTGTTTTTTGATTTTATTTCTTCAAAAGGGTATCAACCACAACTCTACAAACGACAACACAGAAATATAAAATAGCTACAAATAAACTATACTATCTGAGTATTAAACTTATAGTAATTTTTTTGAGCAACAAATTTATAGTACTTTTATGCTCCTTAAAAATAGTAAACATTCATTCGAACAATTTATTAAATATATATCTTAAAATACATAATTAAAATTTCTTTTAACAATAATAACTAAACTAATTAACGGAATTTACCGATTCGGATAACCAAACAAGAGGAACATAATCAATATAAAATAAAATAGAAAAAATGCTGACCATTTTGTGTAAATTTATCCGTCATTAAATTTTGTGTTTTTAGTATATGCATAATAAAAAAATTTAAAAAAATTACATCATCAAAATTCATCTATATAGATAATAAAACATACTTTTTTTAAGGTGTTGACATTATCTCTTTCACCTGATAACCCAAATCAAAACTTCATATTAATGTAATAATAAGATTCATCAGATATTAGTCATTCCTTTCATTTAATCGCCAGAGTCTATGATTTTACAAAACCATCATTGATTTCTCTCTGTGCCCCATCAATATAGCAACATTTGGTAATTCCCATTTGTTGTCTCGAAGAATCTTGAATAATCTTCTCTTGTTCTTTTAGCTTTATAATTGTGCATTTTCCAATAATGCTCCTTCAATTTTCCATTATTTAAAAGATCTCTTGTAAATTTTCATTTTTGTTCTATAGATTCTTTTTTTCATTTATGTTCTTCCAGATATACCTTATAATTCAATGAAAATATCTAAAATCATAATTTTCGGAAATCTCCAAAATAGATAATGGATATTTGGAAAAATCAAAGATGTTGAAAATATTAAGTCAATGAACTTATATTTAATTTATTAATTTAGGTCATATTTTTATGTACTATTGACAAATCATAGTAAGACCATTCAATATTTAATATGATGAAATATTTGATTATTTACATTAATCAATCAAATTTGTAACAATTCTAGAAAATCTTAACAATAATATAAATATTAATAATAAATTCATTTTAACTATAAAATTTAAACTATTTTTATTTATAGCAAAATCTGTTGAGACCAATTTAACAAAATCTTACTAAAATTAAATTTCTTATTCAATAATGCATCAATAAATTTTGTAATTAGTTATATTCTTATTATAAATTAATGTTAAACAGAAATTTATCATAGAAATAAATTATGTACCATATTTTATAAAGTTATAATTATAGTCTATATATTATATTAAAATGAACTATTATATGAATTAAATATGAAAAATTATATTAAATAGTTAAATTGACCTATTTTTGAAATTCTTTAAATAAATTATCATTCACCGTTAAAACGGATTAATTTTTTTTAGTATGTCATATTTTTATAGACAAAGTAAAATTACTAACATATGTTACACTACAATTTATCTTTTTATTTATTCTGAAATTCACAGCAATATAATATCTAAAAATGATTATATGAAAATATAATAGTATATACTAACCTTTAGTTAATTTATTATTAACAAAATATGCTATTTAAAAACTTTGAAATCTTAATAATTCATTAATTATTTTAATGAAAACCTAATTTTAAATATAAATTTAATGTTCATATTAATTATAATAAAATCTGTTAAGAAAACATAAAAAACCTCACCAGAAATTCAATTATTTCTTTTATAAAATAATGAATTAGTTTAGTAACAAAAAACATTCAAAAGTCATATAATCTTCCAAACTCAAAAATAGTTGTGTAATTTTCCAAATTTTTCTTGACAGAATAAACATTTTTGAAATAAACATTCTTAACTAAAATTAGCTAATATTTTAATTTTAAATAGGTATAAAAAAATAAAAACATAATTTTAATGATAAACTAATAAAAGTTGGAGAAAAAATATGTTACAATGTTGAAGATTATTTTCTCTTAAAAATGAGGAATGTGACATTCCTCTATATTAGTTATAGTCGGAAGAATTTTATAATGAAGAAAATTGAAAACATTTGGTGGAAATTGTATAACAACACTAGGCGAAGATACGAATATGTAAAATATATGCTATGACCTAAACCCTTGGAGATACCAAATCAACACGACAACAAGCAACGAGACACGTGGATGGTTGCAATTTAAGTGAACGTCCAAATCTTCTTAAAAAAATATAAAAAACAAAAACAGAAAATCTCTCACGTCTTTACCAAGGAGAATTTTTTTTGAAAAGCTTGAATTACATAAATACCCTCGTCTCCTACCTCAAGACACACTGATAAATATGAAACAACTCGATGCAGAGCTTTTATCTCTTATCCAAAATAAAATTGATCTCTCTCTTATCATATTGTTCTCAAGTTATCGTATGAGTTGGTTATTCAAATCTTTACTCATTAAGTTAGCTTTGCCTTAGCTTTCTTCTATCAAACAAGAAACAGTGGAAAGTTTATCTTATTATCTTTTGGTTTTGAATTCGTAATGGTCAAGCAGAAAACAGTATCAAAATTGAAGTGAAGAAAGAGGAGATAAGAAAGAATGGAGGAGAAGCAGAGAGGGGCAGTGTTGGGGAAGTACGAGGTGGGGAAGTTGGTGGGATGTGGGGCGTTCGCGAAGGTGTACAGAGGGAGGGACACGGGGACGGGGCAGAGCGTGGCGATCAAAGTAGTGAGCAAGCAGAGGCTGAACAAGGGAGGCCTTAACGTGAAGAGGGAGATTGCTATCATGCACCGCTTGCGTCACCCCTACATCGTGCGCCTCTCGGAGGTCCTCGCCACCAAATCCAAGATCTTCTTCGTCATGGAATTCGCCAAAGGCGGCGAGCTCTTCGCCAAGGTCTCCAAGGGCAGGTTCTCCGAGGATCTCAGCCGCCGCTACTTCCACCAGCTCATCTCCGCCGTTGGCTACTGCCACTCCCGCGGCGTCTTTCACCGTGATCTCAAGCCCGAGAATCTCCTCCTCGACGATAAGCTCGACTTGAAAATCTCCGATTTCGGACTCAGCGCCCTCGCCGAGCAGATCCGACCCGACGGCCTCCTTCACACCCTCTGCGGCACGCCCGCGTACGTGGCGCCGGAGGTCCTGGCCAAGAAAGGATACGACGGTGCCAAAATCGACGTGTGGTCATGTGGAGTGATACTGTTCGTGCTCAACGCAGGGTATCTACCGTTCAACGACCATAACCTCATGGTCATGTACAGGAAGATCTACAAAGGCGAATTCCGCATCCCCAAGTGGACCTCCCCTGATCTCCGCCGTCTCCTCACTCGCCTTCTCGACACCAATCCACTCTCCAGGATCACCATCGAAGAGATCATCCGCGACCCCTGGTTCAGACAGGGCTACGACGACCGCATGTCCAAGTTCCACCTCGAGGACTCCGACATGAAACTCCCCGCCAACGAGATGCGTATGAACGCCTTCCACATTATCTCCGGATCTCCCGGTTTCAATCTCTCCGGTCTCTTTTCCGGAAAGTTCGATCGAGTGGAGCGGTTCGTGTCGGGTTGGGCGGCAGCGAGGGTGGTTGAGAAGCTGGAGGAGATGGCCGCTGCGGAGAATCTGACCGTGGCGAGCAAGGAAGCGTGGGGGATGAAGATACAAGGGGAAGGAGGTTCCTTCGCGATGGTTGTCGAGATTAATCAGCTTACCGACGAGCTGGTGATGATCGAGGTGAGGCAGCGGCAACGAGCTGGAGGAGATATTTGGTCAGATACACTGAGGCCTTTCCTCGTGGAGATTGCTCACAAACCGGACGACACGGTGGCCGGTTTACAGACTACCCATTACCAGGAAGGTGCTTCTTCTTTGCGTGACGTGAATACGACGACTTAGTGTTTTAGGTATCTGTCATAATCATCCAAGAAATAAAACACATGACAAAAAATTCTGGCTTTTATCTGACTAAACTATTCACGAAAGTTCTCCAAATTTTTATTTTTAAACACGTTAGCCTCTGTAACTTATCATGTAATCTTTGATTATCAATGTTTTTGTAAATGGTTATCGGGACTGGGATGCACCAATAGAAGAAGAAAAATATGTTCTTGATAGGGGACAGAGAAACTGCCATGAAAATGACAAATCGTGCACGAACCGCATGCATAGAGAAATATAGCTGCATTATGTGACACGCTAATGTAATACTATTAAGGATTTATATGAGGGGATGAAAATCAGACAGATAATGGTAGCTTGCGATTATGCAACTGAAATTGTCAATGAGTGAAAGCCAACTGTCCGGATCTGAGCCATGAGAAATAACCGAAGTACTTTCACCTTTTTGATAAGTAAGAGCTTGTCCTTATCGTATTGTGAATAGTTGGTGTACTATCAGCATGTGCCACCATACACCAATAATTCTCATAATTAATTCCTGCTATCCACATTGAAACCATTGCTCAATAATTCAACATTTTATAATTGACAAAATTAGAATATCAATAATTGAAAAAATTAGCATATCAATAATTCGTCTCCAAGCATTATATGACTCATCTTACTCAACTATCATATTTTACACTTTTGTACTGATTGTCATGTACATGCTAGTTGTACTTAATCGTGTCTACACGCACCCAACTTTAGAGCATCTCCAATGGGAGTTCTTCTCATTGGAATTCTTAAAATATGTACTATGTATATATCTATATATGTATATATTATATGGGTATAAATATTTGTGGGGTCTACAATTTTTGTGGAATCCCATAAACAAGGTTCTTAAAGATTCTTAAAATCCCATTTTAAAAACCTTTGCCGTTTGACCAAAAAAAATAAAAAACCTTTGCCTATGGGGTTCCACAAAAATTATAGACCCTACAAATAGTTATACCTATATAATATACATACATAGATATATACATAATATGTATTTTAAGAACTCCAATGTGAAGAACCCCCATTGGAAATGCTCTTATGTGGATATAAAAGGAGAACATAACTACAACACATAACTAATTTCATCAACTTTTTATCGACCCACCAAATTTTACAATTAAAAAATAAATTAAAATAATCATATCACTAAAATTTTACACGAAGAACCCTAACCAAAGCAAACTTTGTAAAGAATACAACTTAAACCGACGATCTCAAAAAAAAAATTCAGCTTCTTTAGTGAAATGATTTCATAATATTTTTTTTGGGGGGGGGTGGGGGTGGGGGGGGGAGGATTTGTCCATATTTGAACAGATTTTTTGTTTCAATATAGTTGACGTCTTATAGAAAACAAAGAAAATTATAGTGATAAAAGACCATATTTACCCTATATTTAATCTACTCCTATAAGTTTGAGGATACAAGATAATTAATTAAGGAAGGATCGAAATAATATTGTATTGGATGCATGCAGTGTGAAGATTGCTATAACGTCATTTAAAAGAAAACAGAGAGAGTAAGCTCTAGTTATGTTGTTAGGCTAAAAAAAGGAGTCTTTATATGATAGTTAGAGGCTTAGAGTAACATTATTGGGAGTCCCTTAAGGCATCCCTTAAGGGAAAGGGGTGGGGACCGAGGAAGAAAGAGAAGGAAAAAACCCTTATTTAAGGGCTGTCCCTTACTCTTTTGTGACTAAAAAAAAAAAAAAAAAAAAAAAACATAACAAGGGACTCTCTCCCTCTCTCTCTTCATCCCACCAATAATGTTGCTCTTAGAGCCAGGAATTGGGTGGTTTCTTTGGTTATCCAATTTGTTGGCCCACTGCAATCCCCTGACTTAAGCAAAATCCTTAGAATTCCTATCGGGTTATTAAACCTTTGATTTGACCAAATGAAAACAAAAAAAAAATGTATTGGATCATGGGCCGAGGGTGGTCTACTGGAGACCGTAAATTCAATGAGCCTGTCCCATCTAGTCGTTGTTTTCAAATCGGGACGGTCAACAAGAAGCATACAACCATCAAAGACACTTTCCAAACCATATCCTATGTTTTACCTTGGAATGCTTCTCCTTTTCTCTCATACGAGGGTAACAAATTAGATACATGTCAAACACCAAAAATAAATGGTTGACAAAACACATTCTCAAAAAGGACTCCTCAAAAAGATGCACCTTGGAACGCTTCTCCTTTTCTCTCATACGAAGGTAGCAAATTAGAAACATGTCAAACACCAAAAATAAATGGTTGACAAAAAACATTCTCAAAAAGATGCATATTTAATTTGTTTGGGGGAAATAACTTCTTTTCTTTGTTGTATACATAACATTTTATTTTTCCACAGCTAAAAGTTTAAGATAATACGACACGATAACATATATACTAATAAAAGTGTGCTTCCTTACATTCTTAGCAAAAAAAAAAAGTGTGCTTCCAAGATGCGTTCATTGTTACTCTATTTGATTTTACGTTTCAGATCTCTACTTGTGTTCTAGGCTTCTAGCCGACAGATATTATATATATAATCCCTTTTTTTTCATATAGTGAATGAGTTCATTATTGTTAGAGCATCTCCAATGGAAGATTTTAGACTAGAATCTTTAATAAAATAATATTAAACTATTTGGTGGGGTTCACATTTTGTTAAGGATTATGTACTTAAAATCCTTAATTAAGGATTGATTGTTAGTGAATTCTTACACTATTCGCGGATCTCACAACATGTGGCGACCCGTGATTAGTTCCGTTTTTATTTTTTATTTTTTTTAAATAGATAAAAAATAATAATAATAAAAAATTCTAAAAACTTTACTTATGATTCCGAGCCACCGAGAACACCATTGAAAGTGCTCTTACACCCCCAAAACAAGAAACACACATCTTCAGAATCAAGAATGAAACTAAACACTTTGGTACGAAAGAAAATAACATTAAAAAGATAGTAGTAGGTTAACAGTTTCAGTGCCAAGCCAATACAATGTCCATCAAAGCCGGCCTTATACTCTCCTTCATCAATCTCTTATACTCCGCCGTATCTCCACCGCTCTTCTTCATCACCACCATGTGGAAGCTTGGTGCAATCTCAAACACCTCCGCTTCCACCCCTGCACCCGCTTTTCTACCTTCCATCTTCACCCTCCATCCTTCTTCCTTCTTCCTTACATTCATCTTAAGTTCCCTCCCTACCTCCACCAGCTTCTCCATGATCTCTGACGCCTCTCGGTTGGACGTAAACCTCATCTCCTCCTTCTCTTCGCCTTTCTCAAACAGTCCCGAGAGATCAAACCCGGTGGAAAGCGAAATGATCTCAAAAGCATTCAGGTTGATACACTGCTTCTTTGCCTTGTCACAGTCATCATTAAGCGGCATTGGCTCTGTGTCGTCGGTCTCTCCATCAGCATCAGCATCAGCATGGTCTTTATCCTCTTCTAGGCCTCTACGGAACCAAGAACTCTGCATGATCTTCTCGGTAGATATCCTGGTGTTGGGGTTAGGATCCAAGATCTTCTTGAGCAATCTCCTAGCCCCGGGAGCAAACCAGTTGGGGAACTTGAACTCGGCTTTACCAATCTTCTTATACAAGTCAATGAGGTTGGAGTCACGGAAAGGGAGATAACCGGCAAGGAGCACGAAAAGAATGACACCACAAGACCACACATCGGCTTTAAACCCGTCATAGCCATTCCTGTTGATCACCTCAGGGGCAACATAAGCAGGGGTCCCACAGGTGGTGTGGAGCAAGCCATCTTGGCGTCTATTGTCAGAAAGAGCGCTGAGTCCGAAATCAGAGACTTTGAGATTCCCATGCTCATCCAAGAGAAGATTCTCAGGCTTCAAGTCCCTGTGGCAAACTCCGAGGGTGTGGCAGTAGTGAACAGCGCGGACAAGCTGTTGGAAATACTTTCTGGCGACGCCTTCTCTGAGCTTGCCGGTGGAGACTTGGTTGAAAAGCTCACCGCCCTTAACGTGCTCCATGACGAAGTAGATTTTAGATTTAGTGGCCATGACTTCATGGAGGTGGACAATGTTTGGGTGTGACAAGAGTCTCATGACAGAGATCTCACGCTTAATCTGGTCGGTCATACCACCAACTTTGAGGATTCTATCTTTATCGATGACCTTAACAGCGACACCATCACCAGAGATGAGATTCCTGGCATGGTAAACCTTGGCAAAGGTACCCTGGCCAAGTAACTTGCCGACCTCATAACGAAGCATCAGCACAGTCCCTTTCTTCTCCATAGGATTATTATTAGCTTCACTACTAGTAAAATGCTAGGCGGAAAGAGGGTAATATAAATAGAGCTACAAATATACAAGTACAAGATGCAAAAAAAAAAAAAAAAACTAAAAAGAAAAAAAGGGATGGGGGTGAAGTCAAGAAGCAAGAAGAGGGTCAACCGTCCTCGCATAGAACATGCTTCCATGAGGCGTTAATTCGAACATTCTGAGAGGGATGATGAAGAGGGATGAGGGTGGAGAAGAAAAAGGGAGGAGAAGGGAGGTGTAAAGCAGTACTACTAGTAGTAGACCACTGCTCTTCAGCTTTCAAATACATGTTTCTGCATTTGTTTCAAAACCCTGAAATCATAATAGGACAACACTTTTGTTGAAACACAAGATAAAAGTAAAAGACAGATCCACACAATATATATAGATCTAACAAATATAAATATGGGGAGAGACAAGCATATATCAGGCAAATGGACCAGCGAATAAAAGAATCTGTATATTGTTGTTATAGGGTTCTCCTATCTATTAGATTACCTAGAGCCAAAATGAAAACCTTGAGATGTGGAACATATTTTACATTAAACCTTGAGAAGAAGAATCACCTGCTCAATGAAGCGCGGAAGAGATGCGAGACAGACCTGCTTGCGCAAATGATAAAACACACACACAAAGGCGAAACCCTTTATTATCTTTTATATAAAGAAGCGACAGAGAGGAGAGCGTTTGTTTGTTTGTTCTAATTTAAACCAAACAGCCTGTTCTTGCTTGTCCCTTTTTGCTAACAAATCATGCTTATTGGGCTGGGTGGTTACTGCTTTTATATTACTTCTCTAATCATCAACTGGTTTAGATTATTTTTTTATCACTTCTTATCCTCTTTTTTTTAATCATCATTACACACTCACCAAACTTATCCTGCTCTCTCTTTTTTTTTTTTTTTTTGGCTCAACATTACAGCTCTTTCTTTCTTGTTCCATCTTGCTTTTATTTCTTTGCTTATTTGTCGCTACTATTTACATTGACGTTTCCTTATGTTATTTATTTTACAGAGTTATATTATCGTTTTAAATTATTTAGTCAAAAGATTCGATTTTCGCAGAATAAAGACAACGGATTCCCTGACATTACAATACTTTTTTCTGGTTAAAAACTTAAAAGGCTATTTTGTATACCTTTTTGTGTGTAAAAAAACTTAGAAATCATTTTTTATAGTTCGTGAATAATCATCATCAGTAAACAAAAAGAAGAAGAAATCCTCACTACAAAAGCCGGCGGAAAACGAAAAAGTCTTTCTTAAATAGATTTTTAAAAAAAAATTATTCATCTAGTCTTCTACAAAGAAAATGACACAAGTAATGGTGTCCCCATACCATGCCAGTCTCAAACATAAATTGAGTCTTGTCTTACAAAAAATTTAAGCCCATTTCTTCATATATTTTTTTTTTAAATAAGAACCCTAAACCTAGCTGAAAAAAAAAACAAAAAATGAAATGGGTCCTGTGCAAATGCACCTCCAGCACAGAACCAGAGCCGGGTCTGCTCCATACGAACCCCAACCCGCAATTACATTATTTTATAATTCATAAATGTTTCTAATAAATATAAACAAAAATCATAAATTCGAGAGATAAGATCTCTTAGATATCAGAATTTAGTTATGTTAATCTTGGAATATTTGAAATTTGAAAGAAGATTTTAACAGACATGTAGAAAAAAAATTCTAGGAGACTATGATACATATGTGAGATAAAAGAAATTACTTGCAAAAGAACAAATTAACCAAAAAAGAAATACTGAAAGAAAACATGTTCATATAGTTAAGATAATTAATTTTACAAGTAGCTAGAAAGAAAATGACACAGTAAGTGTTTAAGAAGAAATCCCACGTTACAAAGTGTCCAGAGAACGTACAACATATCATACAAATACAAATACAAAATCAAAAGCATATATATATATATATATATAACTAATACGTGAGCTTGTGATCAGCTGCTGCCAGCGGCGGCGCGGTCTTCTCGGTTAACATCATCGAGAATGACGACGAGAGAGGCGATGAAGGCATAATCTACGTTTGGATAAACGGTCACGGAGAAATTGTCCTTTCCCAGGAACACGCTCTGTACAGTGTGCTTCTTGTGCATCTATTATACATATACAAAAAACCATTCCAGTTAAATCACCAACCAAGTATTCAAAGTAGTTTTGTCCTATTTTTTGTATTTAAAGTCAAACAATACATAAAACGCGGAGAGAGAGAGATGTTTACTTGGGCAACGATGGCGTCAGATTCGCCGGCGTAGACGACACAAGAGCGCTCGAGCCAGCTCCCTTTGACCCTGAAATCACATCTCTTCTCTTCCTTGTTGTGACTCAAAAACACATCAAGTTTGGTCTTAAACTGAAGCATCGATGATCTCTTAACCGTGTACAGTAGATCACACTGTTCCGTACTCCCTCCTCTAAATACTTGCCATCTGTCATGCAAACTCACCATCTGCAATATAAAATTTAATTTACTTTAGTTAAAGCCCTAGCTAGTACATTCAAACAAATCTTAATTAATTAGATCTACGGACCTTCTCTCTCAAAGTCAAGACCGGAGATCCAGAACCATCCAATAAGATCCTCTTGTCGTGAAGGCCAAACACCGGCTCCTTCACCTTGAACATCAGGTTCCCGTTAACGTCCGTTATAACGAAGTTACCGTCAGTCAACTTCATCATTTTCCGCACGATCGCTAGATCCACGGGGTACGGAGCGCAGAACCTTTGATCCACTATCCCTCCTGCGCTGCCACCTCCTTGTGGAGGCGGAGGAGCCGAAGGGGCTGTCCCTGGTGGGTAAGCGTACACATAAGGCTGCTCCATTTTTCTTATTTCTTCTCCCTCACAAAATGTATTTTTTTTTGGTATAATAATATTTGCTCTCTCTTGCTCTCTCTATTTCTTCCTGCTTTGGTGAATTTGTTTTCGTCTGGTTATGGCCGAGAAGATAAGTTTAGGCAGCCATGGTTTTTATATAATCTGCACACACAAATAATCTGGATCGAATATGTTGACTTTTAACTTTTGCTTGAGGAGAAAAGTCTATGCGCATATATTCTATTCTATTTTATCACATTTTAAAGGATTCAAAGATTGTATATTTGTTCGCATCTTAATTTTTTTTTTTTTAAACTAGTTCCTTATACAGTTTCAACACGGTTCAAAAATGGCGACGCGTTAACACGGAAACAAATGATTCAGCGAACACTGGGTACCTCTACCTGCATGTGTCTGTCAGTTTTGCTATAACCCTGCTGGCCTCCATTATAACGACGATCCCAGACCCAACCATCATTGATTAGTCTCTAAGTTTCCTTGTATGCTTCAAATCAATATGAAAAACAAATATTCGAACGTTATAGTCGTCTCCAACATCAAATTTTCAACTAAACCAATGTTTAAGGTATCAAATATTTCCGATTTGTTTGGTTATTTACCAACTCAAATTTCACCAGTAGCTGTTTACATGATTCAAGGCCCAACAACTGATCAACTCAAGTCTTCTCACTATTTTCAGCAAAGCCCAAGAATTAAGAAGCTTGGAATATACTGTGCGTTTTTATGGCGCGACATACGATTAACAAAAATTACAAAATGTAAAATATTACTATTGATTATAAATATCTATTGCTCTAGTGAAAAAGCTTTCATAGCACTTCAGTTATGAGTTCCGGCGAACTAGAGTAGCCATATAATAATAATTTTACGAAACGAAATCATCACGAGTATACGACTGGAATTAACGTTTACGCATCACCATAGACATCGGATAGACACATAGCAACACATAACTAGTCTGGATCATTTCTATAAGATCAGAATATTCATGTATAATTAAAAAAAATAAAAATACTAAAACTCTAACGATGGGTGGTCATTTCCAAGACATACATTGTGATTTAAAAAATAAACTGTTTGCTTTTGTTAAAAAAAAATATATTTCCTACCAGAAACTGCTTTTAGTTGATAATACCACTTGACCGTAGTTTAATATATTACAATAGTACTATACTATGCTTATTATCTAGACTAGAACTTATTAGTCCAAAAATGTATGTGTCATTTGTTTGTGTTGCTCGGTTTTTCGTCTTTGCGATCCGTTTTAGCTTTGGTGAAGTTTCTTGCCTATGATTCGAACTTGGTTGTTTCTTTCCAAAGCCGATCTTGAAATTTTGGAGATTTTATCTGAAATAAAATATTTATTTAATTTTTATCTGAATGTCAGAATATTTATTTTATTTTTATCTAAATGTTAAAATATTTATTTTATTTTTATCAAAACTTGGTTTTCATTCTTTTAGAAAAAAAATCAAAGAAAAATTTTAGTAACAAAAAATAATATTTTCCTTATATTAATAGTTTTATTGTAAATTATATTCATATATAAATTATAGAGCCTAGAATATGTTTGATATCTTATTATTATTCTTATTAAATTTTTTTTTTTATCCTTGCTAAGCTTCTCGATGATGTTGTCCCTTTTCTTCCCCTTTGTTTGGGATGTTTTGTATTTCGAGTATTGCCGGTTGATGTTCTGCTTTTGTCTTCCTCTGCGCTCTCTAGCTACTTCTTAGCTTTCCGGCTGATTATGTTTGGTTTGGTCTTGTTTTATCTCGTTTTTTCTAAAATATCTGTTTGTCCTTAAGTTTCGGTTTGAGTATGGTGTTGGTAGTTTTTCCAGTATGGTAAACTTATGTTTTCGAGTATTTTTAGTTCTTTTTTCGCTGGTCTTTGTATAATTGTATTTCTTTGTATCAATTTTATTATCAAATGACCACAAAAGTGCAAGAGTTATGTTTGTAAGCCAAAATTGTTTTTTTAATCTTTATATCATTCGAAAAGAAAATTTCAAAACGAATTATAACTCATGAGTTGGCTCAGCTCAGTTCGATTTTTCATGAGCATGAGCTATGTTTTTAGGCTCATTTAATAAGTGAGGTTAATGATCGAACTTAGATTAGATCATGAGTTATATGAACGATCTTTAATGAACATGAGCTAATTCATGAGCTTTGTCGTTTTTATACTTAATATACATATATATATATATATATGACTTCTATTTTTTTAATGTAAGAAAAAATAGTTTCTATATTAATCATATGTATCTTCTAAAATTATAATGTAAGACAAAAAAGTTATAATATATATAAAAATGTAAAGATTATTGATAGCACTTTTCATATCATATATATATTTACAATTAAAATATAAAACAAAATATTCCTAAAACTCTCATGCGGCATATATTTTTTTTATTTGAACAGATGAAAACTTTGAAGATGAATCATCTAAAGACTCTTATGTGGAATAAATTTTGGATCACTGATGTAATTAGCTTTGATTTTATTTATTATTAGGTGTTTGTTTTATTTAATATTTAATATTAATGTTTTGGATTTTTAATATTTAATATTTAAATCATATTATGAAAATTATTTTATTCTATATTTTTTATATATTTGATTTTAAATTAGCACATTTAACTCATAATCTAGATGATTTTAGTTCGAGTTCACATATTGAAACTCATATAATAAATGAATTGAACCGAGCTAACTCGTAAAAGACCCGAATTTATAATGAATTGAGTTGAGTCTAGAGAGATAGCTCATTTTGTCACTGATCATTATTTATATACATGCAATTTTGTCATTTATTACCGTAATGTATACAAACGCGCGCGACTAACCCATAAACGAGCAAATTAACAAGGTAAACCTTTTCTCTGAACAACATCAATTCATTAGAGAGTAGTTTAGGTCGGCTAACAAGGTAAACCAACCAGCAACTTTAACACATGCTCCACTAACCAATTAAATTGATCATCTTAATTTACTCTGTATTCGTATACATCATTCCTCGCCGACACGTTAACTTGTTAGGTCAAAGACGCCCATATTCAAATGATGTCGCTATTTTTTTTTTTTTTTTGTAACCTAATGTCGCTATTACTCTATGCATGTTATACATTTTATTTTATTATTGGTTGAATTTTGTTTAAGTAAATAATTAATAAGTTGGTTTTAGAAAATAAAAAACATTAAATATTTTTTAAATTTATTAGTTCAATTCTGAAACGTCATCTATTAGAAAATAAACTGAGTATCCTTTTATTTATTTTAGTATAAATAATTTATCTTTTTGTATGAATGAAACGACATGCACTCGATCTTTCGATGAATCATTGGTTAATAAAACAAAGTAGTTAACGAAAATGATGTAGCCACGCATAACTCATTTCGACCACCATCCACTTAACAAAACTCTATAACTGATAGCAAAGTTTTCCAAATTCACTCGAATAAAAATTCATTAGGAAATAATATTGAATATAGAGATTTTTCAAACTATTTGTTCTCAATCTTAAATCGCTTACCGCTCAAATTTGTGATTATCAAAACTGATAGCAAAGTTCACAATCTTAAATCACTCGAATGATTTTCTTTGCTCTCAATCTTAAATCGTACACGCTGAAACTGGTGATGGTTAGTTCTAAAAATGGTGATAATTAATATATATGCTTGTTAGACATACCTGATGAAATTCCCAATGGAGTAAGCTTCCCTTGCGTACGTACGTATTAATAGGGTTATTTTGCGGGATATCTGCTTCCCCTAAATACGCTTTTCGTACACACAAATAGACACACGCACACGTATATATATATATACGTATGCAATATAAGACTAACACTGGGATCATCATCATCAAGGTGAAGTGGTCATGATGGGGAAGATGGGCACATGAAGAACTAACTCAACACACTTCACACACATCTCTATCATACACACGCATTTGGGGAGAGTATATATACGTGGACTAAGAGATGAGATAGTAATGCACGTGCCCTGCTTCTCCATCTTGCTCAGCACACCTTCTTCATCATTCACTCCTGTCTCTCCGACCACTTAACAAGGGGATGGGAGAGAGAGAGAGGGAGAATGGAGGAGCTCTGGTGACAGGTAGACTCAGCTAAATGTACTAAGTGCTTTCTCATATATAGCAAGTGGAAATATTATATATTCTAATTACCCATCAATATTCTTTTTTTAACTTGGGAATGGTTTACGTGTGTAAAAAATATTTTTTTTCATGTAAGCTAGTATATAAAAACTAAAGTTGTTGTCCTTATAGACGACCTATATGACACTAGATCTCTCTTTATTTTCTAGTTTTTAAAGATCAATCTTTATCTCTATATAGTGCAAAAGGTTCTATATTTTAAAAGTGGTTCAAGAATTGATAATTCACCATTTTTTCGTGGTTAATTGTCCTAATTAACGGATAACACCATCTATTAGAATTGCTTACAGTAAAAAACCTAAATATATATTAAAAAGATAATGGAGACAGCACGCTGACCCATGAACATGCTACCCAAAACCCAAAAGAAAGTGTATGTGCTTGCACATATATACGCATTCATTTTTACCAAAAAATAATAATATATACGCATTCATATACATATACACATTTTATTGAGCACACACATACATTT
Organism: Brassica napus; assembly: GCF_020379485.1. Classification (NCBI taxonomy): domain Eukaryota; kingdom Viridiplantae; phylum Streptophyta; class Magnoliopsida; order Brassicales; family Brassicaceae; genus Brassica; species Brassica napus. Next base: position 779,229 of record NC_063445.1, on the reverse strand, counting down.
TTATAATAATGTTTTTGAGCCCACAAGACCTATCCTGCATTATATATTTATATTTAGGTTGCATAAGCTATATATATTAATATCAATACCCGGCCTCGGTATATTTTTATGTAAACACATCAATTACAATACGAGGTATCCTTTGATATATACATGTTTTGTACATAGATGATTGTTCGATAAAAAGTGAGGTAAAATAAATCGAAATTAGGTAGGAGATTTTAATTTTTCCCTATATATAGAGAAATATTTCTGGTGAAATCATTAAAGTGTACCATCCGACAGCTCGATGACTTTTCTTTTTCGACATTAAGGTCGGACTCATGCTGTCGTAATTATTACTTATATATCAAATCATGCTGCGTTACTAATCACTATTTCTCTTATAAACTCATCGTTTATTTTCTAATTTGGTATTCTTTCGGAATAAATCATTATATTTTAATAGATTTCATTTCCTGCATGGCTGCATTTATATGTTATCCAAAACAACTATTTGTACTGATTTTCTCCTGTATTTAAATGAATACGTAAACCTAAAACTATCTATGTGATGGTGAAGCCAGTTTTTATTTAGCAAATGAGGGATGCATTTTGAACCATTTTTGCCAAAATTTTCATCAAATATTTGTTGTCACCGAAATTATTTTGTTGGATTATATACCCGCAGCTACCGTCGTTTGTTGAATACATTTAATTCGAATCTAACTATATAACATCACGTGGGGACCATATTTAATATATATTGGTAGCTTGTACCATATGTATATTGATAGATGTTTCTATATATTTTTTGCATATTCCTTTGGGTGAGTTTTAGCAATCTACGAGTGACCGTGTAGAAGATTTGACACATAAAGTATAAACTAATTTGGGAAATAAGTTTAAAAAAAATATTTTGGGAAACATGAAAAATATTCAAGCGTATTTTCAAGATACTTCAGTGCACAAAGTATATTTTGTATAAATTATTAGAATAAAAACGAGAATATATACCCATTTTATAAAACCCGCAAATACATATAATATATATATATATACATCGTTAAGTTTTATAATGTTCTAGGTTTGAAATGGTTAATATAAAATGAAATGATAAAAGAAATATGACTAATATGTCAAGAAATTTAATGTGAAGGATGATAGCAAGGATATATTTCCTTTTTGGCTTATTTTTAGTGGATAAATGTTAAAATTTAAACAAAATGTTTATACATATTTTATTCCATAAAATTATGCATATAACACCCAAAGCCGTGCTTCAAGTGTATTCAAAAAGACTTTCGTCTAGGGTCCCCAAAATATATATATGGTTTTTAAGAGCTTCAAATTTCAAAAAATAATTAGTAGTAGAATGGTTTAAGTTTGCCATTTATTTATAAACTAAAATCAGCAAGTAAAGATAATTTGACGACATCTTGTACCAATCTTCAAGCAGCTTTAAGGCATGTACATCATTCTCATGTTATTGGGGATGATTTGTGTTTTGAACTGATGGTTCTAAAAAAAACGTTGCCATAAGATTACAAAAAACCTCTTGAAGTTATGAATTTTTTGAAAGGAAGAGAAAAATGTTATCCAGACTCATAAATTTTTTATTAAATATTATTGACGATTCCAGTTTCAGTCACTACTGAAAAAAGATTTTCCAAGTGGAAACTCGTAAAGTTTTATTATCAACCATATCACAAGAAAGATTAAATGGCTTAGTAATTATATTTATAGAAAGAGAATTAGTTAGGAATCTAAATTATGAGAATTTAGTTAAAAAGTTTATTTAAAAAGAAGGAAGAAAAATTTGTCTTAATTTTTTAAATTATTATTTTTCTTTTTAATGTTTTTTTAAATATATATTACGCTCTAATAAAAAAAATAAAAAAACTCATTTTTATATTTACCTCAACCCCACATAACTTTCGCACGGCACTGATAACACCCCAAATTTTATGTGGCTTCGGGTTATCCTCACTGGCTCAGTGTTCTATACGAGGCTGATTGTAATATCCCCTTTTGTCTAGCAATTAGCTGTTGTTGTTCTTCACTTGATTGAATTTGATCCTCTGTTTTGTAATGACTCTTGTTATGGTTAATGTTAATATATATCAGTATTTACAGTGAAAAGAAAAAAAAACACCCCCATTTTTTTTTTCATTTGCATATTTTTGCAGTAATGGTGAATATCATTGTCGAGTAATCTTTTTAACTCTTGAATTATTATTTCTGATTTTTCCATGGAAATTTGACAATGTAAAAGAAAAAACGGTGATTGTTGGTGAGGAATGATAAAAGACAATGTGGGACTGAAAGTTGCCCACCCCTAAGAAAAGTCGTAATCAAAGTCCACTTCTAAGTTCTAGGTCCTATCTCGTGAAAATCATTGAGATGCTTCTCTTGTCTTCAAACAGTATTTTGTGATCTATACTGTTAAACACTCTTAACCTAAATTTCATTTTTTTCTTCTCAAACTTTTTATATAGTGTCAAACCAATGTTTTCTCTTTGATCCTTTTTTTTGAACAAAAATGTTTCCCCTCTGATATATGCCTTTAAAACTGAATGTCTAGGTTCACCATTCTTGACTTGCACTAGCCAGGTCAACTTTTTTTCCCCTCTCAAAATGTAAGGATATATTTTTGAAAATTTTGTTTTTGCTTACTCTAAAAGCAAGAAACAAACAAATGATAACATGATTATTTCTAATGTGTTCAGGTTAATTTAAATTCAACCATTCTGTAGTCATAACTATTACTGCAATGATTTAAACAAATGTTTTTAATTAAATTATAATAAATAAATATATATATATAGTATAATGTATATACAAGCTTAATAAAAACATGTCTATTTTGGGAATAATTGTTAACTTTCGATCATTTTCATTCTTAAATCCTTTTAACAGTTTTTGGATCATGTACATTCTTAAACTCTTTGAACAATTTTTTTTGTCTGCAATGTCTAATTTTCAGGGCGATCCATAAAGTTTATCGTAGTCATGTAATTGTCAATGAACGATTTATAATGATCACAATGCTATGTTTGAATACTTATAATATTTTATCAGAATTTATTGCATGTTACTTAACTTGTCAAACTTGGTAGGCTAAGACTAATTAAATTGTTTTATCATGGCCTTGATAGAATTAAGGAAAATTCATTGTTTCTCATTCCGCATGTCCAAATCAACTAATTACCTATGAGTATGTGACTACGAGGATTTCTTAAAAACACTTTTTCGGTTGCTCAATAAGAAAGGAAGAAAAATGTAAAAAGAAAGAGACAACACAGATGGGATGTAGTGACTGAATTACAAGTCCCCTTCAAGAGATCATGAGAAATCTTCAATAGCCTATGAGAATATAATTCAACAATGACTCCATTTTCAAAAGGTTTGATACATTTGCATGGACCTAAAATATATATATGTGACCATATATATACACTAGCGTGTTTAAAATTTCAAGATTTAAAATTATTATCAAAGACAGATCAATTTATGATTGATAATCGAGTTAGTTTTGCGAGTAAAATATATCTTATTAATTATAAATATATAAATAAACTAGTTATTGAACAATATAACATTGCATATATTCATTTATTTTGAAATCTCTCTCTCTTTTTGAAGATATTATATATACATGTATATATTGAGAAAATGGAAAACAATAATTTCTCGTAATATTAATTTATGGTCCAGAAAAGATTAATTAGTTATTTCAGAAGTAAATCGATCAAATTTTCTCCATAAATCTTAAATTTATTATCTTGTGTTTTTGTAGAATCAATTTGTAGTTATAACTCTTTAAATGTATTAATGAAAGATGTGTTTTAAAAAATGTTACATTTTAAAATATGTTTGTTACTACTAATTGGAAGGGAATATTCTCCATAAATTATGGGAATGACACTTGGCATACACTGTAAAATAGAAGAGTGATGGAGATATGAGTGGAGAGAATTCAGTACGCGGTAGAGATTAGAATAATTCCATAACAGAAGTTGCGCCAAAAGGTTTTTAATGCAAAAGACAATAACACTTTCAAATTTACATACATCCATTTGAATATTGGTAAAGTGAAATTGACATCACATTTCCATTCTAACAAACTAAACTTGGTTATTCTCTCCCAACAATTTAATCAACCTTAATGATAAGAAAAAAACAATATAATCAACCAATTTTACTTATATGAGCCAAACACCAATATAGATAATAAATCACACGTCGAGAAGCCTCTTATATAACTCTAGCATGGTTGTTTGATATTGTTATTTTAGAGATATTAGACTAAGAGGCTTTCTGTTTTATTTTTATCTTGTAATACTTCTTACCGAACATTTGTAGATTTGACACTTTCTAGTTTTGTCTTTATCACTAATTATTACTAGAGCTTGATCCGTACGTCCGTGCGGATATTTATTTTCACTTTTATATACATGAATATTATTTAAATATTTATTAGATAATATTTTAAATATTATCATATCTTAAAATATTTATAAACACAATAATTAATGCCTAATTACGAACAAACATTAGATAATGAAAACATATCTGCTAATCTTTTACTTTTCTTGTTGTAATGGTTACAGTCCTTACGAAGCTAGTTGGGTTGAAATGTAGAAGATAGTATGGACCTATGTATATATTGGTCGCCATTCAGACAGAGATAGTGGACATCTCACCAACATGCACATAGCTCTTTTAACTGTCGGCTCAATTGTTTTAAGATATCTACTACATAGTAGTTGTTTTTTTCAATTGTTTATGCTAGAAAAAGAAGTCAATATATATTGATACCACATCGTCTTTCAAATTTAAGGGTTTGAAACTCTTACATATATGTGATTCCAACAAAATATAATACAGAGCCACAAATTAGCTTTCCTTATTATTTTATTAGTTCAGCTGAATATTTGATTAGATAAGGTTAATTGACAATTAAATAAATTCTTTAAATTCTTTTGAGATATACTGAAAGAGGCATGGACTAAATATTTGATTAGATAAGGTTAATTGACAATTGATGAGAGACGAGGTGGTGGTGGCAGACATGCATCACACGAAATCTGCCACTTACACAGATAAGCGAACATACTGTTGTGACCTTTTTGTAATTAAATATAGCACGCTTAATTAGCTTCCAAATGCACTCCCTGATAAGTGCTAACTACACTATTATTGTTTTAGCTATATATCCAAACTGTTCTAATTCTCGTCTAACCAAAACTTGATATAAGGAAATAGACAGCTGGCAAAAATAATAATAATCTAAACTGTTCCAAGCTATGAGCTTATACTACTCCATTGTTATATTTAAAGAAAAAACTGACATTTTAAACCATTACAATGAAATTTACACGAATTGTTTGCTTAGAGGTTAAAAAAGCTAGTAAAACAAATTAAAGATTAAAGTGTGTATAAATGTCAATTTGAAAGAAAAGACATTTTGATTGGCTGGAAGAAAAATTAAACCAATAACATCTCTATAATATTATTTAAAAAATCATTTTTTTCTACGAGTTGTATTAATGTTAATGTTAATTTTTACGATGGTTAACTACAGAAATATGCTTAATGAATTAAAAATATTATTTTTAATTTTTATTGTTAAAATATTTAATAATTCTGTCAATAAATTTTTAATTTTAGTTTCTTTTTTTTCTATTTTCAAATGAGATATATAATAAAATAAATATTTAAAAATAAAATATGAAAGATATATTTACACAAAATAATGAAAAATATTTTATGAATATACGAACAAAATGTATTTTAGATATAATATAATCATAAAAAGAAAAGTTCACAAAAAAAAAACAATCTTGATATTAATAATCTTCCTTTTAGAAATAAAAAGTTATTTTATTTATATCAATATATTTTCTCGAATTATTGCAAAAAGGTAATTTAAATAGCTTAAACTAATATATTTTTGATGAACTAAAAATATTTTATAATTGCTACAGTTGACGTGTTTATTCATTTTTGCATTATTTTTTTGTCATTTTGATTTTAATTGTTTTTATAATTTTTACAAACTACATAAATAAATCAAATATATATGAATTTTAACCAAACCTAATATACCACTAGTAAACTCTTTAAGGTTTAATAATTTTTATTTTGATTTTTATATATTTATAAAATGTAATATACCAATAATAAGAATACATAAACCAATATATATTTTTATGGTTAAGATTATTTATATTATTTTTAATTTTTAATTTATCTTTTTTGCATCTATTTATAAAATATAAAGTTATTTAATTTTTTTTTTAAATATTATTTTTAAATATTAATATTTGTTTATGAAACTTCATACTTACCATCACTTTACTTTTTTTTTACAAATCAAAAATGTAAAATTATATTTGAAAGTATAATTATATATTTAAAATAAAGATCTGAAATTTCTAATAAATAAAACTAATTATTTTTTTAAACTGAAATCAAAGTAGTTATACTCTATTTGAAGAAATATATGCAATTCAATATAATCCACAAAATGAATAATTTAAACAATACATATTTTTATACTTAAAACCAAAAATGAAAATGCAAATAACAAAATTTATGAACATTCAATCTAGTCAGAACAAAAAATACTATATTTTAATTTATAGAAATAAATGTATTTTAATATTTCCAAATAATAATCAAATCTATTAGATATTACATATTCAAATTACATAATTCAAATTACATAATTAAAATTATATAATATTATTTAAAATAAATTATGTATAATTTAAAAATTATTTAAATTTAAATATTGATAAAAATGTATAAAATATTTATTTTCAAAATATTTATATTCATTCATGAACACACATAAAAGTCGCATAATTTTAAATATTAGAGTAACCTAAGGAGATTTTGAATTGGGCTTGATAGAGAAACCCAAGAGTCATCTAAAGAAAAAATGAGTATGATTATTGGGCTCAAACAAAACAAGGTCTCTAATCGGATGATTCGACGCGCGAAAGAATTTAACTATCTGAATCCCCCCCCCCCCCACCACACTACTGTCTACTGATTACAGTAAATTAACGCCAGCAAATCTGAGAAGCGTTCGATTTCAAAGCAGAGGTTCCAGCTTTTAATAGAACCTTTCTCGAGCTTGGTCACACGAAAACCTGAGAAGAATTTTGTTCACTTATGGTGTAGCTTTTGCACTCTTTTATGTATGAGTTTATTTATTATTATTACTGGAAAGTGCTAATGTTACGACTCTCTCCAATTTGGAATAGTTGTATTTAAGGTGGGTCGATGCTTTTATAAATATTGCCACAGCTCGATATTTTTTTTTCTTTTACTGTATACACTCCAAAATCATGATGTGTGGAGTGTGGTAAACCTTAAAAATAATAGACCAATTTTATAAGAAGGACAAGAAAGAACCCTACACATATATACAATAACTATTTTTGGTTGCTAGCTAGTCGCTTCATAAACACACTACTGTTTATAACATCATAAATTCATAAGGCTTTTTTTTTTAATTTACTAGGTAAAGAGTAAACCACCAGATACAACTGTGTTTTACTTTAGTCTACACAGTTAAATAGCCAACAGCAAGCTAGGTAACGAACCACGAGGTAGATCCCTTGGTACGCTCTCCCAAACCGTGCAACCCCCCATGTCCCATCCTATTGCCCCACGACTGTAATCCGTGACAGTGATCCATGTGTTGAAATACTCCCTTAGCTCAGTGACCACTCCGTCTTTCAACTTCCAAACGTGGACCCAGTACACTTGTGAACCCTCCCATCCTTCTGCTATGACGCAGCCATGACCAGGCACCACTACTTGTACAGTGCTTGGCTCGAACCTGAACGAAACCTGGCTCGGTGGTTCCCCTGTTAGTAGTCTCATCATGTGTTGACAATTGTGCGGTCCATGGAACCACCATTCCACGTCACTGGCCACCAATTTGGCCACCGTCGATGCGTCACCTTGTTGCAAAGCTCTGTAGAGTAACTCTATATTTCCCCGGTTTTTCATTTCAGGGGTTGTCAAACGCTCTACGTTATGTGCTTCCATTTGTGTTTATTTCTCTTTCTTGGAATTTGAACAACGGATATGGTTCCGAGGAGAAACGTTTTTCTTTTATGTATGTATATGTATGTAGTAGGATTCTGTCTAGTTTTCGGTCTCTTTTATAGTCAAACATAAGTTCTCGGTACAAGGGGTCATCTGCTGCTGTTCTTTTTCCAATCGTCGCCTTAACTCTTTTTAATTTATTTATGGCCAATTGTTTATTTTTTTGTCGGTGATAATAGCAATAACGTATTGTATGCCGTTTTTCTGACTAGCTAGTCCCCTAAAATTACATCAGATATTGTTTGCCTTAGTTCGCTTCTAAAACATTTCTCTCGGATAAAAATTTGAACTTACATATAACGATCTCATGGTATTTGGATACCAATGACAACAATACTATATAGGTTGTTGTTAGAAATTAATACATAAATATTGTTTAGTATATATAATATAGCTTTTTTATCAATATAATATAGCTTACAAGAAGATTGTTGGGCTTTTTTGCTCAATAACCAAAAAAAAAGAAAAATTAGATTTTGGGAGAGAGAGTAGAGAGAGATAGGAAGAAAAAGTAGGAGAGATGGGGAGATTTTGGTTAGATTTTTAATTTTGTTTTTTTTCTTAGCTATTTGGCCTAATTTCCCAAGATTGTTTAGTATACATAATATCCAATTATATAACTTTTTGGAAAATAGTCTAAAAACGGACAATTAAAAGAGAGTGAGAGACTTCCTTCATACTATATGAATCCCTCCTCGTCTTCTCTTGATCGTGGTTGTGAATCCCTCCTCGTCTTCTCCGATTCTCAGGTTCTTATGAATCTAATCAACAATCGAAGCAGGAACTTGGAGATTGCAGGAATCCTAAACGACATCTATCTTCTTTCCACTCTTTTAATGCTATTCAGTTTAAGTTTATCCCTAGAGCAGCTAATGGTACTGCTGACTCTGTAGCCAAACAGACCCTGGCCTTTATGTTTCCCTAAGAGTATTAATGAAATCATAGTTTGAACAAAAAAAAAAAAAGAGTGAGAGACTTCCTTCATACTATATGAATGACCAATATTTTAAATGTTAACACAAAAATTTGAAAAATCGCAAGGATTTCTAACCTATGTGGATGACCTAAAGAGGTGAGCATAAACTAAAAAATCTAACAATTTGTATTATACCCATAATAGTAACAGTTTGCAGATAACAAAAAAATAAATCAAATCATCGGAAAATGTGTAGTGGCAAAGACGAGTCAAAGATGCAAACATAGTTTTCAGATACTTTGTAAGTTTTATTTTCCAAAGTAATGCTCATGTTTCTATTTTTGAGTTTATAATAAAAGTTTTCCAGTCTGAACTATATTTTTTACATAACCTCTTACTATTAATTATTTTATTTTTTCTTTCCATTTTTTCTTCGAACTTTATTCTTTCTATTTTCTAGCTAAAGGTGTGAAAGTATAGCTAATACTCTCTCTATTTTCTAATATACGATATTTTAGGAAGTTTTTTTTTGTTTTGAGAAATTTTTGATGTTTCAATATATAAAATACTTTTATTTTTCTATGTAACTTTTAACTGTATTAAATTTTTTGTAGTCAATAGTATTTTGTTCTATATTTTATTCTCATACTTCTTTTACGGTTTCAAGGTTTCCAACTTGTATTATCTCAGGTACCAGGATCGAAATCTGGTTCTAATACCAATTATTAAATCAAATGCTCAAACTCAACGTGTATTGCTTAACAAAATCACTCAAAACTAAAACTTACAAAATTCATAAGTTATAACTTACAACAACCTTGCATCTCTTTATATACAAAATATAATTCTTAAACACATTAGACATCAAATGTTTAGATAACTCTAAAACATTCTTAACTAACCATAACTTGCACTTCAGGTTACTTCAAGTTTATTCCAACATCTAGAACATATTTATAACGAAAGGAGTACATATCTAGAACATCTACTCGTTTGGAATGCTCTTATCTCGTCTTACTGATGCCGATCCAGTTAAGTTAATATCTAAGTAATTATGCTTAAAGTTAGTTCATAGTTAATACCTGAACCAGATGCACACAATTTTTTTATTCTGTCTCTAGTGAACAATCACAATATGTCTCCATCTTAATTCCCACTAGATTCGTCCAGTTGTTATTATAAGTGAGCCAGCAAATAGAAATTAAATGAAAACGTTTTAGTCGGTTTAGTGATATAGCCTTTTGGTGTGTGTCAGAAAATATTTTCCAAAATTTATAAAGATTGAGTATATAGTAGTGTCTGTTGCCTTTTGGGGTTTGCCTGTGATAACTGAAGAGTCAGATTATCCAGGGTTAGACTAACTTGACTTAAGTTATACTAATATAGAAATTTATGAGTGGAGTGAATCTTATAGGATAAACACATCTCCAAACTATGTATATATTTATTTATAGAGCTGAATATTTTTTTATATTTTCTCTTAAGATAGAAAAAAAAATCTACATTTTTAATGAGAAAATCTATTATATAGTTATATATTGGAACAAACTCACTTTATAGTTTTTATTATTTAGAGAAATATTTAAACATAGATATAGATATGAGTTGGAGATAAAAGTTAATAGTATAGTTCTTCTGCTTTTTTAAAGTGTCTTTTTATACAAATTAAAAAAAATTTAATAATTACCACTATTTAACTAAAAGTGTCTGATAAAAATAAATTTATTGTTTTAAATTGAAATTAATATTAAAATAAATATAAATTACATACGAAAATGTGTCAAATTGCATTTTTGATAAATTAGATAAAATATTTGTGATTGAAATGGAGGAAATGTGTAGTCCTTATATCATTTAATGAGCATTAAAGAGGCCAAGTTGGATCCAACTAAACCCCTCGTGCACACTGTCGGGATTTGGACATTCTCTTTAGAACCTACAATAATTGACTTGTACTATTCTGATCTGATTCTGACCCAAAACATGTATTGGCTTTTCATGTTTCTATGGTTACAATCTTTCGAAATCAGCTCGGTTATGATAAACCAGTTTTTTCTGTGGTTAGAAAACGGGTTTGATGTCTATCCAGATACTGGTACGGGTGTCAATTTGACTACCCAAGCCTGGACATTATGATAGCCGAAATGAGATCTAAAATTCCTAAATTATATGTGAACAAACATGTTAATTAGAAAAAAATGCCAAGAAAGCAATTCAATGTACAATCAAAACATTTTGATAAGTTAAAAAAAAAAACAGAAGAACTATAATTGTTAACACCGTTAGGTATTAAAATTAGTAGAAAAGTTAGTTTTTTTTTTCTCTAACTGTGGGAGTTCTAGGTTTTAGGAGTAGAACAAGTAGTAACGTGTGGACAACAGGAACACCGCATGTATCAAAGTTAAGAAGCGTCAAATAGATTGATACAAGACGCATATCCATGTATAATCGAAATTTAATTGCGAATTTCTGGTTAAATGTACCTTGTCGAATTTGGCAGTTTTTTTATTGGGTCGTGGACTGCCTCTGGGGTCGACATCATCCTCCTCCTATCTCTATCTTGTACCAAAAATACAAATTAGTAAATATTATAACTATTACAATTAACATATTTAGTAATCCATACGAAATGATTAAATGTAAAATCCTATTAACAAAACATCTAGACTTTTTAATTATACTATTTTCTTAACTATCTGAAAATCTAAAAACTAATTAGGCTTGTAATCCCCTAAATATTATTTATGAAGTGAATTTTTAAATTTTGCTTATATGTTACCACTGCATTCATCTGAAAAAAATTAATAACATGGTTTAACTAAAAGATGCCATGGTTTTCCTCTTATTATGATATTTAATAATTTAGTGATAAAGACTTTGAATTTATGTAAGATTCTTAAAATAAGATAGTTACAAAATTTAATTACATGCCATAAAGTAAATTATATTAAAATTATAAACGATAAACTATATACATATTATTTAATTAAAATGAAATTATGATAAAATATGTCATTTGTATTATTATTTATATTTTCATAAAAATAGTTACAAAAGTATTTTAAAAAATAAATTATGATCATTTTGATTAAAATTTATGAATTTTAAAAAATTAGGTTATAATTGGATCCAAAGTTATATATATATATATATATATATGAGTAATCAAGTTTTAAATCTATTAAAATGATTTGGATTTAAATGTTATATAATAATTGTTGTGTGGTGATTATTTATTTATTGCGATAAATAAAATAAATAAATTTGATTGATGTAATATTATTAAACAAAAAAGCTATTTGAAACTATGTTTTAAAATATATAAATACAAGAGAATCAAAATTTTTATTTTAACATAATTTACTTAAGTGACCCAAAAAATTAAATTTAAATATTGTAAAGTCAAAAAAATATAAATAATTATTTATAGTTTTATTTTTTATTGTTAAAATGATAAAATGAAAACTGTATATAAAATTATTAAAAACATTATTTATGTTCAAGGCGCAAAAAAATAACTAGTTATTCTACAAAAACTAACATGCTTGTGCATAAAATTATTTTATTTAACTAGAGAGTGTATGGGGTTTCAGTGAAAATAATCTCCTAGGTTCGAGGCCGGCCAACACTAATACCGCTGACATGGCGTAAAGCATCTCTCTAACAATGAAACTTATTCTAAACCACTAGCCTAACACACCGGTAGTCGAATAGAATTATCTTTCGACAAACATCACTCGAGATCGCTAACCTATTTCAGAACTGTATTTGAAATTGTTGGTGTGCATACATGTATATAATTGTAGTATCTACTAATCTACAAGGGGCATGCAACAAACACAAGCCTAGGCTGTTTGGTAACATGTTTCTACTTTCCATTGGCCTAGAAAATTACCTTTGGTCTACTGCGTTTGTGGTAATTCATCTACTTATATATAAAGTAATCTATTTTTTTTATATTATTCTATTTTTTCCTTTAAAATAAGGTATTATTGGAGAAGAACTCCATTCTATTATAGAGTAATTCTATTTAGGAAAAAAAAAAAAAGAGTGAACCATTGAAGATGATCTGGAAATTGGGTTTTATTATAAATTTCAAACTCTAATTTGGATCAAAATAGTGGGCTACATTTTTTTACTGGATTTAAGCTAATCAGGGCCAACTATTTTAAATTATATTTAGGCCCAACAATTTATATTCTCTTTTGTACACTGTATATAGTCTATACTCTTACAACATTTATGAGTGTGTTTACAGAGAGAGTTAAATGTAGGAATCTTATGATGTTTCATTGGAGGCCTACGTGATACTATAGTCGTGACACTTTTCCAGTTTTTTTTTCCAACTACAGTTATAAAGAATAAAATGAAACAAATGACCGTCAAGTCTGACACTTTCAAAGGAGCGGTTCGAGAAGTAAAAAAAAAATATAGAAACTTAAAAGGACTTATGTGAGTGATGTGGGACTTGTGTGTTGTGTCGTTACAAGCCTACAAGCCAAAATAAGGGCTGTGAAGACGAGGAGATTTAGGGGCGAGTGGAATAGCAGCAGCGTTGCGCTGTGGAGTGGAGGGTTAAGGAAAGTGAAACTGGACGCATCCCTAAGATCACTACTTGATCCGAGTCATATAAAACCACATGGAAGCTCGTGGCAGTGGAAAGACAATAATTATAAATAGATATACCTGAGGTCTTTGTTTAATTTGCTAGAAAAAAAGATATATATGCTTGAGTAGATTTCTACTAGTAAGTAAAATTATAATATGAAATAATAACTATAAAAAGACTTGAAACAGGCTGAGTTAGCTACCAAGTACTGGAAGAAGATAACTGCACAAAAAGGAAAAAAGAAAAAATAATCTGATACAAGAAGAGGTAGGCATGACAGTCATTTCAGATATCGGTTCGAGTATTTTAGATATCAGATAGTTCGGATAGGGGATTAGAAGATCCATCTACTATATAACTCATTTTCAGATTCGATTCAGTTCGGATAATAAAACTAGGAATCGGAAAATACCCGAAAAATTGGTTCTTATTTGGTTCTGGTTCTGGTTCGGATAAAATTCGGATAAAATATAGATTTTAGAGTAAAATGTCAAATAATATACATAGGGTTCTAGCCGTGGAATAAGCTAGCTGAAATTTTCAGTGGCAGATCTACATGGAGTATGAGTGGGGCAGCTGTCCACTATAAATTTGTGATTTTAGTATAATTTTAGTCAATTTTTTTTTAAGTTGCCCCTGTTAAAATTTCAAAGTTATAAAAAGTTTGGACAGTGTTTTATAGTTTTGCCCTTGATCAAATCTTGTTCTAGATCGGCCACTGGGAATTTTGTCGGTATGTGTGGTGACGGCGCGTGTGATCCCTTTGCATTATATTCGCCGGTGGTGGTGGTGATTGTAATGTTGCGTTTTGTTCCGTTTTTGTGAAAGACCGTGACTCTCTGGGTCCCAAAAGTGTTACACCCCGTTCCAGGCTCGGAGTAGTACCAAAACAAAAAAAGGCGACTCGGAGATTCAGTGTGAACAGCTCACGCCACTCCTTAATCACAATTTTAATGACTAATCTAGTCTTTCCCCTCCCAACACACCCAGCTTGCAAAATACTACTCATTATTGATACTTTAAAGATTATTTTGCTTTATTTTTGGAATATGTAACTAACTAAACAAGCACATGTCCGTTACATTTTAGTATACTAAAAGTATTACCGGCAAATGATTTGGCATCAAAAAAATTGTTTGATAAAATATAAACCAAATGATTACTTCCCTAATCACCTGCTTCATCAAAATGATTATGGAACCGCCCAACATTATTATGACTTTCATTTCTGACATTATTGTTTTTTTTTCTCGATTCTTGATATCAAATTATCAATATTAATATTTCTTCTCCATTATGATTAAAAAGGTAATACAGCTATGTGTTTCTAACCCACGTTCACTTAGCTTGCTAATCTTAAGAAAAATGTTAAGTAAAATGCAACGGATGATGATATTTAACAGTAATCCATGATCAATTAAAAATGAGAAAGAGGTGTGAGCCCATATATTTAGAGTCAACGATCAATAGAGAGAGAGAGAGAGAAAAGAGTGTGGTGTAGCTAAGCATTCATAATAGGACATGAATGATCTTGAAATAAAAATCCCCTTAATCTTCAACATATATTAATGGTAGTGTGAGTTCAGTGAGACTACTAGTAATACTACTATTATGTCTGAATTAAAGCATCATTGATAATTGCTTACGCTGCATTGGATCCATTAAACTTTAGCTTTTTTATTAAAAAAATTCTATGAGGAAAAAAAGGTTTGAAGAATTGGGATAGAGTAAAACTGCGACATTATTGATAGGAATTTTGACGAATTTAGAGAATACTAATTGCTTTGGGGGGGAGGAGAAGAAAGAAAGAAAGAGGGGTCAGAGGGGCAATTACGAAGAGATAAAGTAGAAACGGCAACGTTTTAAGAAAAAGGAGAATCCGCGTTACGCGCTCTAAACTCCCCCACTCGCTTCGCTTCGCTTCACTCTGATATGTCTCGAAGTCTGTTGCCGGCCACACCGCCTTCGTCGTCGTCGGAAGCCTTTGGCGAACTATGCGCTGCTTTTCACGTTATTGTAATTGTATTTTGACAAGCCTAATCGGAGCTAATCACACCTCTGCTCGTTTTGTTTGTGTGTAAGATTAGGAAGATGGAGGGGAAGGCAGCAGGAAGCAGCAGCTTGTTGCGGAATATGATGGTTCGCGTGCTTCTCCTAGGCGTCCTCCTCTTCCTCCTTCGTTTTGCTTACGTCATCACCCTCACCGGCGAATCTTGCAATCGCGGCGACTTCTGCTTCTTCTCCCTCCCTCCCGATCTCGTCTCCGTCATCGCATCTACCTCCCCTGGCGCCGATGACGACCATCTGCTCAAATCCGTTCAGTTCTACTCCTCCGTCTTTCGCGACCTCATCTCCGATGGTTTTCTCTCCCCTCATTCCAAGTCTCTCTGCGTGGAAGCTACGCCTGCTGCCCGAGAGGTTTTCTCCCTCAGAGAGCTTGGCGTGAAGGACTCCATCGGTATCTCTAAGAAGGCTTCCCGTCCCTTGGTGGTGAAAGGCGAGGCTCACTCTATACCCTTCCAGGACAATACTTTCGACTTCATCTTCTCCGGTGGCGGCCGCCTCGGGATGTCGTTGAAGCCGTTGGAGTTTGCCGAGGAGATTACAAGAACACTGAAGCCCCAAGGGATTGCGGTGGTTCACGTTGCTGCTACTGATACTTACAGTTTCAATTCATTCCTTGATTTGTTTAATTCTTGCAGTTTGGTGAAGATGCGTGATCTAGATTCTCCTCCTTTTGATTCTCCTCATATCAGAGAATTCGTTATTCAGAAATACTCTGGAGGTCACCATAAGAAGAGTTCTGCTGGTGGCAAGTGCTGGATCCCTGGTTACAAAACAGACTTGATTCGAGACGCTGAGCCCCTCATTCAAGAGGAGCCTCTTAAGCCATGGATCACTCTCAAGCGCAACATTCAAAACGTTAAATACATTCCTTCCATGGTAGACATTCGTTTCAAGAGTAGATACGTTTACGTTGATGTTGGTGCTCGGAGCTACGGTTCAAGCATTGGGAGCTGGTTCAAGAAACAGTACCCCAAGCAGAACAAAACTTTTGATGTTTTTGCCATTGAGGCCGACAAGGCCTTTCACGAGGAGTATAAGATCAAAAAGAAGGTGCAGCTTTTGCCCTATGCAGCTTGGGTGAGGAACGAGACTTTGTCCTTTGAGATCAATCACGATCCGGGGAAAGAAGTGGAAGCCAAAGCAATGGGCAGGGGGATGGGCAGAATCCAGCCTGTTAAGAAATCTTCCTCGAGCTTAGCTGGAGAGGTGAACCTGATTCAAGGGTTTGATTTCGCTGACTGGTTGAAGAAGAGCGTGAGAGAGAGGGACTTTGTTGTGATGAAGATGGATGTTGAAGGAACCGAATTTGATCTGATCCCGAGGCTGATCAAGACTGGAGCCATTTGTCTAATAGATGAGCTGTTCCTTGAATGCCATTACAACAGGTGGCAGAGATGTTGTCCTGGCCAAAGGAGCCAAAAGTACAACAAAACTTATAACCAGTGCCTACAGCTCTTCACTTCGCTCAGACAAAGTGGGGTGCTTGTCCATCAATGGTGGTAATGGTTGCATTATCTCCTTCTTCTTACATGGCTTGGGGTGATTTTTAATCTATAAATGTACTTTCTTCTTCTAGAATATAAACAACAAGGATATTGTAGGGTTTCTATTAAGGCACAGAAAAAAAAAAACTCTGTTCTGTTTTTAAATTCCCTTTACTGTAAGAATTTTAGATTGAAATGAAAAAAATTGAATTTCTCTCACTTGCACAAACCTTGCTGTATTTATATATGATCTTGTGCTATCCAATGAGGTAAGAAGGCGAGTTTTGGTGTGTTTGTTTTATGGAGTTTTGCCTCTTGTTAGATATATTGTACTCTGGAAGAATGGTTTCAACAATGGAGCAATGAAAATGCCTTGAATCAGGTATTGTCATTTTATCTTCTGTCAAAAGATTATTAATGGTTCATCTAAAGTTGTTTGTATACCTGACCTCTTCAAGTGATTTGGTGAAGGAGAAGGTGGATTTATTTCGCTCTGGATTGCAAATAAAGAGCTAACGGAGGAAAATCTATCGAGGCAGGTAACTTTTTCTTATCGTTAATCTTCCGCATCCAATTTTGGATGCTCATCATCCTAGATTTCCATCTATATTTAGACAGAGAAAGAAAACGATAAACAAATCTTTCTCTCTCTGTTTACAGTTTTTTTTTGTGCGTGTTCATCTGAGAAAACCTCTTTGACTTTTCCATTATATTATTCCATTTAAGCTTATGCCATTCTGTATTATTGTAATCGGGTGTTTGATGTAGCAATCATTCTTATGAGGTTTCTTTCATGCTTGTTCCTCCTTCTTCTCACCCTCCTTTTCCCTTGTAAGGCCCGCCTCACAAGGTGACGGCATGGAAAATATAATTTTCTGCAACAGTTTGATTCTTCTACCCTGCTCTCCTGCCTTCAATTACTACTTCCGCAGGACCTAACCACACATTCCGTTTCCAGAGACATTTTGGCCCCAAATATATATATATATATATATATATATAGATTTTCCCTGTTTTTTGTTTCTTGTTGGGCACCAGCCTCTTGCAGTATGGGGGTCTGTTGTAGCAAGGGCGCAGGGATAATTGTTGAGAATGGCACGGATGATGGTAATGAACATGGAGACGCAGAGGCTGATGTAAGGGACACAAACGATGGTGCCATCATAAGGTCCAGCGGATCATCCAAACACGTTTCCATGGCAATCAAACAAGGCAAAAAGGGGATCAATCAAGACGCCATGACAGTCTGGGAGGTATGAGTTTATTTTTCCTCTTTTCCTAAGTTTTTGCTATTTACATGTAATTTCCATTTTGGAGCTGTCTCCCTTTTATTAAGGCAAATGATCAAAATCATTTTTTTGCATCTTAAAAACTTTTGTTTCAGAACTTTGGTGGGGAGGAAGATATGATCTTTTGCGGTGTATTTGACGGTCACGGCCCCATGGGTCACAAGATCTCTCGTCACATATGTGACAGTCTACCTTCAAGGGTCCATTCGAGAATCAGATGTGGCGGCAATGTAAACATAGAGAATGATAATAATTCAAAGAGCCAGGAGGGTTTCTTGGAGAAAGTGCTAGTGACACTCTTTAAGCGAATAGACAGCGAACTTGGTCTCGACTCTCCTTATGATAGTTTTTGCAGCGGCACAACTGCTGTAACCGTCCTTAAACAGGTAAATATCATTAGTCTCTCTTCAGCATCATCATGGGTTCTTCTTAAAATAATACAATCTGAAAACATGCACAGTTCATCAAAAGAGGGATTGAAAGTTGTTTCGTCAAAACATTTGTAGGGTGACTGCTTGGTGATCGCCAACTTGGGAGATTCACGAGCTGTTCTAGGCACCCGTGGAAGCAAGAACAATCTCAAAGCTGTCCAACTCACGGTTGATCTGAAACCCTGTGTCCAACGTAAGTGTCTTTCCCTTTGAGGTTGACATAGAAAAAAAGTAAATAGAATCCCGATGAAGAACCTTGCCTTGCTTTTTATCTTTTAAAAACAGGAGAAGCAGAGAGAATAGTAGCATGCAAAGGAAGGGTGTTTGCGATGGAAGAGGAACCTGATGTGTATAGAGTGTGGATGCCTGATGATGATTGCCCTGGACTCGCAATGTCGAGGGCGTTTGGTGATTTCTGCCTCAAAGACTATGGACTTCTCTGCGTTCCTGAGGTCTTTTTCAGAAAAGTCGGTAGAGAAGACGAGTTTGTGGTTCTAGCCACCGATGGGGTATAAACAAACTTCAACGAGTTTTCAGTTTTTTATTTCTCTTACAATTGCATTCAGTGAAAGCAGACTGTCTTCTATTCTGTGAACAGATTTGGGATGTTTTGTCAAACGAAGAAGTGGTGAAGATTGTGGGTTCCTGCAAGGACCGGTCAGTGGCCGCAGACACGTTGGTTCAGAGAGCAGCTCGGGCTTGGAGAACGAAGTTTCCAACCTCTAAAGCTGATGACTGCGCCGTGGTGGTGCTTTACCTGAACCACCCAAGAGAAGGGAACGTGAGCAGAGCGGTATCGACTGTTTCTTGGAGATCAGGTAAAAGCAATAGAGTATAATGGAGTCGCACCAGAGTCTACCGCAAAGTAGGATATGATGGTTTGAACCTGTTGAGTGTATTTGATGCTTACTCAACATGAAACTTTTATTTGTTCATAAAATAACTTTTGTGTTTCTGTGTATATGTATTGTTTAACAAAGCAATTGAAAAAGGGATAAATAAAAGTAGATGAGCTAATAATGTACTCGAGCCTTCTGTTTCCGCAAATTCAAAATTCTGACATCTCAATTTTTAACTATTTCTGTCTGACGGTCTGCTTCCAAATTTTAACATGCACCACCGTGTTTGAATTACGTACATATGTAGAAATGAAAACGTGTTTTGGATCGTTTTGGTTTAAAAACACTGGACGTATTCAATCTCACATGACCACGTACACGTGACGTTGTATTCTCGAACTCGTTAGTGCACAAACGGCAAACTGAAATCGGCCAGCATTTTCAAAGTCAAACTGATAAGGATTTATGCGATCCAATCGTATCAGCGTTGAAATTTAATGATTTTCTTGTTTTAGAATAATTTATTATCTAATTAACAAACTGCATTAGACTCGGTGACGCGTAACTCGTCATCAATGTATTTGAAGTAAAAATGAAATGGGAATAAAGCATACCTTTTTCCAAACGGTTATAAGGTAATTATCCGATATTATTACTAATCATTGGTGGAAGTTATTTTACTGCAGTCCTATAAGTTAGGAATTCAGCTTAAATCAATATTTTATTTTCATTTATCTAATAAGTCAAATCATGCAATCAAAGTCAAATTCTTTAGTTTTTTCTCCTAAATATAATAAAAATATCTGCAGTTCAAAGCATATTTGGAATATGTCAAAGTCAGTCCATGTAATTGCGTTGGACCTTTAAGAAAAATACATATTAGTTTCCAGCATAAAAGAAATTATAAACACCCTACAATTTATATTATTTTATACTTTATCCACGAATGATGGGAGGACACCAAATTATATAAATTAGCAGTACTTTTGAATATGAGTTTCCTTGAGTTTATTGTTGTTATAATTATCAATGAATTAGTATGATTAAAT
The DNA here is from genome assembly GCF_020379485.1 of Brassica napus. Taxonomy (NCBI): domain Eukaryota; kingdom Viridiplantae; phylum Streptophyta; class Magnoliopsida; order Brassicales; family Brassicaceae; genus Brassica; species Brassica napus. Next base: position 758,436 of record NC_063445.1, on the reverse strand, counting down.
GGTACTTGTTAACTGATTTTAGCAAAGGATTATATAGTTCTTTTCCAAGTTTATCATTATTTATATAAATTATTATTATTACCCTTGAATTAGCAATATGTAAATGATTTTGAAATATATTTCATCTTTTGTTTATCTATGTATATGAAATCTTAGCTAATTACTTAGTATTTTAAAAATAATGAGTTTAATAAAATCAAACTCCAATATATATATACATATACACAAGTTTATGGAGAGGTTTCAAAAATATCCAAATAATCAAGTAAATTGATTATAAGCAAAAGAAATGATAGATGACAGCATTTGATCATAACCACAGCTTTAAAAAATATATTAAAAGTCGATATTGTTGAAAAATAGATAAATGTATAATATTGAAATTTGATTGTAAAAAAATATTAAATCGAGGACAAAACAAAACAAACAAACGGGATTACATATATAGTCAAAGACACGTTAATGTGGAAGCAGTTAAAAGATGGAGGAAGAAAATTCTTTGGTATAAAACATGCAAAAGGTCCTTGTGTGGCCTGGCCTCATTATAAGAAGAATCTCTACAGAGGAACACACATATATCCATCCCTTGTTATCTTGTAAACACCTTTTTGTCTACTAGTATTAAGATATTCATGGGAACTGGAAGAGCCATGGTCTTGCTGTTGCTCTTGTTCATGTTATTCTTGGTTTTGGATGTCTCTGTTGTTGGAGCTCAAAAAACAACAAACACAACAACAACAACAACAGAGTTTACTTTCAGAGGATTTACTGGAAACGAATCATCGATTCGATTGGCAGGAGCTGCAATGATCAAACCGGATGGCCTGCTGAGGATCACTGACCGAACCCAAACCGTTACCGGTACGGCGTTCTACAATAAACCGGTGAGATTGCTCGAGAACAACGGGAATTCAACAAGGGTTGCTTCTTTTAGCACATCATTCGTGTTCGTCATCATCCCCACAAGCTCCAGCAACGGAGGTTTTGGATTCACCTTCACGCTATCTCCGACCCCTGACCGCCCCGAAGCAGATGCCGCGCAGTACCTGGGATTGCTCAACGAAGACAACGACGGGAATCTTACGAATCACGTATTCGCGGTTGAATTCGACACGGTACAAGGATTCGGAGACGTTTCTGATAGATCGGGGAATCACATCGGTCTGAACTTCAACAGCCTCACATCGGATGTCCAAGAACCGGTCGTGTATTACGACGAGTCTGGCCGAAAAGAGGATTTCCTACTTCAGAGTGGTGATCCCATACAAGCCCTTTTGGATTACGACGGTCCAACCCAAACCCTTAACTTCACGGTTTATCCGGCACGCTTGAAGTCTAGACCCGTACGGCCTTTGATCTCGCAGCAACATGTTCCGAAACTGGTAGAGATCGTGCAAGAAGAAATGTACGTGGGATTCACGGCAGCCACTGGGATAGATCAGTCCAGTGCTCACTACGTGATGGGTTGGAGTTTCTCCAGCGGCGTAAATCTCTCTCTCGCAAAACCGCTCAACCTCTCGGAGCTTCCTCCTCCGCCTCCTAACACTGCCAAGAAGACAGGCTACGATTCTGGAGTCCTCGCTCTGATCGTGGCTCTCTCTGGAGTAACCCTCATCTTGCTTGCGTTACTGTTCTTCTTCCTCATGTATAAGAAGCGTCTACAACAAGGAGATATTCTAGAAGACTGGGAGATCAACCATCCTCACCGGCGTAGATACAAAGATCTCTACGCTGCTACCGATGGATTCAACAAGAACCGGATCATCGGCACCGGAGGATTCGGCACCGTCTTCAGAGGATCCCTCTCTTCTTCTCCTTCTGATCAAATCGCCGTGAAGAAGATAACTCCGAATAGCATGCAAGGCGTTCGAGAGTTCGTGGCCGAGATCGAGAGTTTAGGGCGGTTAAGGCACAAGAATCTAGTCAACCTCCAAGGATGGTGCAAGCACAAAAACGATCTCTTGCTCATTTACGATTACATCCCCAACGGAAGCTTAGACTCTCTGCTCTACAGCCGACCGAGACAAAGCGGCGCCGTTTTGTCCTGGAACGCGCGTCTCCAGATCGCCAAAGGAATCGCCTCCGGGCTGCTCTATCTCCACGAAGAATGGGAGAAGATTGTCATCCACAGAGACGTCAAGCCCAGCAACGTTCTCATCGACGATGACATGAACCCTCGACTTGGAGATTTCGGGCTCGCCAGGCTCTACGAACGCGAGACGCTCTCTCACACCACCGTCGTCGTCGGCACTATCGGCTACATGGCCCCCGAGCTCACCCGCAACGGTAAATCGTCCACTGCGTCTGATGTTTTCGCGTTTGGCGTTTTGCTGCTAGAGATCGTTTCCGGGAGGAGACCGACGGACTCCGGAACCTTCTTCTTGGCCGACTGGGTCATGGAGCTGCGAGAGACCGGTGACATTCTCCCTGCGGTCGATCCCAGACTAGGATCTGGTTACGAAGCTGGAGAGGCGAAGGTTGCACTCTCTGTGGGATTGCTCTGCTGCCATCAGAGACCGGCGTCTCGGCCGTCCATGAGAAGGGTGCTTAAGTATTTGAACGGTGAGGAAGATGTTCCTGAGATTGGCGACCACTGGGGGTATTCAGACTCTTCAAAAAGATCCAAGGTTGAAGGCTATAATGTTTCGTCTGATAAGGCTAATTCTAGCTCAGTCGCATCTTTCTCCGTCACGAGGGTTTCTTCCAGTTCTGTGATCATGAGTGGTAGATGATAGATAGTGTATATTCACACTTTGTTTATACTTCCCTTGCAAGGCATCTATGATACTATCTAGTTTTTTTTAACCTTGTTATGGTGTTTTGGCATTTATCGTTTTTAACGACCCGTTTGACTTTCAAATCAACATTTTTTAAAAAGTTAGTTTGGATGTCTATTTGTGTTATTTTCGTATTGAAAGTTAACAAAGTTTAGCTTGATGCGAAAGAACACATTAAAAGCTAATACTATATGATACTTGTTTAGTATTACTGCATGCATGTTTTCATTGTTGACAGAATAATAATTTTTAAGGGATAAGATATTCCGAACCAAAATCTCGGCTAGGAGGCGCAGGAAACTTTTTGACTCACTAATGGTCATTTGGTTGAGATAGTTAGTGAGATGTGGTTATTTTGTGAGCAATCTTGTGATTCTACCTGTTTTTTATTTCTTTTTGCCAGGGAGAATCAGAACTAAGTTAATTCTTTGTAACAACTTTTATTCATTTTATGATATTTACAGCTTTAGCAAAAAAAAAAAAAAACCTTGTATAATTTCTGGACGTGTTCATACATTTTCTGCATGGAAACCTTATCTGCAATGTTCACATTGACCAACCACAATTTAATTACAATAAATTTCATTTTAACTCAAGTAGTGAATCATTAATAATCAACATGGTTGATTTCAAGCTTTCAATATATAGTCTTGTGTTTAGCAAAAAAAAAAAAAAAGAAAAAAAAAATATAGTCTTGTCCATTTTAATTTTGATGTTAAAAACAACCATTTCAATTAAGGCTTTCATGGAATGAGATTTCCTTTTGGGGATAATATAATCAACTCATTAATCCCATTAACTATAGAGATTTGGTCTTTGAATATTATCGATCTTTACTATCCAATGGATAATGCAACATAAATACACCCACTAATAATAGATGAAGCCCCACGTCTTATGCGAAGTTTGGCTCAAGTGGCAATATATCGTTTTATATTGTTATTTTTGATCAAATAAAATGGATTTACGGTACTTATATGAATGTGACAGCATGGAGATAAAAACTAGGCACATTTTCTTTAAAAAAAAATCGGCATCTCAGATAAATTATTCAAGCATAATCTTTTTTTTTATTCAAGCATAATCTTAACATTAGTGCATGTATTTCTCATGGTCCTCCGCGGTAGAATGGACACTATTTTCGTTATTTTATTTCATCAGTTTTCAACGTTGAATAGACTTTTTTTATATTGACAATATATGTTCGTAAGACGACCCCCAAGGAGTAACTCTTAACGTATCAAAATTTCAAGGCAATTTTGTAATGTTTTCTTTTGTGTAGACGAGCAAGCAACCAGGTGTACATGTCAACGTCGAAAAGGGAAGAAAACCAAATCTTAATTGAACATCCTACCATATTGGACAAATGGACATCTTCACAAGACAAGTCTCCCATGTCCATCCAAATCCCACGCGGACCTTCTATCTTTTCTTTGTTTGTTTGGTTGATTGTGTCTTCTATCCTTTTGTATGTTTCTCTCTTTGTTTCTTTTCTCCAAGTGTCTAGTCAATTCTGTTTAATAAATGACAACAACAACAACAAAAATTATATACAGAAAAGTTGGGCTTTGTGAAAAAATAGGACAAATCAAATAAACCACTAATAGCATAATGAAAATCGTGTTAACATTAATTAATAGTACAAATAAACGGCCTAGGCACAAAATGATGAAAAATTTGTTATATCATTGGACAAGTTTGAATACATGTTCTCAATGATCTATAAGAGACATTGAGCGCATGAGCGGTGGCATAATGAGCTAGGTAGGTCACTGCATCTTTAAACCTTTATGGTATTACATAGTGAGCCTCAAAGATGTTCTTTCTAAGCGGGTTTGTGTAGTCCATGAACCTTTCATCATTTGTGTAGATACAACTGAATTTCAAAAAAAAAAAACTGAATTTCGAAAGCTAAGCGTCCCTCCCACAGAAAATTATGAGGATTCATCGTTTCAATCTTGGTTGGCCATAGTGATATCCGCAACACCATCAGTGCACTGGATATCCGCAATGCGCGAAGACATAGGAGGAAATTCTTTTCTCTTATGAAACTTTGGATTAGATAGTTTGTTCTTTCTAATCTAAATCTCTTGTGTATACCTTGTTTTTTATTTCTTTTTTTCCAAGGTATCACTAATTAGGGTTTTGTAACCCTAACATTTCATTTTTATGATATTCATAGTTCAGCAAAAAAACAAAAAAAAATCTTGGTTGGCCACAGAAAATGACAATCAGGCGAGTACTAGTGTCATGGGCCAAGCAGGTTAAAAGACCAAAAGAACAAAAGCCCAAAACCAATTTTAAAAGGCAAACGCGATTCAGTCTCATAAAACCTCTGTTTATACTTGAACAAAGTTACATTATAAGATGAGATGATGAGTGATGAGAAAGGAGAAAAAGATTTCTAAGAGGAGGAGAAGGTATCGATGATGGTGGTGTGAAGGGGATCACTGAGGTGAGTAGCCCAATTGTTGAGTGGGCCTTTACCAGTAGCAGCGGCTTGAACAGCGAAGCCCAAGAAGGCGACCATGGCAAGACGAGCGTGCTTGATCTCAGCTAACTGAAGCTGAGCCATCTTCTCAGGGTCAGACGCTAAACCAAGCGGGTCGAAGAATTTGCCGCCAGGGTACAAACGCTTCTCAGAGTCAAGCTCAGCGTTGCGCTGGAACTCGATGTAGCCGATCACTAACACCTCGATCCATATCAACGTCGAGATGGAGAAGGGTAGTGGCTGCCCCAAGTAGGACGATCCATCCACTAGCTCCACCTACAATTTTTGCTTCTTTCATTTAGAATATATATATCTCAAACACAAAAATATTTAATTAGATAACTAATTTATCAATAAGTCTAACGCCTTACATTACAACAAGTTTACTAACTCTCTACATTACTCATTTTCATTAGATCGTATATTTCGAGAAAAAAGCATTACCTTTCCGGCGTCTTGCCAAGTGACGCCGGTGAGCCACTCGACGGAGAGAGCGCCGAGAGTGGCGAGCATGGCCCACCGACCGTGAATCAGCTCGCATTCTCTGAACCTCTGGATCCCGAACACCTCGCTGTACGGCTGAAACGGAGTCGATTTGGGGGCCGCCTCTTCGGTACGGGTTCCGATCACGTCTCCGGCTAAGTTCTTCGCCAGATTCTGGTCTAGTGAATCTATATCGAACTGGAGATACTCGGCCGGTTTACCTAAACCGAAAGGATCAAAGCCGTAATCTCCAACCAAGGAACCGTCAAGCCACTCAGGAGATTTGGCGCCTGGGTACCACAGAGGCCTGTCCGTAGTCACGACAGTCTTGGTCTTTTTCGGAGCTGCCTTCTTCTTTCCGAACCCAAAACGAGCTGTGATTCTACCTGAACCGGAGTTGATGTCGGGAACCACCCGAGTGCCCATGATGGACGAAGCGGCGGCGGTGGGAGTAGCGGCCATCTCCGGCGGTGTTTTTTTGTTATAGTGACGTTTCGTTAGATACAAAGACACTTCTGTCTTGTTAAAAATCTGCTGCAATTACTTATTATAAGATAGAGCTGGCTGATCTTGGAGAGATGATCATAACCGTTGGATCAGTTGACGAATCCATCTGACGGTGCAAAACGCTTTCTACCTTATCTTTATTGAATCCTAAGTTATCTTTGTGATGTTACAAGTAGATGAGCTTTACTCTGATTGGCTGCTTTTAAATTCTTGTTGGATTTTATAAAGCCACGTGGTGATTGTGATACTGTTCCCTGCTTTTTATAATGGTTGGTGTGGTTTATAACTTAACCAATCGGTCCATGCCTGAACCAAAATAACAAGTTGTCAATAACTAATCAGGTTCATCTCCAACACTAACCTTAAAAGCTTTGTTCCATGTTCTCTTTTAAAGTTAGGACTAAGCCGACTTTTGTTACCAAAATGTATGAACTCTGACATACAAAATCTCTGGGATTAATTAATGCCTTCAATTCAAAATTACAGACATCAAAAAAAGAAAGATGGTAGGAGGATCAAAGGGAACAAAATGAGATTCAAACTTAACAGCTGATTCAGTTTTCATTCATCGATTGGGTTAGGAGGTGGAGGAGCTAAAATGATGTTCAATGTCCAAGCGTGCGTTCAAACTACTTCTTTAGCAAATACATTCCATCTCGAAACTCAAGTTTCTCTTCAGATACCAACCCTGACAGAAAGCTCTGTAGCTGTTGCAGTGACTTGTCGTACGATGGATCCGCTACACAGAACATCTACACCACCACAACACAACAAACATGATCATCATATAATCAAAGATAATAAATAACCTTGCAAAATTAGTGTGTATGACCTTTGATTGTTACCTTTAGAGTGTTATGGATTCGCTCTAGTGCCATGCTTCCAAAATTTGTGAGCATTCCCATGATGAATTTCTGATTAAAAAACATATTTATTTGATTATTAGTCTTTAAAGATTTTACGCAAATGATTAGGTAGAATATGAAAGTTTGCATCATAACATACCTCGTATATTGTCATTTCTTTGCGAAGCTGGTCTTCCACAGATGCGATTGATCTTTCACTCTCTTCATCACCTCCTAAAAGCTCCTCACTTTCGTTTTTCCCCGAATCAGTCATGGACTCAACTAGCGTGTACACGTTCCCATTTGGCTCTCTTCCTCTTGTTTCTCTCAAAACTCCCTATATGATCTACAAGTTTAGCTCTTACTTTCTCCAAAATGAATGGCTTTATATCAAACTATATGGGTACCTTGCTTATCCACAAGTTTACTCTTCTGTTTAATACATCAATTGGTATCCCCGTGGCTGCACCCAGATCTATCGAGTTCCAACTGAAAATATACTTACATGCTTTCAGTAACACTGGCCGAGAGAAAACAATCCATAATGATTTGATTCTTGTAGAGTTAGTTACCTTTTCTTTTCTTGAAACTGCATGATAATGGCTGCATGTGTGGGTGAGACTGTAAACTGCATAGCTCTGTCTTCAAATTCCAACTCCAACTGAGTTCAACCAAAGCCCATTTCACAGAGAGAGAGTTACATTTTTCAGTATCTGCTTTCTCCGATACTCCAAACAAAACCATGTATCATTTAGTATCTCTACACAACAAAAGCTACCTTGACAGTGCCAAGATTTTTCTTCCAGAGTAGTTTACGAGGGGTCTTGATCTCATGATATCGACTGGCATAATCTGACAGCAGCTTGTCAACAGGTCCAGGTAACACCAGAGGCTCCTCCTGCAATTCCTCCTCCAATTCAGTGAATATGAATGGAAGCAATCACAATAGTCTAGTCTATACCCCTTCAAATGTAGATATACCTGAATTGGTGGCCAGAAGTTTGTTGAAAGTATCGTCGAGGTAAGAATATCAACAGACAACTCACTCTCTCCTAACTCAGTGCCTGAAAAACAAGGGATAGGACACAGATAAGATTCTACGACAGGAATCTACGTTGCAGTTGTAATATTGAGAAAGAGTTTCAGAAATATAACCAGTTTGAGATGCCTTTTTAATGTTAGTGTTCACTCTCTTAGAATCAATCAAGTCGTTCAGCATTATCTCACATCTTTGCATACTGCCTTCTCCAAAATGTATCTATTTGGCATTTAATAAGAGAGAACGGTAAAAATCAAATCCAACACTGTCGAAATAAGCAATTTTAGAGTGAGGAAAAAGAATGGAGGATTGCCTTGAGAAGCTCGACGGTGCGTATCTCAGTGTCGATGTCATAATCAGTCTTGTTGAGAAGCTTCTCAGCGAGCATAACACGATATTCATTAACTAGTTGCTCTTTAGATCCAATTATATCAACAAGCATTCCCAGTATGTCTACCTTCCTCTGACTCAGGCTACCTTTTAGAGGATCTGCCTCCACAGGGTCCGGTTCCCAACTGCAGGAGGACAAAACCAAAGTTAAGACAATGATGATGATGATAAACAAAGAATATATAAAAGAAGAAAAAAGATACCGAGAAGCATTGATCCAGGCTTGCTTATCATCAGTGTGGAAATCATCATCAAAACCAACATTCTCTTGACTCTCTTCATCCCTCATCAGCTCCTCAAGAAGACTATCCCCAGGGTTTCCGGAACCATTTGCGTTCCCTCCGCTTCCATCGGTAAGCATAGTGACTACACATTTAATGGTATCTTTCCGTCCACGTAGATAGTCTCTGATTGGTTCACCCACTGCTTCCAGAAACACACCAGCTGGGTCTATTGCTCTGAGGGCTTTAATGGTCGACACGTACTGATGCAGTATATCATTGGTCGAGGCACCCGCAGTGAGCAAACGATACTTCAGCGAAGAAATAAAAGATTCGACTAGCTTCGAATGCTGTCCAGTGTATTCGAGACACTGTTTTAAGTCTTCAATTGCAGGAGAACTGTTGCATCAACAAAGAGATGCAACATTTGAGAAGGGTGTCAACGTGAGATATGTGGGGGGAGAAAGAAACTGCTATACCTCTCAGGATAATCGACGATGATCTCAAAAAGTTTGGCTATTCTTAAATCTTGAAGTGTCTCATAGGCAAAATATTCAAGGCGTAATTTCCACCTAACAATGCCTTCAGAAGGAGTCACCACTTTGGAAAAGCTTGGAGATGGACAGCAAGCCAGAGGGGACGTGAGGCCAGAGGGTGTGGTGTCGTATCTTACGGAATCACCAAGAAAAGAAAGGAGCGCATTAAGGAACTGAAGAGGGACTGTCTGGAAAGAGACTTCAAAAGTCAGGAAATAACCAAAAACAATCTGATGATGGTAGATAAGAGTGAGAATGTAAGCCTCTTTACCTGAATCCATTGTTTGATTGATCCCAAAACAGAAGTCCTGTAATCATCACCAGCCAGATCATGCACTTTCGCCTGGAGATGGACACGCACAAATTGTCAAACAAAGTACTAAGTTATATGAATTCTATAAGTCACAGTGAGGAGTGTACCTTGAGAAGCAAGAAGATAGCGGAAGCATAGGCGTTTTCAGCCATAGAAGTGAAACCAATGCTTCGAAGGTCACGGACCACCTTCCCAATGTTCTTCACCAACTCGTCATGTCTTGAGAAGCCTTCATCAACGTCCATTTCTCCATTTTTAGATCTGAGCTTATCGTCCAAATCCATACCATCGCTCTCGAGCTGTTGGGTGTCGTCTTCATTCATGATTGCGCTTAGCTCCTCCAGCTTTTCCTTAAAATACCAGTGCAGTATTTCTAAGAACATAACAAAGAGACCAAAAATATATGACTGAGCTTGAAGTGGCAAATATATAAAAAAATAATAAAGAAGGAAGACACTAGTGCCCCATTGGTAGTTTGAGATGGGGTAGTTATACCAGGAAAATGAGGAGGAAGAGTAGTCATCAAAGTAGAAGACAACATTGAGCGGAATGTGGAAAAAAGCTCAACTCTTTCGGAATCTGAGTTGTGCATTATTGTTGCCTCTGAAGACTGTTGTTGAAAGGAATGCAAGGCGTGAAAGAGTATGGAGAGACACTTGTCATGAAACTGCTTCTCTATAGTAATTTCTTCCAAAGCCCCGCACAGCGCTTCGTGAATCTCTTCTCCGTAATCCTGTATTCTGTTTTTTTTAGTCAAAAGCTTTATGAATCGAAAAATAAAAAAAAAATGTTAAAAGGCATAAGCAAGCAAAGCCCTGCTTACAGTATGTTGCTTATGGCGAAAATCATCAAAATGAAGCCAAAAAGTGGATGCACCGCCCTTGTCAAAAGCTTCCTGCAATTCAAGAATTTTTCTAAGTCAAGAAGAAGCTGAAGCACTCACAAGGAATCAGTGTTCAGAAAATACCTGGAGAGAAGAGAGAAAGTGGTCACGAACAAGAGAAGCAAGGCCGTACTTGCAGAGAGTTGAAACATGAGACACCAACTCCTGCTCCACTGACGAATCTCCGCCAATGAGAGCCTCCACTGTAGTGAAAAACCCACCGTAGCTTTCTGTTATTTCCTCAATCGCATCCTCCGACAGAGTTTCTAGGATCCCTAGATTGCACTCCCCTAATAATTCCATCTCTTTTCCAAGCTCCCACCTTTCCTCCTAAAACCCCTAATTTTATTGCCTGGAAAATTCCCTCCCGTTGTCGGAATTTTAACTTGTCTTTGTAATAACTCTTGTTCCACCGAAGCAAAAACTCTAATTTCAGTACAGAAACCGACGCTCCACTTCAGTTGACAAAAACCTCTTATTTGCTTTAAGACAAGCTTTATAAAGCTAATCCTTAAACCGGAACGAACCGGTATTCAAACCATCCGTTGAAACTTTTTTTTTTTTTTTGTCCAATCATTCTTAAATGATGAATCATACAACATACATTTTGCAACTTTGATGCATAAGAGCGGTGATCATATGCGAAACGTTTGTTAAAAAGTTCAATCTAACGAGAAGCGACGCAAACTGATCGAAATGATCCTACAACTGTATCTCATTTCCACCCCCGCCAAAAAAAATGAAAAAGCAAATTCAAAATAAGCTGCAAGAGCAACACTAATTTCAGAGGCGAACAATCTGCGAAGGAGACCAGACTCGAGAGGAGTAGTATCCTATTCTTCAGAGGAGGTTGGTTTCTCTAAGGTAGGTTGATGGAATAAACTCGGTTTCCAAGATGCTTCACGTCGAGGCCAGCTTCTTGGCAACCATTAAAGAATAAAGACTCATCTTCCTTCCCAATCCTTCGTCTCCAGCTCATTAGGAACACCGGCCAGGGTAGCTGATCAGACTCTGCTCCTAGTGGGTAAAAAGAGAGAGTGAGTAATGAATGATAAGAGACTTGTTTTGGTGTGAGAGTTGTGATAACAAAACAAAAACAAAAAAGAGAGAGGGAGTTGAGACTGACCATTTAGCTTGCAATCTGCTGGACTAACGGCATTGGTGGTGTCTTTTGGTTTATAGGACTTGAGAAGAAAAGAGAGAGACTTTATCAAGTTTGGGTACTGTTTCACATCTGCAAATTCAAAATAAGAAGCATGAATGATGTAACCACCAAATCAGAAAGAAAAGTAAAGGAAAGAGGGAGGGGGGAATACAAAGAAGGATATCGCTGGCAATGATCAAATCCCAATCAGGAACTGAGGTTGGGAATTCATCTCCCCATGTATCTGTCAATAATAATTATAGTTCACAAGAAGAAATGTCAAAACAAAATATATGCTATTTTACCAGTAAGATAAAAGGAGGATAACAGACGCTTGATATGGGGGAGAGAAGGGGTAATGTTGTTTGCAACACAGTTGTGAGCAATGTTGTCTTGAATCTCCTGATCATCGTAGTCTGAAGTAGTTATGTCTAGATTAAACTCTTTCTTAAGAAATATAGCTAGAGCACCCGTGCCGCTGGGAAAGAAAAGAAAAGAAGCTCAGTTTAATTAAGACACAACACAACAAAAGAGAAGTAGGTAGAAGTACCTTCCAATCTCGAGACAACGGCGGTTACGGATCAAATGTGGATGCTGGACTAACCAATCAGCAAAGGAGAAAGTACCGGGCCAGAGCAAGTTTGCATTCAGCTGGTGGAAACCGAATTCCCGGATATGCAATTCCTGTTTCAGACATGGAAACATTCACTGAATGACTGAAACTATTTGTGTCTACTCACAGAGCCCTTAAATCAAATCAAAGGAGGAGAGGGCGTACCATTCCAGGAAACTGGTGATTCCTATCAACGAAGCTCTCGCTCGTCTCTCTCGTCTCTCCATCTTAGACCATTAATAAAAAACTACAGTTACTATCACTAGCTCGCTATGTAATGGCATGTTGAGTCTTGTTGGGTCATAAGCAGAAACTAGAAAGACATAAGTGTTACCGGAGGAGGAGTCATCGTCGGCGGCGAAGAGGGAGGACGGCGAGAAGAGTGCTATATCCATGAGTTGGGGGCAGTCGTAGGGTTTCTTGGGGGGTTCGAGATTGAAATTGAATTTAGGGGATTTGGTTTTAGCTCTGGACCGGAGACAGTGTGACCGGAGCTTTGCTGCGGTTATATGAAGATTTACACATACACCCTCGGCTATATAGTCATAACTAGGAGAATACCGTCGCCTGATGACAGATGTGCATGGGGGTGTTCTAGTAACTTCAGGAACACATAATAATTTCATAGTACAGTTACTGATAAATATATCACTATTTTCCGGTGACAACAAATCGGTGAGACACCTCTTTCTCTCTGCGTCCAATTCGTGTCTCCCTTCCTTCTCTCTTCGCCTGATCTATTAATCCCCACTTTCAATTCGCCTACGAGGAGCATCTGCGTGCGAGGTTTGCATCCTTTTTGTCTACGTGTACTAGATCTGTGAGTTACGATCCATCCTCCCTCCTCTTCTTCATTTCCTTTCTTATGATCCATCATCATCTCTCTCCATTTTCTGTTTAGAATCCTTCAGATTAGATCCATTCTAGTATCGTGTTGAATCTCTTCTCTGTGTGTTGTCCGATATATCATCGCCCTATGTTCGTTTGATTCCGTTAAAAGTATTACCTACCACCTCAAATCCATATACTGTTTCCAGCATATTTATTCCCTATAGCTGTATGTTGAAGCCATTTTCACATTTTGTAAACCCTTATTGTTCGTGTTTCCTGAATTTCAGCTTCTTCTTCTTTTTTTTTTCAAGTAGCAGCGAAAGGTCAAAGAAGCAGCCCACAATGATGTCCTTCGAGATGAATGACCGGAAAAGTATGTCTTCATTTCATATTTCTTGCTTATGTTGTTACTTTAGCGAGAGTGGATCATTGAATGTGTTGGAACCACCCTTTGTTTTGTTGCAACAGAAATTGGGTTAGGGCTGACAGCATTTGGCGTTTTCTTCTCCTTTTTGGGAATCATGTTTGTCTTTGATAAGGGCTTGCTTGCCATGGGTAATGTAAGTTCGTTCCCCTCCTCTTAAACATATATATCATTTGCGTTCCCCAACTGTTACTGAGCACTCGATCAGTTTCTCTTTTTCAGATTCTTTTCATCTCTGGGGTTAGTCTTACCATTGGTCTCAAGTCTACCATGCAGTTTTTCACCAAGCGTCAGAACTATAAGGTCTCTCTTTCTCCCTTCTCCTACTTTAGTTTGAGTATTTTTCTGGTTAATATTGTATTGTGTTTCCACTCAGGGAACCATATCCTTTGGGTCCGGCTTCTTCTTTGTTCTCCTTGGATGGCCTATCTTTGGAATGATGTTGGAGACCTATGGCTTTTTTGTTCTCTTCAGGTCCCTTCTCTTCTTCTTTTTTCCCCTTGCTGGTGTTGCATATAGAGTTAGTTACTAACAGTGTTTCCATATTTCAGCGGCTTCTGGCCAACCTTGGCAGTTTTCGTTCAAAAGATACCTGTTCTCGGTTGGATCATTCAGCTACCTTACATTCGATCCGTATGTTTCCTTCCTATTCACTGCAACAGAAAAACTTAATTCTATTGTTTCTGCTCATCTTGAGTTAGTTCTAGGCTAGTGTTTTCTAAAGTTTCTATCAACTCTATTGCATATTCCGCTTATTATTGATTAATGTTTTGTTGATTGTTTCGTATTTTTGTGTATGTGATGCAACAGTTCTTTGACAAGTACCGGGGCAAGCGTGTACCCGTCTAGTCAACTCTAGAGAGAGATCAAGCGATTAAAGTGTTTGCAAGAAAGAAGAGGTTTGGATGGTAATGCTTGTAGAGAAGTAAAACCCATAGTAGGAGAAAGAAAAATACTAGCGTGGAGCAGCAAAAGATACGACTTGAAGACATGTGTGTTTCTGTCTGTGTACTTAAAAAAGATTAACTCAGTGACTTGAACAACCTCTTTGTGGGTTTGTAATCATTTTGTTTTAAGAGTTTTTTAGGGGTTCTTTTTTTCTTTCTGAAATTGTTTCACCATTTGTTTTCTTTTTTTTTTTGAATACATTACAAAATTGTCCACCACACTGATGAGATGATATATTAGAGGCTCTCTTTAAAGTTGCAATGGCGCTTATGAAACGTGCATTGTTAAATTAAATACCAACGTGGCACTCTCAGTGCACCCAACCGTACTGTATCCCTTCCTTGCTCACTCTCGTTTGTTTTTCCCGATAAAAAAGTAGCGACCGTCTTTTCTAGCCGTTAGGATTAAAATTGAATAATCATCAATCACTCTGTTTCTTCTTCTTCTTCACCTGAACACTTTTTATTTTGTCGTTCTTATCACCAGCCATTTTGATCCGATTGGTTACAGATCTCAGGAAGAGATGAAGTCATCGAGGATGAAGTTTGCAAAGAAGTTGAAATCGATCAGAGCTGCGGGGGAGTATCTGAATCAGGATCGGATTCTGCAGGTGATTTCAGCTGCAGATGAGCTTCTTCCAAAGATATCTAATCAGATTACAGCAGGTTCTATGATGTGGAGAGCCCCTCCTCAACATCAAATTGACGACGCAACGACGGAACTCGCGGAAAACGAGAATAAAGGAGAAGAAGCTTCTGGGAACGAGGAGAATATCCGTCCACCCGTAAATCAAATTCCGAGAGACATCAAATCGGCGGTTATGGGGAGAAAGAGTTTGGGATCTGGATTTAGAAGACCTGAGTTGAATTCGATCACACTCTTCGATCCTAAGCTGCTCGAAGCCTTCGAATTAGCTGTGGGATGCTTCAGGAGAATCAACGATTTATCCAGAAACCCCAATCTCGATGAAGACGAAGACGTTATCGCCTTTCCCGCCGATGAAAGCGGAATGGAGAAAGTGAGCATCGAGGACACCCTTCCTCCCCTCGACGACGAACAAGAAGAAGAAGAAGATAGAGGGCAAGACCTTGAGATTGTAGCCGAAGAAGAGCCGCTGATGGGATTTGAGGAACGGTGTCCTCCTGGAGGAGAGGAGTCAGTTGTATTCTACACAACTTCTCTTAGGGGAATCAGGAAGACGTTCGACGACTGCAACATGATCCGCTTCCTCCTCGATAGCTTTAAAGTCAAATACTACGAGCGGGATGTGTCCATGCACATACGCTACAGAGACGAGCTTCGGAGAATTTCAGCAGCGGCGGAGGAAACAGAGGTCTTGCCTCCGGTTCTGTTCGTTAAGGGAAGGTGCATCGGCGGAGCTCAGAGGGTATTGGGTCTGCACGAGCAAGGTAAGTTCAGGGCTTTGTTTGAGGGTGTTCCAGTCGCCGGAGATACACCTTGCGGGAGGTGCGATGGGTTTAGGTTTTTGATGTGTGATGGATGCAGAGGTAGCCGACGGATTGTCTCTACTGATGGTTCCAGGATTCAGTGTTTGTTATGTAACGAGAATGGCTTGATTGTCTGCCTTGATTGCTCCTAAATCTACCATTTTCTTCTTATGTGTGTATATTTGGTTTCATCTTTTATTGATATGATTCTTTTTAAGTGCTGTAGCGATTCTTTACACGCATACATTATGGTTCATTCCTTACTTATATGATCTGATTGTTTCTACTACTAATCTTTAGCTAACATTACCCTTGTTTTGTTTGCTCAAAAGAGTCCCGTTATATAAGAAAAAGTAGTCAAGGATAGTTTTGGACTTATAGTAATCAGTCATTATTGCAGTCGAGTAATCACATGACCAAGTTGGGAGTGTTGGGCCGCTGTGTGGAGTGAGTGGAAAAAGCCTACTGATTGCAAAGTAGAGGCGGCCCTTCCTTTTCATCCTCAGCCGCCTGTTTATTTGTTTTCTATCGTTGCAAACAGCTTTTTTTTTTCTCTGATATTATTTAGGGCTGCTTTTTTTTTTAATCAACTCCTACTATTTGTTTTTGAACATATTTCTCCTAGTCCCACTGGCTATCGATTGTTCAAATAAACAAGTTTAAAGATGTTGTGAGGAAAAGATGCTTCCCATCATTTTCTGCCATCTTTTTCTTTTTCGCATTGTCTTTTTATGCAGCAACTGATGAGGACTAGAGCGCCAGTCGTGGATTCTACGAGGTCCACTTACATTTCTCTGGTGTCAGATGATTTTTCCCCTAAACAGATAATTCAAAGTTGGATTTATACAGACTATTCCATGGCAAATCGTGATAGTCTTGTATATAACTGAAAATTATAATTTGTTTCTGTTATATAAATAATCAAGTGCATACACTATGCTATAGGCGCTAGCGATTATCAGCGATGTTAATATTTTAGCTAAAACGACCCTGACTAAATTACGAATCAGTCGTTACTGCAATTAGATATAGTGAAATTATAAATCAGACTAAATTACAAGAAGGTTGGTGGATAGAAGTGAAATTTAAACATGTTGTTTAAGATGTGTTTGATTACGTTACATATTCGTTGATTTAGGAATGCATTCACCACTGATAGTCTGATAGATAGATGAGATAATCCAAATTCGGACAACTCCATTTAAATAATTAATTTATAATGTTACAATAGTAATTGCAGTCCACTAATCATGTGTGTTAACCCGAAAATCGAAATGGCGTGTTTTTAATCTGGACCGCCCGATCATAGCCAATGAAAATGGGACTATAATATTTATTTATTTTTATTTATGGGGTTTTATCACAAAGTTTCAGTATAAAGGGAGAGTCGAAGATAGGCGAGGATGGGCCAGAAATCGATTCACCAATCAATCAATTCCATTTCCTCCACAAAACTTTCTTCTTCTCTCTCTCATTGATTCCGACAATGGAAGGAACCGGCGTAGTGGCTGTGTACGGTAACGGTGCGATAACGGAGGCGAAGAAATCTCCCTTCTCCGTCAAGGTGGGTCTGGCCCAGATGCTCCGCGGCGGAGTTATCATGGACGTCGTCAACGCCGACCAGGCTCGCATCGCGGAGGAAGCCGGCGCGTGCGCCGTCATGGCTCTGGAGCGCGTTCCCGCCGACATTCGCGCTCAGGGAGGCGTCGCTCGGATGAGCGATCCCCAGATGATTAAGGATATCAAGCAGGCCGTCACGATTCCGGTGATGGCGAAGGCCAGGATTGGTCATTTCGTGGAGGCGCAGATCCTCGAAGCGATCGGAATCGATTACATCGACGAGAGCGAGGTGTTGACTCTCGCCGACGAGGACCACCACATCAACAAGCATAACTTCCGGATCCCTTTCGTCTGCGGCTGCCGGAACCTCGGGGAGGCTCTGAGGAGGATCCGCGAAGGTGCGGCGATGATCAGGACGAAAGGCGAGGCTGGGACTGGGAACATCGTGGAGGCGGTGAGGCATGTGAGGTCTGTTATGGGTGACATCAGGGTTTTAAGGAACATGGATGACGACGAGGTCTTCACTTTCGCCAAGAAGCTAGCTGCTCCTTACGATCTCGTGATGCAGACCAAACAGCTCGGCCGTCTTCCCGTCGTTCAGTTCGCCGCTGGTGGAGTCGCTACTCCGGCAGATGCGGCTCTCATGATGCAGCTTGGATGCGACGGTGTCTTCGTGGGTTCCGGTATCTTCAAGAGCGGTGACCCGGCTCGTAGGGCGCGTGCGATTGTGCAGGCGGTGACTCATTACAGTGACCCGGAGATGCTTGTGGAGGTGAGCTGTGGGCTTGGAGAGGCCATGGTTGGGATCAATCTCAACGACGACAAGGTTGAGAGGTTCGCTAATCGCTCCGAGTGAAAAGAAACCAAAACGAAAGGTAAAGTTTCAGACGAAAATGGTTTCAGACCATTTTTGCAGTGATGTCCAAGAAAAAGACAAAAGAAAAAGATGATATTTGATGAGTAGTTTATGTAATCCCTTTGGTGTTTTCCGTTATAATCTTTGGTAGTGATTGTAATCGACTTCTTCTATTTGCAAGAACAAGTTGTCAGTTATAATAATAAGAATAATAATAATTTGTTTGTTTTTAAAATGAGACATTCTTGAGTCCATTGATATTGAACTTGTGGGAACCTGTTCTTAGTATGAGGTTTGACTAACAAAAGGGTCCTCACAGTTTGGTATTGAATTTGGTTTCCTTTAGTTCTTATTATCAATCTGTGGTCTCAAGCATCGGTTGAGGTTTTCAATGTCCTCTGCTGCATGATCCGGAACGACTCCACTAGGACCACAAAACACCGGGGAGAGGGGTAAAGGTGATAAGTCCGTTATGGTATCTGGCCCTTTAAATACGTAATCATTCAAAATGGGCTTATTCTAATTAATCGGCCCATTATATCCGTAATTTCTCTCTTTACTTAAACGACGTGGTGTCCTTATTATAATATACGTAGTCTCTAGTAATCCAAAACACCCTACTTCCCAACATTTTATTCTTACTACCCCTTGTCTTCCTCACTACCCCTTTTCTTTTTTCTTTTTCCCTTCTTACACTTAAGTATTTTATTATTATTTATCTTTTCATTTCTTAAGAGAGGGATATATTAGAAAATTTTGAGAGGTTAGGGGGTATATTAGAAAGAAGAAGAAGGAAAATATGATTTAGTAGAAGAGGGGGGGGGGGGGGTATATTAGAATAAAGTCCTCTGTGTTTTTTGGAAAGACGCGAGAACAGGGAAAGCAGTTCACAATAGTTGGTCGAAGCAGAAATAAAAGAGCGAATCTTCTTCTTGTCCATCCTCCTTGTCGTCGTCTCTCTAAACCCTACGGAAGAGAGAGATATGTGCATCGATCCTTCACGTTTGGCATAGTAATATAATTGCTGGAGCCGATAATGGTGGGAGCCATCATGGCTGCTTCTTCGTATTCGTATTCGTATTCAAGAGAAAAGCTCCAAGGTCTCGCGAGATCCGCCAAATCAGCCACCGATTTGCCTCCGAAGCTCCACCGCTTGCGCAACTTGCGTCGGAATTTGCAAGGAGAAGCCTCCGTTTTCCCCGCAGAGCTTCTTCCTCTCCTTTTCGATCTTCTCTCTGATCAATTCGGTGCTGCCCGCAAGTTTGTCGCCCAGTAAGCTCCGTTTCTCTTCCTTTTTCCCGATGGTGACATTGATAAACCTTTTTTTTTTGGTAATATGATTAACACTGTCACAATTGGATTCGTATGATGATTGGTATATCTTCTAGTTGGGAGTGATTATAAGAAGGTCCTCTCATTAGGACTCTATTGCCACTAGTATACTCAAACACGTGCTTCTTTCTTCACTTATTGATTCTTATGCTGCAGGATTCTTGGTGAGGTTGGTTTGAACTATGTGGAGTTATTACCTGAGATAGTTCCCCTTTTCATTAAGTCTCTCCAAGATGACACCCCCGCTGTCGTCAGGCAGGTCATCGCTTCTGCTTCTGCTCTCTTCCGCTCCACCCTCCATAAATTCGCACTTCAGGTTGCTCCCTTTCGTCCTGCATTTGGTATCTAAATCCCTTCTTATTTGACTTCCCTTGGCTCTCTTTTTTTGGGTTCTAGGGTTTGCATTCTAGTGAGCTGGATGAGCTTCTTCAATCTTCCTGGACATGGATGCTTAAGCTCAAGGATGAAATATGCTCTTTGGCTTTCAAGGTGGGAATTATATGCTTTCTCTAATCTCCCCATGTTCTCTTTTTAATCTTTTCTGATTCCATCTTTTTCTCTTGTGACTTGTATATTAGCAAGGAAACAGTGGTGTAAAGTTATGCGCTATGAAATTTGTGGAAGCGCTTATTCTTTTGTATACACCTGACCCTAGCCTGTCTTTGGACTCTCAAGGTATTTTTCTTTATGGATCTATTCTTGAAACTAGAAGTTTCTTCTTCTTATTAGTTAGCCAGTTGCTTATACAACCTGTCCTTCAGATTTTAATATATCTATTCTTCGTGGGGGGCATCCTGTTTTGAATATCGGAGACTTGTCCATTGAGGCCAGCCAGAAATTGGGTTCACTGCTTGATCAGCTCAGGCACCCTGCTGCTAAATCTCTAAATAGCTCCACCATTATTTTTCTTATCAATAGGTAAGCTTTTTCTTGAGTTCATCTATTTCTGCAAGTTCCATTTGGTAATAGTCTGTCAGTTTGGAGCTCGGCAGAGGGCACATGTCAAATGTTCTATAAAATTCATCGACTCTTTTGGATCATTTTTCTATAAAATCTTGGTTATCTCTGGACCCGGATCAAAAATTCGGATTTGAATTTTATTGTCTGAAAGAGCATCCAATCTAGTGAGGACTAAGTTGCTTTCATTTGTAATCTGCTGGTATCTTCAATTATAGAATTGTTGTATATATGGAGATCTAGGATGGCATGTAAACTTGTCTTATGGCTCAAGAGTTCCTCTTTATTTGATTCTGTTTCTTATACAGTCTTTCATCAGTTGCAAAGAAACGACCTGCATATTGTGGACGAATTCTGCCTGTTCTACTGAGCTTGGATGCCCCAAGCTTTCTCAAAGGAGTGCATGCAGCAGCAGCAAATCTTGCCCTCAAGACTGTTTTTCTCTCCTGCTTGGAATGTACACATCCGGCTGCTGCACCGGTATTGTTTGCTTAATTCACTTCTAAGAATTTAGTTCATTAGTGTACGATTGATTATTTGCTTTACCCCGAGCATTGTCCAGTGCTTTGTATTTGATCTTCCCAAAATAAAATCTGTAGATTGTTAGCTAATGCGTTTGGATGTCTGGATCATGTGTTTTTTACTGACTGGCTTACTTACTATCATATCTTACTAATCAGTTAATAGTGGTTTAACTATTCTTGTATATGTTGAGGTAGACTGTTCTCCATGGAGTTGTTTTTGTTTTCAATTGTTTTGATCCCTATGTTGTAATTTGTTCCAGTGGAAAGACCGGTTGATCGGTGCTCTGAAAGAGATAGAAGGTGGCAGTCGGGCAGAGAAAGCTGAAGATCTGTTTTACACAACTAACGGAAGCATTCAAGACAAAGACTGTGTAGAGGATACAAAGGTAGTTTGTTCGTCTTTCCATCTATAGCTGAATCTAGATGTTGATGGTTGTATGTGTTCATGCGTCTTATTTTTTTGGTTATATATTTTAGATACGGACATTTAAATCCAAACCTTATTAGTTTCAGGTATCAGTGGAAGAGAATTCTCTCCGTGCAAATTCTGTTGTTGCGGAAAGTAACTTTGGTAGGAAAAGATCTGGATCGGAATACAATATTGATCTAAATGGAGATGCTTTGACTGGAAAACGATCAAGAATAACACCTTCTGTGTCAGGAGAATCTACTGAAGGATTAAATGGTAACAGTGTTGGCTCTCTACCTCTGGTTACTTCTGCTTCAACTGGACCAAGTAATAGCAGAGGAGTAAGTGATACTGGACCTGTTCAGCAACTGGTTGCTATGTTTGGAGCATTGGTTGCCCAGGGTGAAAAAGCAATTGGATCTCTAGAGATCCTTATTTCAAGTATTTCTGCGGATCTGCTGGCCGATGTTGTGATGGCTAATATGCATAATATTCTACTAAATGGTTCCTCTTATGCTGATGGCACCGATGAGCTGGTGATGAACATGTCTATAGTTGGTAGTGATGCACAAATTAAATATCCACCATCGTTTGTGGCTGGTGTTCTTTCACTGTCAACTGCATTCCCACCAGTTGCTGCCCTGATAAATCCTCACACACCGAAAACGGAAAATGTATGGGTGCTCTTTACTCAATTAGAAGTATTTATATGTGTTATATTTTATTGCGTCATTTCTTCCTTTTTTTTGCTTCCTAGTTTTAAAGATTGTACTGTACATTTAAATCTCACCAATGGCAGGAAGGTGAAGAACTCTGTGTGAATCATGTGGACCAGCCGATATTTCCGGCTGTAGATGCAGTTATTGCAAGTGGCTTATCAGCCTCTTCAGTAAATGAAGAGGGCAATATTGAGCTTCCACCAAATGTGGATTACAGAGGGAATATAGAAAGTGGTATACCTGGACTAGATTCTTCTGCTCAACGTTATGTGTTATCAGAAGCCCCTGTTACTTCTGTATTGGGTTCGAAAAATGTGGAGGCCGCCAGCAAGAACCAAGATACGAGTGCCAGTGGAGAACTTCTTCTCGCTGTGATTCCATCAGTGTCAGTGGATAAGTCTGAGGAGTTTAGTCCAAAGGCGACTGGCATAGGTTCTAACAGCTTGGTTTCCTCAACGGCAACTTCACTTGCTTCTGCGCCTCAGTTTCTCTTGCCTAAGATATCGGCACCTGTTGTCAACCTTTCTGATGAAGAGAAAGACAGTTTGCAGAAGCTGGTGTTTTTACGCATTGTTGAAGCATATAAACAAGTATCAATGTCTGGTGGCTCACAACTTCGCTTTTCTCTTCTTGCTCACTTGGGAGTTGAGGTCATTTTCTAAACTATCTTTTTCACATCTCTTTTTTGCTCCTGTAAGCGTTCTGAGAAGATGACTCTCTTCTAGCTCTCTCTTAGTTTAGCTTATGAGTTATTACTCTGCAGGAAAATTTCTTTTGTGTGATTTCATAAATTTAGACTTATCGGCCTCTGCATGATTCTTGCCTCACTTGCCTCAACTCTAATGTTCTTATAGAAAGTGAATAGTTGTAGTACTACTACTTGATGTTTGCTTTTTATGATGCTTTCCTGTTTTATACCTGTTAAATACGTCCTAGTTGCTACCAATATGTTGGCAAGATGATCATTTATGACATTTTGTCTCATAGTAATTGATCGTCACATTTACCATTTTTGCAGTTTCCTTCGGAGTTGGACCCTTGGAAAATGTTACAGGAACACATTCTCTCTGATTATTTGAGTCATGAGGTGAGAATTTGTTTTCCTGTCTGTAATGGTGAACAATTGAATCGGTGAATCCTGTGTATTTGTATACATGCTTATTGTATTTTGGTGGCATCGAAAGCCCCAATTTTGGTGGTTTCGATTCTGACACTCGGATTATATCCCGGGAGATTTTCAAATTTTGAGTGTTCTCAGCCTCGCTAGACTCTGCTATATCTTAGTGTCGAAAATGATGAATGACATCCCAACTTGATTCAAAAGCCATTTTATCTGATCATTGTCACTTATGTTGTCAGGGACATGAGTTGACTGTGCGGGTTCTCTACAGGCTATACGGGGAGGCAGAAGCAGAACAAGATTTCTTCTCGTCAACTACTGCTGCGTCTGCATATGAAAGTTTCTTGGTGGCTGTGGTAAGTATTCACTTTTTTTTAACAATCTTAATCGACTTTTTACTTGGAAATTTCTCAGAAACATTTCTTTATTTTCTAGGCTGAAGCACTTAGAGATTCTTTTCCACCGTCTGATAAATCGTTAAGTAAATTGCTCGGAGATTCTCCATTTCTGCCAAAATCAGTTCTGAAGTTGTTGGAATCGTTTTGCTGTCCTGAAAGTGGTGACAAGGTTGAAAAGGACTTACCTAGCGGAGACCGTGTTACTCAAGGCCTCAGTGCGGTTTGGAGTCTGATTTTAACGAGACCTGGAATCCGGAATGACTGCCTGAAGATTGCTTTGCAGGTTTCTTCTATCTCATCTCTTTACTGATTCGTTTTTTCTTTGGCGCGGCAAACATTTTCATCATTCAGGTTTCAGTGGATTTTTTATACATGCATTGTGTTTTTGGTTCTTTCTCCTTTTTCCCAAGTGTGTTGTTCTTCTTCTTTATGGCTCTCACTTAATTTTATTCCCTTTTCCTCTATATTGTTGAATAAAAGAGTGCTGTTCACCCCTTGGAAGAGATTCGCATGAAAGCAATCCGCCTGGTATGTTTCCCCAAAACCATGAGATGTACTATTCGGCTGTTTGATGTGTTGCCACGTTAATAATTGCGGGGTATCGTATTATACAGGTGGCAAACAAGCTCTATTCTTTATCATTCATTACACAACAGATTGAGGAATTTGCAAAGGACAAGCTATTTTCCGTAGTGAGTTGCATTTCTTCAGAGAGAGGAGGTGCTGAAACGTTGAGCAAGGATTGTGTAAAGGTACTTGTTCGTGCATGAAAGCAAATTATTTTTTGGATAAGAAATATCTGATCGCAACTTTTTTTTCAGCCGGTGAGTGGTGAGGGCATGGATTCGTCCTTAGAAGCAACTTCAGTAACCGAAGCCCAACGCTGCTTGTCACTCTATTTTGCACTATGTACCAAGGTCTTGTGATTTTTGCACCGTTCTTCTACTAGATGACAATTCTAGCCTTTAAGCTTGCAGCTAATTTTGCTAAAGGTTTTGATTCCTATGCTTACTATTTAATTTTCAGAAGCACGCCCTTTTTGTCCATGTGTTCAGCATTTACAAAGATGCATCAGATCCTGTTAAGCAGGTAGGTCTGGAGCATGCTTTTCTGAAATTAGTATTATATTTTTCTCTGTTATTTATTCGCACTGATTATGTATGTAGGCTATCCATCGTCAAATCCCAATACTAGTTCGTACCATGGGCTCATCATCCGAGCTTCTTAAAATTATAGCAGACCCACCGAATGGAAGTGAGAACCTTCTAATGCAGGTTTTCATCTTTCTTCTAAATTCTGTCTTCTATCCTGCAAATAGGTGAAAAGGCTTTTTCAAATAGCTGTGAGTAGTTTTAATATTCTCTTAATGTTTCTTCTTGATGACAGGTTCTTCAAACCCTCACTGAGGCGGCTAAGCCTTCTTCAGAGTTGATACATACCATAAGAAAGTTGTTTGATACAAGAATAAAGGTGAGGACAATGGAATGTTACATTGAAAACTCCTTATTAGTGATTCGTCATTTTTTCTAATCCTTTGGGTTTTGAATTTTTGATGGAACTGCAGGATGTAGAAATTATTTTCCCAATATTGCCGTTCATGACAAGAGACGATGTAAATCTGCTTTCCTACCTTTTTCCCCTTCTATTGGTTCTTCTTAGTCTCTCTCTGACGTTGTAAATCTGCTTTCCTGACGTTGTAATTTGTCTCTCTCTCTCTCTCTCTCTTTAACAGGTTCTACGTGTTTTCCCTCATATGGTCAATCTTCCTATGGAGAAATTCCAAGTCGCACTCTCTCGTGTCCTGCAGGTATCTAATTTAAGCTTTCTATTGCGTACTTCTTGCGTCTGAGGTAAGTTTGATCTTCTGAGTCTGGAATTTGGTTCTCAGGGACCATCTCAGTCTGGTCCAGTGCTTTCTCCATCAGAAGTTTTAATTGCTATCCATAGCATTGACCCAGCGAGAGACGGAATACCGCTTAAACAGGTATGCCTCGACCATTTTCTTTACAACATGCAGCAAATAGATGAACAGCTTAGGAGATCTCCGCCACTTGTTTTCCTAAAATTTACAAACCCGGAGGTTTGCTTATTCAATCAAATACTATCTTAACAGATCACAGATGCATGCAATACCTGTTTCGCACAGAGGCAGACATTCACTCAACAGGTTTTAGCCAGCGTTCTGAACCAACTGGTACAGTAACAGTCTCCATCTTACCGACACAGTTTGTTTTTCTTAGAGATATCTTTTGCTCATTGGCGAGTTTCTGGGTGCAGGTCCAGCAAATTCCACTGCCAATGTTATTCATGCGTACAGTTCTACAAGCTATCGGTGCTTTTCCAGCTCTGGTAACAAACTCGTAACATTTCTCTCTTTTTGGAACCCAATTTGATTTTTCACTTAAATAATAATCTCTTCAACTAAATGTTCTACTAGTCCGACTTTATCCTGGAGATCCTTTCTCGTCTCGTTAGCAAACAGGTCGGTAATGTTCTTGGAATGTCATGCTCTCTCTCTCTGTTCTTGGTTCAATCTTATGATTTGATATGTACACATTACTGCTTCAGATATGGAAATATCCAAAACTGTGGGTAGGATTCTTGAAATGTGCACAGTCAACACAGCCTCAATCATACAAGGTCTTACTACAGGTACGGATTTATTAAAATCTTTTTAACTCCTCCCTATTCTACTTTGTATGCGTCTTTCAGATCTCAGCTGTAATGTATAAAAATACTCCGTTATGCTTTTCTTAATTTGTCAATTGCAAGAAGGAAAAAGGATTTTTGATCATTGAATTTTTTTTATTTTTCTTGTGCAGCTTCCTCCAACTCAGCTGGGAAATGCATTGACTAAAATCTCATCCTTAAGAGCTCCTCTGGCGGCGCATGCCAGCCAGCCAGATATTCAGTCTTCACTTCCGAGGTTACCTTTCCCTCTCTCTCTCTCTTTTTTTTTCAATCGTCTACGGATTTGAATTAAGACAAAGCCCTTCAGCTATTTGGAAAATCCATTTGAGAGATATGAATCTTTTTTCTTTCTTTTTTGTTAGATCTACATTGGCTGTTCTTGGACTTGTCCCTGATTCTCAGGGAACACAGACGAGTCAAGTACAAGCAAGTGAAACACAAGAGAGTCAGGTACAAGCTAGTGAGACACAAGAGAGTCAGGTGCAAGCGAGTGAGACACAAGAGAGTCAGGTGCAAGCGAGTGAGACACAAGAGAGTCAGGTGCAAGCGAGTGAAACACAAGAGAGTCAGATGCAGGCGAGTGAAACACAAGAGTGTCAGGGAAAGCAGCAAGCAAGCGAGTCACAAGAGCAAACGAGCCCGTCTCAGCAAGTCTCTGTACCTCTGAGTCACTCTGAAACAGATCATAATCAGGAAACCAGTCAGGTGGTTGCCAGTCATTCTCAAAGCAGTCCTATAGCTACGGGCCGGTCAGAGACGAGTCAGTCTCAGAGCAGTCCCATTGGTGCGGGGCAGTCTGAAGTGAGTCAGACCACCCAAGTGTCGGACTCGGATCCTCCTCCAGCACCAACGAGCCATACCCAGACATCAGATTCTCAAGTGTCAGGCCAGAGACAGCCCGATAATGAGAAGATGGAGGAGGACACAGCAACCTCAGAAAACGAGAGGTCTGAAGTTGACAAGTCAAAGGAATCTTCTGCAGAAGAAGAAGAAGAAGAAGAGTGAGTGTAACTTTTCTCCTCCATGTATTGGTAGCATTTTTTAAAAGATTTTATTTTATTTCAAATGAATTTTGTAGAATTAAATTAAAGATGTCACTGTATCATTAGCGATTGTAATGTTTTTCTTGAATCAAAGACTAATACAAATAAATAAACTTGACAACGATGAGAGATTGCTTAAGTTTAGTTTTTTGTAAAAGAATGTTATCATGTTTGTGTTGGGTAACCATCCAAAATGTTGAAACGAACCCAAAAACTTGACTCTGGACGTGAAGAACCCTGCTGAAGCTGATTTTTAAGTCACTGACTGATATAAAAAAAGATATTGCAAAAATGTTTTCATGACTACTGATCAAGACATGTTGTCTTCTCTCCGTCAAGTGTCAACAATTTGATCGGCTTGTTCAGATCGATTTTAAAACCATTACTCTAGCTGACTAAATAATTAATAATAAAATTTCAGAAAATTTGTCAATAGATTTATTAAGTCAAAAATGATTAATCATGGCGGCGAAATTAGAGTGAGGAGAAACACCTCCTTTTTGGTAGGTTATTATTTCAATCTCTTGCATTATTCTCACCGTCAATGCTTGACCGTCTCTCTCCCGTTAATTTCCCTCCTGCAAATTTCTTTGGTATAAAAACGATATTTTCAACTTTCACCTGAAGATGTTGACAGAAAACTATTGTTGTTATCTTAGCCAACGAACAAGAGACTAATCATGCAGCTTCTCTTTCATTTAAAACAAAAATTAGAATGAAGTTTGTATAACTACGGTCGTTGTAGGAACATTTATAGGGAAAGCGTAACCAATAACATAAAATCCATTATGATATTTTTGCATCCCTTTGTCTTAACGTGGGATGACAGGTGGGAGGGAGCGACGTCTCTAGTGCATTTCATGTAATATTTGTTTACTTTCATCAACACGGTTCGTCAGAAACAATGGACCACATTATCACCCTTCTTCTTTTTTCTATATATATAATTATTATTGTAAGCTTGAATTTATATCTGGTAGAGTTTTGCCACTTTAAGTACCTCAAAACTCTAGAAGACAGGAAGATAAGAGTTTAAAAAAAAAAATTAGTTAGCTACTTAAATCAAATCTTAACTTTTAGTGTTATTTTCTTTTCTAATCCCGGAAGTGTGTCCTTTTCACTAACCGGTCATCAGTTTGAAAGATAAAACTTTATATGTCCTAAGAATCAATAAATTCTGGCGAAGAAAATATATAGATATGTAAACTTAACCTCAGAGTACAGATTTCTTTGCAGTATAGGCTTTAAAAGAAAAGAGATATGTAACATTTTATTCCGATAAATTATTATAGAACTTCTAGTATATTCAATTTTTTTTAAAAAAAAATCTTATAAAAATTAGAGAAAAACAAAACAAAAAGTATACTTCAATCTTCCCTTGACAATTACACCTTCTTTTCACACCAGCTCATAAATTAATTAAGATATCTCTTCTTCTTCATCCTCTCTGTCTTCTCCTCTTTTCCAAAGAAACCTCTCTTTATTTATAAGTAACCCTAAAACAACTCTTACTTTCTTTACGTCACCAAGACTTCGATCCCAATAATGGACCGACGTAACCCTTTTCACCATCACGACCATCAACTTTATCAGTTGATCCAACAGCAACAGCTCCCTCCACCGCCGCAGAGCACGACGGTTGCGATGGATCTCGGTGGAGGAGGTGAGAGAATCCCACAGTGGAGCATAGATGAGACAAAGGAGCTTTTGGGTATAAGAGAAGAGCTAGATCAGACTTTCATGGAAACCAAACGTAATAAGCTACTTTGGGAAGTCGTCGTCGCTAAAATGGCCGACAAGGGTTTTGCTCGGAGCGCGGAACAGTGTAAGAGCAAGTGGAAGAACCTCGTCTCTAGATACAAGGTTACCTTCAACTGTTTATCTATTAATTATTCCCTATATATATAGTCTAAATTAACTATATATACACCTGTTGATGTTGTTCTATGATCATGAGTACAAGTATATGCATCATTTTTAGAAGTATGCTATATCTTTCTAAAAATTATGATTATGTGTACGTATTCTTTCATCTGCGGTGGCCGGTGAGTATGCATATTGGAAACCACTAGTCTATGCGTGGTGTATGTATAGATGAACTATATTACACATAGTTTAACCTAATCTCTTCGGTTGTTTAGACCCTGCCATTAGTGGAAACAAGTTAGATATTAGACTTTAATGCGTTTAATTAGTTTTGAGTTTCATGATACGGCTTAATTATGTTCACATTTGATCCGTTATATACCAGTACTATATATCTCCTTTTTTGTTTATTACACTACTAATATTTCACATGGTAATTCGTGAGTAATTAAGTAATATCTCGTGTTCATAAAATGCCACAAAAAAAAACAATTACCGTTATATATAACGGATGCGTGACCTTAAGTATTAAGAAACGTTTTACTAGTCACATGATAATTGAATACGTCTACATATATACATGTAGATACCGTTATACGTTAAGTACAAGGCAACAAAAGTAGCATGCATAATAGTGTCATATTTACATGCATGAACAACATATAGTCTAGTATATGCACGACATATATTACATATTGAATATAAATGGGACAGGTGTGTGAAACGACTGAGCCAGAACCTATTAGGCAGCAATTCCCATTTTACAACGAGATCCAATCGATTTTCACAGCAAGAATGCAAAGAATGTTGTGGTCAGAACCAAGAACTTCTTCTAAGAGAAAACATAATCAGTTCTCATCTGACGAAGAAGTAGAAGAAGTCGCGGAGCTAAATCAAGACATCAACAAGGAATTATTGTCTTTCGTCGAGACACAGAAGAAAGATACAGAAGTGATTACTACAAGTACTTTTACTAATCCCAAAAAACGTGCGAAAAAAGGAAAAGGCACTAGCAAAGCTGAAACCGCGGGTAGTACATTGAAAGAAATGTTGGAGGACTTTATGAGGCAAACGGTGAAGATG
Source organism: Brassica napus (assembly GCF_020379485.1). Classification (NCBI taxonomy): domain Eukaryota; kingdom Viridiplantae; phylum Streptophyta; class Magnoliopsida; order Brassicales; family Brassicaceae; genus Brassica; species Brassica napus. The sequence continues at coordinate 727,985 of NC_063445.1, read as the reverse complement.
GAGAAAGAATGGAGAGATGCATGGGAGATGAAGGCGAGAGAGAAGGAGAAGAGAGAGAAAGAGTGGCAGAGGAGAATGGCGGAGCTAGAGGAGGAGAGAGCCGCCGCGGAGAGGAGGTGGATGGAGAGAGAGGATGAGAGACGGCTGAGAGAGGAAGCTAGGGCTCAGAAGAGAGATACTCTCATTGATGTTTTGCTTAATCAGCTTAACAGAGATCAAGATGATGATCAACATCAAGGCTTCTAATTTTTTATATTTTGTTTAAGCATATGGGTTAATTATAGCTAGTTCCTTAATTAGCTACTTAAATCTCATTAAAATCATATCTAATTAATGTTTGTTTTCTTTATAGTATGAGTAACTGGTTATTGAGAACGACAAATCAAAATGATATATGTCATGGTATGGTTCTTTTTTACTTGAACTCAACCATATTCGATCGGATTAAATTTCTTGTTTGCTCAGGTAATTTCTTATAGGTGTTCAAAATCAAATTGGTTTAGTATTTTTTGCTACTTTAGTCTGCTTATAAAACCCCCCATAATTTTTAATCACTCGATAAACAAAATTAAACTAGACAAAAGTCTTCGTTCTCAATTCACATTTGTCCCACTTCACCGCGTTATTTGTGATCATATATATATATATTATATATATAATATATATCCTATTTTCTATAAGCAGCTATTTGAGTTATGGATTTGATTTCTTTCTTTTCTGCGGTTGCAAGAGACAGCTGCCAAATGTTAGAAAAAAAAAACAGCTACCAAGCAGATCGCAACATAGTTAAAACCGTGTCAGTTGGATAGAAGAAGTAGAACCTTAGGATTAGTAAGCACTAAAAGATCCACTCGTACAAACTTTCATGTATCGCTTTTGCGCTTTCTTAATTGATTTTTACTAAATATTTTTTTTCTGGTAGATTAGATCAAATATTTATAATTTGAAGTTTAAATAAGTTAGAGTGGGAAAATAACATGTGAACCCCAAACAAGAAAGCAGAAACATACAAAAAAACGTCAAAGAAGTAACGTTAGAAGGAGACCATAATTTGCATGTGAAATAGACATAAAGGAGACAGACAGTACGTATTTCGAAGCTACGGGGCTCTGCAAACTTCAGAAGAAAGTATATATGGCTGTTTTCGGACCATGTAATCTGTTTAAAATTGTTTCATATTTATCATTAATATCGCATCATATCAAATTTGATTTCATTCTTTACAATAGGAGTCATCAAGATTATACTTGTGCTATTTGGTCATTGTGTGATTAGCAATAGTTAATTCACACCATGTTTTTGATAAGTGCATTTGTTTGCACTATTTATATAAAAAAAAGAATTAATTTTAAATTATTTACAAATCATAAGTATTAAATGTTTTCATTCTATCTTAAATTCAAAATATATAATATTTACGTCATTAAGTTATGTTTCCGCCAATTAAACAGTCGCAGCTCATTTTAAGGTCGAATATAGATCCTGAGGAAAACATAAACTATATGCATCATAAGTCATAACAATTTCAGGAATTACAGAATGGTGATAATTACGGCTGTTGTGAGTCTTTGGTTAACGATTGGATTATGAGATATGATAGAACGACATAATTTGATGATTGGGAAGTAAAAATCAAACTAGATACAACAGTTCATCAACTAACTGGTCCATAACAAGGTCAAGAATCTCCTGACCAAATTCAACACAAAAATCTTCGACTTGAGTGTAGTCAACGGGTTTAGTTGACGAAGTAGAAACCCAAGTTGAAGACTTCATGTCTTCCTCAGACAGATCTGAGAGCATATTCATTAGCTTTGTGATAAACTCTGTCTCTTCAGAATCACTGTTGGTGTTATTGTTGTTTTCTTTCTTGGAATTTGTCCTTGTTCTTGCTGGTGATGAAGAGCATGAAGATTTTGCTGCTGTTGTCTCTACTTGCTTTGTTGACAACTCCGATGCACTTTCTGAATCTCCTGTTTTTTTTTTCAAATTAAAGTAAAGATTTTAATACATTTTTTGGGGGAAGATAAAACATAAAAATTCTTGAAGGTGGGTAAAATCTTGACAAAGTCACATTTATTTTTTCTCCCAATAACAAAGTCTCATTTATGCAGCTTTTTACAGTAAAACCAAGAAAGATGTTCAAACATTAAACCGAAACTGTCCTTGTTCAAATTCGGAATTATATTAGTCTGACATTAAAGATTAATATCGGAATTATATTTAATCACATTGATGAAATTTTGAATATGTCTATTAAATACGATATATAAAGTAAATAATTTAAATGAAATAATGTTGACTAAATTTTTAGCATCTCATTCATCTAAAATCAGAAAATTATTAAAATCAAATTACCATTTTCTCCAAAATTCAAATGAGGCAGCAACTACGTTCAAATATTTTAACAAAAAAAAAATGTAATAATGACTTTGGAATAGGTACATAAATAATTAGTAAGGTATAGTAATAGACTCACCTGAGAAGTAGTAGTCATCATCAAGGATTAGATAATCATAAAGATCTCGATCAAGAACCGAAACCGGACTCGCATTTGATTTATTTTCCGGAGACTCTGTCTCTTTTCCGCTAAACTCATCCGCCGGGATGTTCTTACATTCACCTCCTCCTCCTCCTAGAAGCGCCATCTTCTCGGTGGACTTACTCTTGGACGGAGAGAGAAACCATCGAACTTTCTTAGCTCCGTTAACATGATCACTTCCGTTCTCACTCTTCTTCTTCTTCTTTGCTACTTTCCTCCGCTCGTCTTTAAACTTCTTGGCCACTTTCTCGTTCTCCTTCTTCTTCTCCGGAGGTGGCAATGGCGGCTTCTTGGAATCTTCTAATACCTTCTCGAACCTCTTAGACCTTGACGAAGACGATGATCCGACAAGTTCCCTCTTCTCGTCCAGCTTGTCGAGATACATCAGCAAGAAGTCGTGCTTCTTCTGTTGTTGGTTCGAGCTTGATCTCGCCGAGGTTGGGACTATCTCCCGGAAGGAAACCGACGCTCTTACTCTCCGGCACGTGAGATGACCATCTTTCTCATCTTCTTCTTCCTCCTCTTTAACTCTAAGGATATAGTCCATGAAGTTAACCGATTTGCTGCGTGCGACAGCTGAACCGGAATCGTCAAAGTATCTAAACCGGTTTGATCCCGGTGCGGGGTCATCTAGACCCATGAGTTTGGCTACAACATTGGGAGGAGGAGGAGGAGAGACGTCGTCTTCTTGGGTTTGGGTTTCGGTTTTTGTCTCTTTCTTTGGCTCTTCGATTTCTTCGTAAGTGCTTAGTAACTGGAGTGTTTCGTCAGAGTCGAGAATGTTGTCGGAAGGGTGGGTTTGTTGGCTGCCGGAACATAAAAGACGGCGGACAACCGCCGTGAGGCAGCCAGTCTTGGGGTTGGCTCGTTGGGTCATGGTGATGTATGAGATGATGTATGTATGATAATGTTGAGTAGTAGAAAGAGTGTGCTGTGATTCGAGAATGTGCAAGACTTTCTTGATATTTATAATGACAAGAAGGACAAACCATTACTTGTTCTTTGTGAAAGGGCCCACCAACTAGCTAAATCCTAGCAAACTAGTATATGTTTATGCAAATATATATTTTTGTTAAATGTTGTAATAACTTGACATTTAAAAAAAAAAATCGGTTCACTAAACGTTTATAAGAGGAACAAACAATTTCTCATTATTTAGTTCACTTCACATATTTACTAATCTTTCCTAGTTTTAAAGAATTTCTATTCTTTTTTTTTGTGTGAATTTTAAAATATATAAATATGTTCTTGTTGTTCTACAATGGATAATATATGTCTTAAACTAATGATTCCACCATTATATTTAACTTTATACACAATTTCATAGTCCTTTTTTTGTTAATAATTAGTAGTAACATGTAAAGGGGAAAGTGCCAAAGATCAGTAAAACTAACCAAAGTGATATAGAGAAGAAGAATCTATTTTTTTTTCAAACTCAACGGAAGAAAATAATCTTTGAAACTTTTGTAAAGATCAGGAATTAATAATGACCTTATCAGTTATTTCAAAATAAAGGTCATGCAATAGAAGATTTTTTTTCAGTCACGTAGTTGAGTTTTGAACAGGTCGAGTTTTGTTCTTGTTGATTTAAAGCTTTAGCGTGTCATATGTGATTGACTTCTAAGAGATGAGATACGAAAATTCAAATGTCAATTTTATTTCATTTTAAAGTATTGGTTTTCGAACCGAATAGTTTGAGAAACTAAAAAGTTTAAGTGTTAGCAGCTAACTAAAATAAGATGACTGTTTAGCTTTTTGTTAGACGTTAGTAATTCTTTATTTTCCTAAGATGTTAGTGATTCATGTCATATTCAAACGTGACGTTTATACGAGAGGCATTTTGTCTTAGAAATAACAAACATAGTTAGCAAGAATGGTAGTATGTTAAGAAAATTAATCCAATCCCCTAGCTTGATTCTCATTGTGCACTGCACGATACAACAATTATGTTGATCAATTATATATAATTTTAATGAATTGAGCAACAATATCGAATCTTTTTCATTTATATAAAACTGGCGGGATCAAGTTTTCGAATAGTAGTTAGAATCTACAAAAGATGAATACTATAAAGTCACAAAAGGCTTATTCGAAACATATCTATTTCACTTTGTTATTGTAAAAGCATATATATCTAACATTGGAGGTTTAGAGCAATTAGCCTCAAGGTATTATATTATTTTTTAGTTACCAAGCTTAATGTTTGATCTATTCTTTGGCCAATTCAAAAATCAATTTTATTTTTTAAAAATAAAAGTATTCGTCGTTATAATACATGTATAAAGGGTGAAACAAAATAGTATATTTGTTGCCTGTTTAGGATATGATGCTAATTGACATGTTTTCAAGAAATCTCAAATTTAGTTTTTTTCTTTAAAACGACAGCTTTACCACTTTACCATCTAACTATTTCATTTGATAAGGTATGAAAGATTCCATATTCAAATTCGAAGTGTTAAAAGAAAAAGAAGAGATGGTATAAAATATTTTACACATACCTTTCTACTTTTCCTTTTTACACATATTTCAAATTAAAAACACGATAAGTTCTTATATGCGTGGCGTCATTTTCAAAGCTGAAGTAGAAAGCAGTTCGGTCGCTTAGTTCACACCGGAAAAAGAGACTAACGGAAGCAGAGAGACAAATCTAAATAATTCTCTGACGCGCGTGAAAAGATTGCCACGATGAGACTTGCCAAGCTTATCAGCCCTCTCGATCAACAATGCACATCTGTCTCTTTCTTCTACGCGAGTCTCCAAATTAATAGTACCTTTTCTTTTTGAGAAATAAATTAATATCTCATCTATAAATAAAAAATGAAAACATAAAGCACACTGTAACTTATTGACAAATAAAAATTGATCATAATTTTACGTAAATGTGTATTGAAGTAAAATTTTCATAAGTTTGCATTCATAAGTTCACAAACATTAATCAGAAAACCAAAATACAAAACTTGGTAACTTATAATGAGAGAGTTTGCATTATAACCTAATGTTCATACTGAAATTACTAAAATAGTTTCGATATTGTAAGATTTAGCTAAGTAGTTTTCTCAATAAATATTTGAAACATTACAATGATTTTAACAAACAAAAAAGCAGGGTACTCCAATAATTATGCAAAATCAACTATATAAACGTAACCAAGGGACAGAACGAGTCCTAATTAGAACGTGAAAGTCGTGCATGAATTTCAGATAATTCCTAATACTTAAATACACTCCTGTCAAGTTAGAACATGAAAGTCTTGCATATCAAATTTGAGAAAAAAAATGAATGCAAACGAGTAGCTTTGAATCTTATATTCGACGTTTGAGTGGAAAACAGAATTCGGACGGACTAACTCGCAACGTTGTTTGACTATCACAAAAGCATACACGTACAGGTTTGTCATGATAAACATCAAGCTCGAGTAGTCTTTTTTTTTTTTTTTTTTTTTTTTTTGCTCGAGTAGTCTTAGGCTACCGTAACTTGCTCACACATAACCCATGTCAAGTAAAAAATGGCTTGATTTTTAGCTTCTTGTGGATTTTTTTCACAATTTAGATAATTTAGCACTGCCGATATATAGTATACGGCAACTTTTGTTTTCTCAAAAATTCAGTATCCTTAAAAGAGTTTTGTCAAAAGAAAAAAAAAAGTATCCTTAAGAGTTTGGGCGTATGTATTTACTATTTGTCTCTCATGTTACACATTATATATTATGCATCGTCGTAATTTCCAATAGTTTCACATGTGAAGTTCGAACTGTCTATTCGATGGGAATGCCCCAATCTTCTAGAATATCTAAAATCCCATTATTAGCTCAAATACAGGTGGAAACAACTTGTGGTTTGTTCCTGCAGACTAAAATAGGTTTCTAATCGATATCGACATTGGGGATGTAGCTCAGATGGTAGAGCGCTCGCTTAGCATGCGAGAGGTACGGGGATCGATACCCCGCATCTCCATTTTTTCAATCTTAATTTTATGTGTTTCATTCTATGAAATATCTTAAACAAGACCAATGACGAAAAGTATGTTGCAGCATTTCCCACTATGCGTATAATTAATTGCGAAAGTAGAAGCTAATGATTTGTTTGTTTGCCTTTAATAATTCATTTAATTATCACCAAAACTAAAAATAGAAGAAACTATTGATGGTTTTACAAGCAACACCAACTATTGTTGGTGTATGTTCATTTCGCTTTCATGTTCCATTGACAAATTGGATTATATGTTTTCTCCGTTTAAGCTGATGTCGATGTGCAATTCGTCAACTATTTGGTCCTCACTTTAAAAGACCTTTTAAGAATGATTATTGATTAGCGATTGATTTACCCTCCTAATCAAATTGACATTTTGATTTTATAACTTCCGTGCGCGTCAAATCTCATGGAAGTCACTCTATGCCTTTTCCAAGGATATATGTTGTATATATATGTTTAGGCTTGAAACCAGAGTTTTTTTCAGTATCCAACATGAACTCTAATATGAAATACTTGATGAAAAGATACAATCAAACGGAAGACGTCATAAGGATTCATTATATGGCAAAAAGCGACCCAAAGAATGACAATGTGCATTTCACGTTTACAGATTATAATCAATAGAAAAAACCCAATCATATCAAAGTTTAACCTCCCTAACCGCATGTTTATTAAATTGGGAAAAAGATGGGAGCAATACATCCAAACATGACTTTAGCTTCACTCCTACTCAATGCTTAATTTCCCAAATATAAACCAAACACTCTCTCTTTAATTTCCTAACCCGACACGTATTCCACAGAAAAATTAACGGATTTGCCACTATGAGCTTCTTGGTTCCTAGTAGAGGAGCCAAGATTCCTCTATCCATCATCGTTCTTGTTATATGCGGTTTTATGTTCTTCGTTCTCTTATACACCGAAAGAATCAGCTTGATGTCCTCTTCCACTTTGTCTTCTAATGTCCTCAAGTTAAAGTCTTGTCCTAGGAAAGACCTTAGCTCTAAACCTAGTAAGAACATACGGATACGGGATACCCGAACCTCAAACTCTGGTTTTGTTTTTCTTCTCTTGCGTTGCAAGTAAGCACATAATTTTTTTTTCTGTTTTTACGTGATGGACAGAGGATATAGTTCAAGAGGAGAAAATACGAGAGGAGAATGGTCGAGAAGAGAGATCAGAAAATATGGATGTGGTGGACGATAGGTTTGAATTCGATCCAGAAGAGTGTAATGTTGCAGCCGGGAAATGGGTTTACAATAGCTCAGCTGAGCCACTCTACACTGATGAGTCATGTCCATACATCGACCGTCAATTCTCTTGCATGAAAAACGGAAGACCAGAAACTGATTATCTTCGGTGGGAATGGCAGCCTGATGACTGTACCATCCCACGGTAACTAATCTATACTCAAAAGCCTACCATGTCTAGTTATGGTTAATAACTCAGAATCTCTAATTTTTACTTTTGTCTTGAAACAGATTTAGTGCGAAGTTAGCAATGAACAAACTGAGAGGAAAAAGATTGCTATTTGTGGGAGATTCGTTGCAACGAAGCCAATGGGAATCGTTCGTGTGTTTGGTTGAATCAGTTATACCCGAGGGAGAAAAATCAATGAATCTTGGCCAAAAATACTTTGTTTTTAAAGCAAAGGTACGTCCGTCTGTAACTAGCGTCAACCTTATTAGGTCAGATATCACTAATGTACCTTGTGTTGCAAGCAAAGCTTATAATTTAAATTTTCTCTACTTTTTTGTTTGTTTTATAGGAATACAATGCGAGTATAGAGTTCTACTGGGCACCGTATATTGTGGAATCGAACACGGATTTGCCTGTGATTTTGGATTTGAAGAAAAGGATAGTGAAAGTCGATTCAGTGGAAGATCGATCCAAGTATTGGGAAGGAGCTGATATTCTAGTTTTCAACACTTATGTTTGGTGGATGAGTGGAATCAGAATGAAAGCTTTGTGGGGTTCATTTGGAAACGGAGAGAGAGGTGCGGAGGCTTTAGACACAGCAGTGGCTTACAGGCTAGCGCTCAAGACATGGGCTAATTGGGTTGACTCTACCGTTGACTCTAATAAGACTAAAGTCTTCTTCACCACCATGTCTCCTACTCACTCTAGGTAAACATAACTAGTCTTATATTTAGGTGCATAGCAGCAGTAAAATGCGTAAAGCAAACGCATGAATATCACAAACGATGGTTGATATAAGAAAATGTAGTTTTATGCAAACAATGATTCTAACATACATAAAACAATCAAAACCATACTCTATATTTTGTGATTAACCTTAAAGTAATGTTGTGTAAAACGTGCAGAAGTGCGGATTGGGGGAAGCCAAACGGCCCTAAATGTTTCAACGAGACAGAGCCAATAAAAGATAAGAGCTTTTGGGGAACAGGTTCCAACAAGGAGATGATGAAAGTGGTGTCAAGCGTCGTGAAGCACATGGCCACGCACGTGACTGTCATTAACATTACGCAGCTCTCCGAGTACCGCATCGACGCACACACATCTGTATACACGGAGACAGGGGGCAAGATGCTAACGGCTGAGGAGAGGGCTGATCCAATGCGTCACGCTGATTGCATACACTGGTGCCTCCCTGGGTTGCCCGACACGTGGAACCGAATCCTATTGGCTCATTTGTAAGTAAAAAAAGAGCTAGGAAACTGATGATGAAAACGGAAATTAACCCAAGTCCTCTCTCACTGTTTTCTTCTTGTGTTGTGAGACAATTGTTTTTTTTTTTAATATATGTGGATGTAACGTGGTAAACGTGACGTGAAGAAATTTGAAAAAGGAAGAAAAAGAGAGAGTATATTGGTAGTTTTCGCATCCACATTACTATTGAGTTCGATTTACACTAGAAACTAACCTATCACTTTTTGATCAGTTTTACTTGGTTTTCGATCCAGATAATTAACATGGTGGATTAAATCAAATTATATGTCTTTCCTCTGATACTAATCGGAAGATATCCAAACAATGCTATTAAGTACAGTGAAATTTCCATAAATTAATAATGTTGGGACTACACCAAAATTATAAGTTTTTTATTAATTTATAAAAATATTAATTTATCGATATAATAATTGAATCAAAAATTCAATTTGGAATTATAAAATTATATTATTTTATAGAGATTTTAGTGTATATTAATTTACAGAGTATTAATTTAAAGATGTTATATCGTATGTTCCTCCTGATACTGACCGGATAGCCGATAAAGTTTACGATAAAACAAAATTCTTCGAGTGGTGATCATTCTGGAAACATTTATTGGAAGTTTATAAATTGTTTGGTTTGATTATTTTAAAAATTCATTAAACCAAAACGGAACCGCAGTAAACCAGATTGTGCACGCAATCAAACCCAAATATGAGGGGCAGGATGGCCTGAGGCCTATTATTTAAAACATGGGCCTATAGTAATCTTGGGTTTTATTAGAGAGCTATGTGTGTGACAGTCCGATGGTAACCTAACCCTAAATGAACTCATCGCCGTCAAGAGGAAGCTGTATATAATCCCTTCTTCTTCATCTTTTGCATATTACAACTCAATTTGATATCTTATCTCTTTATTCAACTGAAAATTCAATCAGTTTTTCATTTATTTGTGATTTGAATTCATTATTTTTGTTTCTTCTTGGGATGTTAAAGCTTCTTTCTCTGGCTGATAGGATTATTATTATAAGTTCCTCATCGGCTCGTTCATATTGAAGCGAAATAAACTCAACTTACACGCTGGTCTGCTGCGTCAGATTACTATACGCTGCAGCGTAGGAAGAATGAGATATTTTAATTTTTACTCTTTTTTTTGTAATCTGCCGTTGATGATTTTCGTAGGCTTGTCCTGATCAAATTCATGACGTTACTATTGAATCAATGAGTCTGAGGCTCTTTGTTTTATTACCAGTATTTAATATAAAATTTCCTAGTGAGGATTACTTATTAAAAGCTATGGATCTGATTATTAAATCGTATTCATATGATGCTATATTGTCATAGTTACTCTGATGGGAAATATTCGTTTTTTTTAATTAAACATTGGAATCTCTTATTTGTTTTGGTTGATTTCCGGAAGTGATTATAGTCCTATGCTCTCCCCTTTAACCTGTATAATGTATTCGATTATGGTTTTAATACAAAGGCAACTTTTTGCCGAGTGAATCGAATATCGATATCTCTCTTTTTCCCAGTTGCCTAAATCATCTTATGGCTGTGTGAAGAATACTTTGAACGGTTATGTATTTTTCTAAATAACCGATCTTTTCTTCTGCTGCTACATTTTTTCTTTCCTAAAATGCAAATTTTTTATTTAACTGTTTCGAATCCTAAAAACTATGCTAATATTTTGTTTTTGACCAAAATAACAAAACGGTCTCTCAATATAGAAAGTTTTGATTTTACAGAATTAGTCAGCATGGACATTATTTGGGCCCAAAGAATTCTCATCATCTAAAAAACCCTATTTGCGTAAATAACCAAAATCTCGGGTTGTCGGTTACATAATTTTTATCCGTCTTATTTTATATCACTCTTATTGCCCAATATCAATAATAATTTACCTAACTGTAAAACACTCTTAAAAGTAAAAGTTGAAAGGCATTCCACTTCCAGCATGTAGTAGTTGACTCGAACTTTCCCGGTGACGTGATTATAAACCTCAAGTCAAAGTCAGACGAAAGATCGGTAGCTCCTTTATCAGATATTTGAAAACCTATTGCGATGCTTAGTTTGATTTATTAGATTAAACTCGTTTGATGTAAATACAGCTGTGTATGTAAGCTTAATGAATGTAGATTAATTTTATGTCAATAACAGAGTTTATATCCGTCTTCTTCCTCTAGCTCTTGATATTGAAGCCTCGATTCTCCTTTCATCATCGTTGAATCAGATTTAATAAATCCCTTAACCGTACCATTCCTGACATGGATTCTTTTGCTTGAGCTTGCATATTTAAGTTGAATGGTTTTGCGAATTTTTATTATTCTTTTTTTTGGGCATAATCCATGTTGAAAGTAATAACCATGAACTTTGTGTTTAAATTAGATACAATTTTGTTGTCTTTCATAATATCGCTTCCCTGATATTTAAATTTCGTCTGGATAAGTTACGCACGCCCTGAGTTTCAAATAAAAATTATTCGATTTTTTAATTTCTAAACTACTCGGAATAGAAAGTACTAAAATAACGAAAGCCTTGGTTGTCGTATGGCTACGTCATCATTGTATTCGTCGACCGTTGTGGGACAAGTTTAGTATCTAATTGGTTGGATGACTATTTGTTGTGGCGTCAGTATAGTGTAGTACGACTATATATAGTCAACACAAGATGTCAAAGTACATAATTACAAAAATACACACGATTATTAATACCCACGCCATTTTCTTCCGAAATTACGGTCGCAGTGGTATAGTTTTCAAAACTAGAATAGAAACCAATAATCAATTAGTTTAGCTACTTACTCTTAAGCATGTGATAATGGAGAGGAGGAAAAATAATAATCAATCAATAATCAATCAAGTTGGGAAAACGACTTTACCAGCAACTCCGTTGGTTTGTGAATAAACAACAAGACATAAATATGGGTGGGGTGCCCGTCATATTATTATATTAACATGACAGTATTTCATTTTTCTTCGCCGAGGACGATTAACAATATTTTTTTAAAGGTAATAACAATTTCCTTTTGTAAGAAAACATTAAACTGATAAATAGTGCTCTATGCTTGTAAAGAGGCAATGCAACAACGGACATGGGTGATCGAACCCTAACACAACCAATGTACGTGTATAATTATTTAGAAGGTAATGCAGTAAAACTCGGAATATTCTTGGAAACCATGATGGTCCAAGCCTCCAAAAAGGAGAATGGTCCAATGTGTTAGTCTCTTTGCCTTTGACAAGAACATACGTAATAATAAAATTATGTACTGTATTATGTATATTAATTAAACGAATTACGGTAAAAACAAAGTTCTTACGTCATATAATATATTAACAAAAAGCCCATCCAGTCGTTATCAGTGGAGATATTTACTCCCGGGAAAAACTAAAGATAACTACAATTATGCCGTCTGCTTTTCACGAAAGTAAAACTAATGTTAAGTATATAAACATTAAAATAATAATTAAATACTCAAATTAAAGTGACAGTAAGAAAATTAGATCACAGATTTAAATTTGGAAGTGTGTATTTTGTAACTTTGTTCTCACGTATAATTAATTAGCTTACAAATACAAAAATCTAGAAGAGAATCACAAGAATGATGATGAATTAATGTTTTTGGAAAGAAGATTAATGCATTGATGTGTTTAGCCATGGAAACAATACATCTTTCGGTAGTAACCTTGGAAAACAAGTTTAAAGCATATACTTACTCACCAAATATAAACATTTCCAAGTTAAACGTACTGTAAATTGAACCAAAAAATGTTTTGACACTTTAATACATAAAACATTAATTTTACATTCCCTATCAAAACCATGGAACAATACATCGCCTTTACAGCAACTTTGCTAAGTACTCAAATATCATTTGATCTTCTATTGGTTTGTGATTTGGTAATATTTTTAAACCAAAACTATATGATTAAAAGCAGTCCACTGTAAATAGAGGAGAATCCAAGTTAGAAATGAGAATACTAGCGACTCAGTTGGTTTGTGAAAAACAAACAAGAAGATGGTTTTGAAGGATGGGTCCCTTCAACAATGCCATATTTTCTTAATTATGAATAATTTTGTAAAGTGGAATGTGAACTTGATAAAAGGAAAGCAAATCATACAAATTAGTCAGCTAAAAGATTGAGAAAAACTATGTATCATATATTATTTGCATGTAACACGCTGGCTACAGTGTGTACATTATTGTAGTTTAACCAGTGTAAAAAGTATTTAAATGTTAAATAGTGACTAATTAGTAAAATTGAGAAACAATTAAAAATAAAAATACAGAAAAAGGAAGGAGTTAAAGCATTTGTATTAAATTTAATTGAACAGATATTTACTAATTTACTTTTTGCGCAAGCATAAAACCTCTCTTAGCACACCAACCCAACTATATATAAAGACAGCAGCACCATCGTTACATTTCATTACTCACAAACACACAAATAAAAACATCGATCATACTATTCCTGTAATGGACACCAAAATCGGATCCATCGACGCGTGCAAGCCCACCAATGGCGACGTCGGTAGTCCACCAAGCGGCGCCGTCGCAACCATCCATGACTCTGCTCCCTCCTCCGCTCTCTCCGTCGGCTCCTCCGAAGCGACTCTCGGGCGTCACTTGGCCCGACGTCTTGTCCAGGCTGGAGTCACCGACATCTTCTCTGTCCCCGGCGATTTCAACCTAACTTTGCTGGACCACCTCATCGCCGAGCCGGAGCTCAAGAACATCGGCTGCTGCAACGAGCTGAACGCCGGCTACGCTGCCGACGGTTACGCTCGATCTCGCGGAGTGGGCGCTTGCGTCGTGACCTTCACGGTAGGTGGACTTAGCGTTTTGAACGCGATCGCTGGTGCGTACAGTGAGAATCTGCCGGTTATATGTATCGTTGGAGGTCCTAACTCCAATGATTTTGGCACTAACCGTATTCTCCATCACACCATCGGTTTACCTGATTTCAGCCAAGAGCTTCGCTGTTTCCAGACCGTTACTTGCCACCAGGTATCAATATCATCAACAATATTAACAAATATATATATTTAGTAATATTATGAATTTGATATATCATGTTGTATTCTTGTTAATTAGGCGGTGGTGAACAACTTGGAAGATGCTCATGAACAAATAGACAAGGCCATTTCAACAGCTCTTAAAGAGAGCAAGCCTGTTTACATCAGCATCAGCTGCAACTTAGCTGCTACTCCTCATCCAACTTTCATCCGTGATCCTGTTCCCTTCTCCCTTACTCCAAGGTAACACTCCTTTCTCTCTTAGATGAATCAACATATAGCACATGTTTTTTTTTTCATTTTTAATGTATTTTGTGTGTTTTAGATTGAGCAATAAGATGGGCCTTGAAGCTGCGGTTGAAGCAACTTTGGAGTTTCTCAACAAGGCCGTGAAGCCGGTCATGGTTGGTGGTGTCAAGCTACGTGTAGCCAAAGCCAGCGATGCTTTTGTCGACCTTGCAGACGCTTCTGGCTACGCCATGGCGGTGATGCCATCTGCAAAGGGCCTAGTCCCGGAGCACCATCCTCACTTCATTGGGACTTACTGGGGAGCAGTGAGCACTCCTTTCTGCTCCGAGATTGTGGAATCCGCAGATGCCTACATCTTCGCGGGCCCAATCTTCAACGACTACAGCTCTGTGGGTTACTCTCTTCTCCTCAAGAAAGAGAAAGCCATCGTTGTGCATCCTGACCGTGTCACTATTGCCAATGGTCAAACCTTTGGGTGCGTTCTCATGAGCGATTTCTTCACTGAGTTGGCTAAGAGGGTGAAGCGTAACGAGACGGCTTATGAGAACTACCACAGGATCTTTGTCCCTGAAGGCAAGCCATTGACATGCAAACCAAAAGAGCCTTTGAGAGTCAACGCAATGTTCCAACACATTCAGAAGATGATCTCTAGTGAAACCGCTGTCATTGCTGAAACCGGTGATTCTTGGTTTAACTGCCAGAAACTAAAGCTGCCTAAAGGATGTGGGTAAGTATCCAAAAACACACTAATACTCCTTTTAACATTATATTATCTTTTACATAATTCAATATCAGTTTTGTGTTTAATTCTAGGTACGAGTTTCAGATGCAGTATGGATCCATCGGGTGGTCTGTAGGTGCGACTCTGGGATACGCACAAGCTGTACCAGAGAAGCGAGTGTTGGCTTTCATCGGTGATGGAAGTTTCCAAGTGACGGCTCAGGACGTATCCACGATGCTGCGTAACGGTCAGAAAACAATCATATTCCTCATTAACAACGGTGGCTACACCATTGAAGTGGAGATTCATGACGGTCCATATAACGTGATCAAGAACTGGAACTACACTGGTCTCGTCGATGCCATTCATAACGGGGAAGGAAAATGCTGGACCGCAAAGGTGAGATACGAGGAAGAGCTGGTTGAGGCGATCAAGACAGCTACAACGGAGAAGAAGGATAGTCTTTGTTTCATTGAAGTGATAGTTCACAAAGATGATACGAGCAAAGAGTTGCTTGAGTGGGGCTCACGCGTCGCTGCTGCTAATGGTCGTCCCCCAAACCCTCAGTAAGGGAATCTTGAGTGGGCCTCACGCATCTTAAATCACATTGTTTCCCTGTTTAGTACTACTCTTTGTTTTTTTCCATACTGGTTTTACTTTTCACCCGTTGGTTTTTAATTGCTTTTGTTGTTTCTTCCAATTAGCACGGTTAATCGTGGAATAAAAGTTGCTTTTTCATTCGAATTTCAATAATTGTGTTCTCTACCATAAAGTCCAAATAAACCCATGTACAATTTCAGCTTTTTCTTAACTTTTTTTAAACACTAGTACTTCACTGAAAAAGGAACAGAACAAGGTTTTTACAAGGATCAACTTCAATCATGTAATGCAGTGGGATTTTGCATCTTGGCTTAGTCACCTATTTTGTCAGGTCTTTGTTCTTAGTACAATTTCAGTTATTAATTGTTTTTTCTTTTTTCTTTTTCTTCTGTTTTCACCATTTTCTATTGGTATCGTAGAATAACACGTTTTGTGAAACAATAAAAAAAAATCTAAAGTGACACTTAATATGAACACAGAGAGTATATTTTAAACATCTATACTTTTAAAACATAATCATTTTTAACTATTACCCTTGAAATATGATAGCATACTATTTATATTGCCATTATGTTTACAAAGAAAAATTTGGAGGAAAATATCTTGGCCAAAATGGTAATCACCAAAAAAGAAAAGAAAAATATGCAGTACTGGATTTGGTATAATGATTGAGTGTTATTGGTTGTTTTGGAGAAAAAAATAGAAATATAAAAATTGGAAATGAGACGAACTAAAAATATGACTGTTCAAAAAGAAAAAGGAGGAACTAAAAATGTGAAACAGAGGAAAAAGAGTAAATGAGAGAAAATGAAATTACTCTTAGATAACCTAGAGTAATGTTTAGTGTATATTTTCTTTTGTTTCCAGTAAAAAAAACAGTAAAATGGAGTAAATAAGAGAAAATAAATTTTTTTTTGATTGGCAATATTTCAAAGTAAACTAGAGTAATAAAATTTATAGCGTTATTATTTGCGTTAAAGATGTCATACAGTCACAACCAATATTTCTAGCATCATGTATATAGTACGACTTCATCCACTAATTTTCCACATACTGTCTCTTTCGTGTTTCCAATGATTCAAAAGTTTGATACGGAGGTTAATTTAATTAGTCTATGATTAAGTATATTACATTCTACAAGATACATTCGGATATATAGATATTCGAATATACATATAGGTATATAATTCAATTTTTAGATGCACATAATCCTTAAACACAAAAGTTTTTAGAGATGCATGGGGACAATAATAAACTAAGATATGTAATATATTTTCTACACATAAGTAACATATCATTGCATATGGGCGATGACTAAGACAAACCACGTCGATGCATGGTTTCTTGTTGCTCATCATCAACCGAACTATACCACATCGGATTATTCGGTTCCGCAACCATATATAGTGGCGTCCCTTGTGAATACGTCTCCGGTACAGGGGTATAATCGTCATCACAACCAAAGAGTCTTGGTTCAAATTCACTGACGACGACGGGAGAATAAGTACAAGGCGACGTAGTTTCGTAGTCGTTGAAGAAAAGAAGCATATTGTGGTGAAACCAGATCTGAGCTTTCAAGAACTTGACGTAGCTAATGGCTTCGTCGAGCATAGAGACGGTGTCCAATTTCGCACCACCAGGAACCATGCTCTGTAGAATCTTCAAACGGTCGCTGATTCGGTGGCGTCTCTCACGGGCAGCCACGCTCTGTGGATCCGTCGATAACGTGGACATTGACTGATTTTTGTTCCCCTTTATTCTGCCCTTGCGGTTGTGTAAAGAAGAAGATGATGAGGAAGTGGTGGAAGATGAATATGGGTTTAGGCTATGAAGAGTGGACTGGTCCATTGTGATTTTCGTGCTTTGTAATTTCTTGTCACCAATTGCAGTGCTTTGTATTGTTACGTAGTATCTGCGTATATATAGTCACAAACGAACTGTTTTAGTGGAAAAGAAAAATAACTGGTTTAGTGGACCCGCGTTGGCAATTATCGCCGGTCCTAGTATAATATTGTAGATGTAGCTAGCAGAAGTTTTGTAGTAATTTTTTATTATTATAAGCTAATGATTTTCTTTTTGGCAAACAACTTTTTAAAGATTAATATTTTTGTTGGGATGAGGTTCTTTAAAGAGCATGCTAAATTATTCGTTGTATTGTATATGCAATTGATTATATCCGTATATAAGCGATGACACACTAATTAAGCTAGATTTAATAATAAGACTGCATGTACGTTCTTTTGTAATATTATTATGTTGCTTTAGCTAATAATCATATATGCCAAACAAATAATTATGTTGCTTTAGTTTATAATCTTTTTAAACCCAAAAATAAATTTTAGTTTATAATCTAGGTCGTGTAAACACGCTGTCCTAATTATGCCTATTAGTCTATGACGTATTTGGAATTTGGCAATTTGTTAAGAATTTAAGATCAACAAAAAAGTATAACTCGGTGGTGTCACAGGTTCTGTCATTGGCATCTCAAGCTTACTTACCTTCGGTTTTCGAAGGGAGCGTCTGGCAAGGATGTGTCGGCTTTCCGTGGTCTGGAAGCTCGATCGTTCTTGGTGGTCCAGTCGGTGGTGTGACTTATCCCAGTACCATGAGCTATGTTTGCTTATGGTAAAGTTGCTTCGCTATAGCTTTTTGCAGGTCGTGGAGCTTGTCTGGTTTCGTTAGGAGCTTTCGTTCTGTGCCCGTTTTTTTTGCTTTTCCGGTCTTGGTCAGTGGGCTTCACGGTTTCCTGGTCTTTGAGCGGTTTCCGACGGTATAGGAGTTTGTATAGGTGGTTCTGGTGCATTTTATGGTTCGTGCTCCTTAACCCGTCTTCTATATCGTTTTAGTACTTATTGACGGTGACGATTACAAGTCTCGAAGAGATCATTGGAAGCTAGCTACCGCCGGAGACGTCATGGAGATTCCCGGCATCCGAGGAAACGAGGAGAACCTCACGTCTTCATGGTCATCGTCAACGGTAGAGAACGGCATCCGATTCCTAAGATTATAGAAAGTGGACTAGCGGAATGTGCCGGGTTTAGTGGGTGGGCGAAGCTAGTTTTAGCAATTTGTAAACTTGGGAAATTTTGTTCGAATCGAATTTGTAATCCGATCTTGTATCCCGGTTCTCCGGTTGATTATTGTTATAATATAATTTCAATATAAAAAAAAAAAAAAAAAAGTATAACTCGACTTGAATGGATAGATGTACAAAATTTTACTAATATTTCGAGACGCAAGGTTACACCTACGCAAGTCATACCTATATGTGATGTCATTTCTATAAATATTTTAAATGTACGTCTTTTTTTAAAACTAATTAGTACGTAGGGGTATTTAAACACGATATTAACAGAATGATATAATTTATATAAGCTACTAATTTTAAATTTAGTAGTTTGTGCTGACACACCATCACCGTGTTAATTTTATTTAGCATAACGATAGGATCACGATATGATGTTCAAGCTGCAAATACACTAGAACATTTGAAAATAGGATAAAGTTAGCAAAATCAATGAAGTAATTTTCTCTTTTTCAAAAAAGAAAGAAAGAATGGAAGAGCACGTGAGCCTCCGGGTTTCACGTAGTAGTGGGGTTCGGTGAAAACATTGGACTGAAAAGCAGACTAAAAACAAAACCCTAATCATATTTTTACAACTCAAACTCTACGTACTGTCTTCTCAAACAACTACCTTCACTACAATTTACATTGACACAGCACATTATGCACATGTGACATGTATATATACAGTAATTCGTCCTAGTACAGGTGACATATTTTCATTTTTTCTCATAACTTTGTACACCAATTCATATTATCGATCCACACAATTTTATATGTTTAAAGCTTGTAGATAATTAAAACAAAAAGAAATCGAATAACCAGTGAAAACAGGTACGTGCTAAATATTTATATAAGTCTCAACTGTGAACAGATAACTGTCTTCTCGGCCGTTGAGTAAATTAGACGTTACTCTTCCGCAAGATAACTAGTTTGAGCTTTTAAATTACCAGTTTCTACGGAAACGATATATTTGAAAATCTATACAATGTGTGGTCGAACTATATATGAAATGAAAACCAAAAGAAAAAAAAACCTTCGCTTTAAATGTCATACGTACAAAGTAATTAAGATACCAGAATGTTACATGTGTTATACCAATAATAAATCGGTTTCCTACAAAATAGATGGAAAACAAGTTAGGCTTTTGGATAGTGAAATGCCTACCTTTTGCCAAACTGGATCAACTAGACTAAAGAGAACAAATGGTTTAAAACACTAAAGGCGTAGCGGACCGGTTAATAGGTAAAATAAATGCGAAAGGGAAGGTCTAGTATATTGGTGATGGTGATGGACTCATGTTACTGTCTACATTTATTTTGGTACCTTTCCAGCCGCATAGTGGTGACTCAGATACAGTAAATTCAGCAGACGTTCTCTGTATAGGTACATACAGCGTATTTGAACTTGGAAACGTGTTTTTAGCTACGAAATTGATTCAATATTCAACATTATCATCATTGTCACAATTACCGTGAAATGTTTGCAATGCACTTGTCACATCGGACCAGTTATTTTAATTTCTATGCAAACATACCAAGAAACCTAATGTGTAAATCCATAGAAATTTCGTGATAATATGGGACATGGTGACCATAGAAAACAACTCTGTTCATCAAATAGTTATACAAGAAATAAAATATTACAAAATGATATAAGAAAATATGACAATTTTGCTTTATTGCATTGCATCTTGCACTAATATACCATGAAAGAGAGTTTAACATACATTAATACAAATTTAAAATGTGGTTAGAAATTTTAAAACAACACTAAAAAGTTTAGGCTTCAGTATATAGAGCGTTTAACATAAAACTCAATACTTTGTATGAATTTATACATAGATTTTGAAAAAAAATATAAAAAATAACAATAATGTTTTTATGCATAATTGCATCCTAAACTAGCATATTATGATGGTCAAAGAGTTTTAGAATTTTTGTTGTCTATGTTTCCTTAGAAAATAACGATTTTATAATGGTTAATCCACTAATTTAGGGATTACAGGAATTTTTTAAAAATTAATTAATATAAAATTAAAAAGATGTCAATGTACCATGAAAGAGAGTTTAAATAATATTAATACAAATTTAGAATATGGTTACAAATTTTAAAATAACGCTAAAGATTATAGGCTTCAGTATATAAAACATTTACCAAAAACTCAATATTTTCGTAGGGGTTAACACATAGATTTTGAGAAAATTTCAAAAAATTTGACAATGTTGTTTTAATGCATAGTTGCATTATGCATCAACATATGATGATGTTTAAAGAGGTTTAGAGTCTTTGTTATCTCTTTTTTCAAGAAAATAGCGATTATATAGTTGTTATTTCACCTATTTAGAGACTATTACGAAGTCTTACTAAATTAATTGATAAAAAATTATAACTATTTTCATATAACATAAAAAAAAGTTTAACATACATTAATTGAAATGTAGAATTTGGTTAGAAATTTTAAAATAACACCAAAAAGTTTAGGCTTCAGTATATAGAGTGTTTTAACGTAAAATTCAAGATTTTGTATGGGTTTATACATAAATTTTGAAAAAAATTCAAAAATATAATAATATTTTTTAATGCGTAGTTGCATCCTAAACTAACATATTATGATGGTCAAAGAGACTTGGAACCTTAGTTGTCTATGGTTCTCTAGAAAATAGCGATTTTATAATGGTTAGTCTACTAATTTAAGGATTACATGAAATTTTACAAAATTAATTGATATAAAATTAGAAAGATGCCAATGTACTATGAAAGAGAGTTTGAATAACATTAGTATAAATTTAGAATGTGGTTACAAGTTTTAAAGTAACGCTAAAGATTATAGGTTTTAGTATATAAAGCATTTACCAAAAAACTCAATATTTTTGTAGGGGTTAACACATAGATTTTAAGAAAATTTCAAAAAAATTGACAATATTTTTTTAATGCATAGTTGCATCATGCACTAACATATGATGACGTTCAAAGATGTTTGAAGCCTTTGTTGTCTCTGTTTTTTAAGAAGATAGTGATTCTATAGTGGTTATTTCACCTATTTATGGACTATTATGAAGTTTTACTAAATTAATTGATAAAAAATTATAACGATTCCTATATACCATAAAATATAGTTTAACATACATTAATACAAACGTAGAATATGGTTTAACGTAAAAAATTTAGTCTTCAGTATATAGAGCGTTTAACGTATAACTCAATATTTAGTATGAGTTTATATATAGATTTTGAAAAAAAAATTAAAAATATAAAAATATTGTTTTAATGCATAGTTGCATCCTAAACTAACATATGATGATGGTCAAAGAGGCTTGAAACCTTTTTTGTCTATGTTTCTCTAGAAAATAACGATTTTATAATGGTTAGTCCACTAATTTAGAGATTACATGAAGTTTTACAAAATTAATTGATATAAAATTAAAAAGATGCCAATGTACTATGAAAGAGAGTTTAAATAACACTAATACAGATTTATAATGTGGTTAGAAATTTTAAAATAACGCTAAAAATTATAGGTTTCAATATATAAAGCATTTACCAAAAACTTAATATTTCAGTAGATTTTGAGAAAATTTTAAAAAATTTGACATTATTGTTTTAATGTATAGTTGCATCATGCATTAACATACAATGATGTTCAAAGAGGTTTGGAGCCTTTGTTGTCTCCATTTTTCAAGAAAATAGCGATTATATAGTGGTTATTCCACTTATTTATAGATTATTGTGAAGTTTTACTAAATAAAGTGATAAAAAATTATAATGATTCCCATATATCATGAAAAAGAGTTTAACATACATTAATACAAATGTATAATGTAGTTAGAATATTAATACATAATATATCCACCATTCATATAAATATTTTCATGAAATAGAATATTTTAAAATGACAATTTAAGTCAAATTTTATTACATAATGGATCATCTATCGGTTTAATTGGTAGCTGCGTTCTAGGTTTTAGGGATTTTTTTGCGCAATTTATAAAAAAAAAATTAAATAGTGATTTTTTTTTGGAAAATCAAACCAGATTACATATAGAATCACTGGTTTTATCGCGGGTCCGGATCGAGTTTCAGAACATTGAATATTACACTTCATATGTAACATTTAAATGTAGATAGACAATTAAAAATACAAATTTATATCATATAAATTTGGTTTATTTCGAAAAAGTATCTCTCGTGTTTTCTAAATACGGATAAAATATCTAGTTTTAATTAAATCGGTAGAGATTAAGTAAAAAACTTTGTTGGTTGAGACTAAGACAAAAATATACATAAATACTAATAAAATCGTTGACATAGAAAAAGCTCACAAGAATAAATCAACCCAAAACTCCATTACTTATACATCAAAAAGAAGGGTTGTTTGGCATGAATCTGAAGTTCTTATATAAAAAAGAAAAAGAAACACGAAAAGAACACCTCCACCACTCTCTTCCTTCGTTCAAAACATGTCCCAACATGTTGACCCAAGACAGAGATGAAGAGCTAGTTTTGTTCCTGGAGATAGGTCGTCTCGAGAAAAGTCACCAAGCTTCACTTCTAACGAGTCTGTGTTCATTTATATATACTCAACAACTGTATTAAATATGGGGTTAGTCGGATTTTTATTTTCTCTTTGTTCTGTCTTTTGCAGATTTTTCAGATCATTGCAAGAGTAATACGACATCCATGTCGTCTCAACAATATCCACCCCGGAGAACTGCCGCCGATAATTTTTTGTACTCCGAAGACGAGAAGTCCGATTACGATTGGTAATGTTTTCTTTACTCTTCATCTAGGTCACGATTTTTCTTTTTATCCTTTGTTATAATTCTGATCATGTTTTCAGAAAAGTTGCCTTGTGACATACTTTTCCTGATTTAGGATAATACAAATCAAAGATCCAACCGAAATAGTAGACTTGATCAAACTCTTATACATCCTTGCTAGGCGTAATCTGATGTCTAAAAGTTTCTCACTAGCTAATATGGTTTTAATGTTCGTACATATGTATTATAAGACCAGATTTTTTTTCAGGAAAGGAGCTTTAAGGTAAATAAAAGTTAAAGAATGTTAGCATGAAGACAAGACTTTAGATCAATTTTTGTTGTGTTTCATACCTCAATGAAAACATTTTAATCAAATATTATAAAGTTTATCTTTATCAAGTTGGTTCTTCATCTAGAAAAAATATGGAAGCCCTTGCCAAATGTTTCATTATGCATGCATGCATGCTTCAAAAAGGGTCATGATTAAGGGAATCAACATAAGAAATTTGTACTTTTGTTATTGATGCATGGTTTTTTTAAAATAATGTTCAGGCTGGTTACGCCACCAGACTCACCGAGTAAAAGCTCAGTGAACCAACTCGATGCACCCGATGCCACCTTGACGATGGCTCTTAAATCCCGGGTACGAACTTGGTATGTTTCGCTATTATTTTTGGCTTATATGTGCATTATACTCTACGATAATTTCTTTATTTCTACAGTTAGAGAGTTGTCGTGAAGAAGAGAGGGACAGAACATCATCCAAAAAACAAACAATTGGGCTCAAACGACCCACGTCCTCTAACAGCTCAAGGTCAACGAGTAGACCTTCTACACCAGCCAGAAGGTCCACAACGCCAGCCACAAGGTCAACGACTCCGATTTCGCGTGTCACCTCAAAAGGTGCGCGTGCTAACTTAACCTCGTCCTCTACTAGCAGCGTAAGACCAACGAGCAGACCTTCTACGCCAACCAGAAGGCCTTCTAGCTCTGGAACTTCACGTGCCACATTAACCTCGTCTTCTACTAGCACCGTAAGACCAACGAGCAGACCTTCTACGCCACCAAGAAGGCCTTCTAGCTCTGGAACCTCACGTGCTAATTTAACCACTGCCCGTGCCACCACCGGTACAGCCACGTCTACACGATCCATCATCAGGCCAATCTCGGCACCAAGTACAAAACCGGGGTCTAGGTCAAGTACTCCAACTCGCCGTCCACCAACTCCGACAGGTTCATTAACTGTATCGAGAAGTAAACCAACTAAAC
This sequence comes from Brassica napus, assembly GCF_020379485.1. NCBI lineage: Eukaryota > Viridiplantae > Streptophyta > Magnoliopsida > Brassicales > Brassicaceae > Brassica > Brassica napus. The sequence continues at coordinate 703,119 of NC_063445.1, read as the reverse complement.
CAGTATGTAAACCAGCTCCCTCACCTACATTGAGATCACGGCCATGGGAACCTTACGAGATGCCTGGTTTCTCTCTAGAAGCGCCATCAAATCTCAGGACTACGTTACCAGACAGACCACAAACGGCGTCAAGTCGTAGAACCACAGCGTTTGGTGCGTCTAGTTCGAGATCATCGTCCATAGAACGCACAGTTGCAAGGAGGCAGTCTTGTTCACCTTCTAGAAACCGCGCTCCCATTAGTAACGCAAACAGACCAGCTGGACGATCAAAGACAAGCAATGCTGATGGTGAGCTGATCAGTCCTGTAGCTAAGGGGGCTCAAATGGTCGAGAGAGTTGTGAGCGTGAGAAAACTTGCTCCACCGCGACTGACAGAAAAAGGCGGCTCCAACGCTGGGAAGTCGAGTTCGGGAGCTGATGGTGTTGGGTTTGGGAGAAACCTATCTAAAAGCTCCTTCGATATGGCCTTGAGGCATATGGTACGGTTATATATTTAGATTATTTCGTTTTGAAATTAATTAATGAGTGATATTTAATACTTTGCTTCCAATGTTTGTAGGATATCAAACAAGGGAGCATGAAAGGCAACTTCCGACAGCTAGCGACAAATGTACCGGCAGCTTCATTGTACAGTGTGAGGTCATCAGGGACCAGGAGAAAGCGTCCGGTGAGCAGCAGTGGGAGCTCGGAATCATCGAGTGTTAACATCTTGTGCTTGGACGGTAGCGATGATAATCTCAGCGACATAAGCCACTAGAGTCAACTCAACATCATTTTCTTCTTTTCATTTGCATATTATCTTTCTGTTTTAGTAGAAAATAACTCTATAAATGCTCTTGAGTGGTTTCTTGGTGAGGCTAAAGATATACTTCCTGGTATTGTGTACATTTGTTTACCTAAGGATTAAGTGTTTAGAGCGGAATGATTTTTTTTTTGTTTATTTATTTACTTTGGCTAAGCGACCATTGTTTTGCAATTTAAAAAAGAGAGATTTTGGCAATAATGAAGATACACACTCTGTTGACAATGAGAATTAGCTAGATTTTTGTAATCTGTAGAACCTCCATTATTAGAAGTGCTCTATGTTTTTAAAGAGCAGTGTGTGGAGTTACAATGTAACATGAGGTCTATCAAGAAGCCTATTAATCGCTTTTGGGCTTCTTTTACAAGTGGACAATTTACAAATACGATATAGAATCACAATAATAAGAAGTCCTTCTCTTATTCAATCACAAAGTTCTCAATCACAAATCTTAATCACACATTTATGCATCACACATTGCATCCATATATATAGGACTTAAATAAATCCTAAATCACTTAGTATTATCATATCTCCTAATCCTAAAGATAATCATAACTTCAAATAGGAAAAGGAAACTTATATCTCAAGCTTATCCAACAACATTCTCCCCCTTAAGCTTGAACTTGTCTTCACACACATTTTGAACTCCAATAAGATCTCTCATCTCCTTGAATCTAATTCTTCCAAGTGACTTAGTAAGAATATCCGCTTTCTGTTTGCTTCCTGGGATATGATCGACCTCAACTAATTCATTCTCAACACATTCACGTATAAAGTGAAATCTCCGGTGAATATGCTTGCTTCGGCCATGGAACACGGGGTTTTTGCTAAGTGCTATGGCCGATTTGTTATCCACCTTGATCATCACTCTTTTGCTTTCCTTTCCGATGGCTTCACTAAGAAGCTCTTGCAGCCATATCGCCTGTTTGGCTGCTTCTGTTGCAGCCATGAACTCAGCTTCACACGATGACAACGCCACTATTTCTTGCTTAGTTGAGCACCACGTTATAGGACACTCACCCAGATAGAAAATGTGCCCGGTCGTACTCTTACCATCATCAATATCAACATTATGAGAACTGTCGCTATAGCCCATCAGTTCAGTCCCTTTGTCGTGCGGGTAGTAAAGCCCGAGAGAGCAAGTTCCACGAAGGTATCTTAGTATTTGCTTCAGAGCAGCACCATGGGACGTCCTAGGATCCTGCATATACCTACTGAGAACACCAACGCTAAAGGACAGGTCCGGTCGCGTGTGTAATAAGTAACGGAGACATCCAATGGCGCGACGATACTCCCTTTCATCAATCCTTTCTTCGTCGGATGACTTAGAGAAGGCTGCGTTCAGCTCCATAGGTACATGAGTAGGATTACAAGAATCCATCTTAGCTTCTTGAAGGATTTTCTGTGCGTATCTATCTTGCTTGAGTACTATCCCACTCTTACCTTGCATCACTTCAATTCCCAAATAGTATGTTAATAGACCGAGATCACTCATCTCAAACTTCGCTGCCATCTCTTGCTTAAACTTCAGTATAGAACTCAATGAGGAACCAGTAACTAGAAGATCGTCCACATATACTACGACAATAAGTAGCTCTTGGTTACTTTCCTTCCGATAAAGTGACGGCTCCTTTGAACATCGTTTGAATTTCAATCCACAAAGTATCTGGTTAAGCTTTATATTCCAAGCTCTAGGAGCTTGTCGTAATCCATAGAGAGCCTTTTGAAGCTTGTATACCTTGTGTTCTTCCCTAGCGACAATAAAACCTTCAGGTTGAGTGACGAACACGTCTTCCTTTAGCTCCCCGTGTAGGAATGCAGTTTTAACGTCAAGATGGTGTATCTCCCATCCATGTGATCCTGCCAAGGCGATAATCAATCTAATTGTCTCAATACGAGCCACTGGAGCGAACACTTCATCATAGTCCACCCCATGTCGCTGAACGTATCCTTTAGCTACTAGACGGGCTTTGTATTTGTTGATCGAACCATCAGCATTGCGCTTAACCTTAAATACCCACTTCAAGCCAATTGGTTTAACACCTCTAGGCAGTTCAACCAGTTCCCATGTATTATTTTTTTCAATCGACTTGATCTCCTCTTTGCACGCATCTATCCAGACCTGCAGCTCCTTAGCTTCATTGTAGTCCCAAGGTTCCTCGTTAACTAACATCAAAAAACGTTCACCCTCTATTTCCGCCATGAGAACGTAATCATCAAGATATGCAGGTCTTGTAGATGTTCTTGTTGATCGTCGTAGTGGTATAACTCCATCGCTATTTTCATCTTCACTAACACCATCTTCCTCATGCTCATTATCATCTTCATTCCCATCACCATCGTCTTCACCATTCGTGGTAACATCACTCCAAGGTCTTTGGACGATAGTGAACTCGCCAACTTCCTTATCGACTGCTTCCTCTGTCCAGCACCATTGCTTGCTTTCATCAAACACAACGTCACGGCTCACAATGATACGTTTGCTCTGAGGGTCGAGAAGACGGTAAGCTTTGGATCCTGGTTCTGTTCCTAAGTGGACAAGAATTCTGGACCTGTCATCTAGTTTCTTCCTACCAGCCTTCTCAGTTCTCGCGTAGCAAATACACCCAAACACTTTTAAGTGTGATAAATTCGGCTTCTGACTTCTCAAAGCTTCGTATGGAGTTAATCCTTCAAGCGATCTCGTTGCAACTCTGTTAATCAAGTAGGTGGCATGCCTTATTGCTTCTCCCCACAGATGATTCGGCATGTTCATATGTTTCAAGATACTCCTTGTCATCTCTAATAACGTTCTGTTCCGTCTTTCCACTACTCCGTTTTGCTGAGGAGAATACGGTGCAGTCAGGTGACGACTGATTCCGAACTTGTCACAATAGGACTGAAATTCATGAGACACGAATTCACCTCCTCTATCTGTTCGTAGCGTCTTTAACTCTGATTTTGTTTCTTGCTCAGCACGCAGTTTGAAGATTTTAAATTTTTCAAGTGCTTCACTTTTTTCTTTGATCAGAATTGTCCACATGTATCGTGAATAATCGTCGATAAGAACAAAGATGTACCTCTTGTGAGCTGGTGTTGGTGGTGTGATAGGTCCACAGAGGTCTGCGTGAATCAATTCGAGAGGTTTTGATGCTCGAAAAACAGTTGCTTGTGGGAAGGGTTTCCTGGTTTGTTTTCCCTTCAGACATGAAACGCAAGCTTCAGTGTTGCACTTGACTTCGGGCACGCCTGTTACGAGTTCTTTCTTAACCATTTGCCTCATGGTCTCTTTGTTGATATGTCCTAACCGTGCGTGCCACAAAGTAGACTCCGCATACGTCGATATCTGCAAACATTCAATATGATCTGCCTGTAGCATGACTTTGTATAAGCGATTTTGAGCCCTTGTTGTTTTAACCATTAGTAATCCATGCTTGTCGACCAACTTGAGCGTGTTATCCTTCATATTAACCTCACAGCCTGCTTCGGTGGCTTGTCCTAAACTGATGATGTTGCTTCGTAACGCCGGTATATAGTAGACATCTTTCAAAATTTTCTTCCCTCCATCAACAATGAAACGTATTGAGCCTTTTCCCATTATATCGATCCGTGAATCATCTCCAAAACGTACCTTCCCAGTGATGGTATCGTCAAGCTCGAAGAAGAACATGCGGTTCCCACTCATGTGGTTACTAGCGCCATTGTCTAAATACCATACATTCTTAGCATCTGATTCGGTATCAAAGGTCTTAGGGTTCACATTCTTCTCATTCAAATAGACGACCTCGTTCATCATCAGAGCATCCGCTTCTTGAGTCTCTTCGTCCTTCTTCTCATTCCCTTCGACAGTCTCTTGTAGTTTCAATATCTTATCTGGACAGTCGGTAGCGTAATGTCCAAGTTTGTCACAACTGAAACACGTGATGTGTGAAGCATCTCCTCCGACTCTTCCTTGCCTATAAGCATCTCTTTGTTGTTGGAAGGACCCACGACCGCGACTTCGTCCTCTCCAGTTCGATCTGCCACCACGACCTCGTCCACGGCTATGGTAGTTCTCATGATTTGAGCCTGCATTGGCGTACATCAGTTTCCCTGTTTCATCATCGATATCTTCTTCTTCTTCTTCAGCTATTCTTTCTTCGTACGCCTTTAGTCTACCAACTATATCTTCATAGCTTGTGGTATTAAGATCCAGAACTTGTTCAAGGGAAGCAACCATATGAATGTACTTTTTCCTTGGTAAGCTCTTTAGAAATTTTTTCACAAGTTTAGATTCTTCAATTATTTCTCCTAAGGAGGCAGACTTGGACGCTATTTCAGATAATTTTCCCGAGAATGTATCTATTGTATCTCCATCTTTCATCTTGATTCTATCAAACTCAGCCATTAAGGTTTGTAACCTAGCTTCTTTCACTCGCTCAGCTCCGACATGTCTCGCCTTTATTGCCTCCCAAACCGCCTTTGATGTATCAATGTCGCCAACTTGTAACACCAGGGCTTCTGGTATAGACTGGAACAAAAACGCAATAGCCATATTGTTTTTCTTCTCATCTTTGGTTCCGGGGTCTATGGTTTCCCATACTTCGCTGACTTTAAGAGCTATCTTCATTCTCATTGCCCAAACGGTATAATTTGATGAAGTTAGCATCGGAAATTTGACGGAGGTAGGTCGGCCGTCTTGGTGTAACACGATATCGCTTTTGCCATCTCCCATTGTTGCTGTTTGTAAGCTTCAAAGTTGTTTGGCTCTGATACCAAATATAGAATCACAATAATAAGAAGTCCTTCTCTTATTCAATCACAAAGTTCTCAATCACAAATCTTAATCACACATTTATGCATCACACATTGCATCCATATATATAGGACTTAAATAAATCCTAAATCACTTAGTATTATCATATCTCCTAATCCTAAAGATAATCATAACTTCAAATAGGAAAAGGAAACTTATATCTCAAGCTTATCCAACAACATACGAGCTGGATCCCATTACAAATCGTCTTTTTGACACCTAACAATACACCATTGAAACAGTCATAAGTCAATTATTTACGGGGGATTTTTTTATTATATAGCAGTATCATCCTACAAAAATCAAGGAATAAGTTTCCAACACTTTATTAAAGATTTATGATTACAGAAAAAAGTTGCATTATCGAATTGAAAAAGATGGGATTTTGTACATGTATTAGCACATTAAGAACGTGACCAGTGAAGAAGGAAACAAACAAAGACCAGAATGACTTTATCAACCGCGCCGTCGTTTCGCAATTGAAATATCTAAATATTGTAGATAAAATAAATCTCAACCGTTCAAAGTGCCATGCCATCGAGTAACCTCCATCCGCTTTAGATAGCCTGAAACGCCGTCGTTTTCAGCAGCCGTAACTGACTTCAGATACGTATTGCATAAACTCGGGATCGTTCTCGATCCCAGCCATGGTTTCCGGCGCCAGAACCACTTCCAGATCTACGCTTCCGTTCCCTTCTCTCCCCGGAAACGCCGAGATCTTCCCGTCGAATTTGTTCGCTCCGCCGCTCCTCACCGCCAACGGCTTTCCCCATCCGAAATCGTTGTCGTACATCGGGAATCTCGGCGAGCTCCCCATCGTGATCGAAGCGCCGTCTGCATTTCCCAAAGGGAACAGCCTCGGATTGCTCTCCCAATCGGCTATCCCGCTGCGGACCGTCGCGTCGTCGTGCGCCACCACGTTCCTGTGAAGCTGACCGGCGGACCATCGGAGATCTTTCGTGAGCACATCTCCCGCGGAGGCCATCGTCGGTATGCTCTGTATCGCGTTTCCGAAGTAGTAAGGATCCATCTTAGGCTCAAGCCTGTGGCGGCAGTTAACCGCCATCCGAAACGTCGTCGTCTTGCTCGGATCGAGGTTCCTCGCTCGCGTCACGGATCGCCATAGCTGAGCACTGAGAGATTGGAACGACGAAATCTCAGCCGTTCGATCGTAGCTCTTCTTTTTCGTTATCTTCCCGTTACCGTTACCATTACCGTTAGTTATCATCCCGTCGTTGCTTACCTTCCCGAGTATCTCTTCTGTGTTAACGACCGTCTCGATTCCGTTGACTTTGCTGTTAGTCCTCTGTTTTAATTTCAAAATCGCTTCTCTGCTGAAATGAAAAACTCTCTCCCGGAGAGGCTGATCCGCGTCGAAGGTTACACGTGGACCACCGGGAGGGACCGGGAGAACGGCGGGGGAGTCGAAGACGGTGTTTCGGGAGAAATCAGGAAGGTGTTTGATCTTGCAAGCGCCGCTGGTGGCGTCAGCGAAGGTGTTGAAGAAGTGCCAGAAGGAAGTTCCATCAGTAACGGAATGATTAACGGTGCATCCGATGAAGACGCCGTCGTCTAGCTCCGTCACTTGGACGGCGGAGAGAGGCTTATGGTGGCCGTTGTAGCTGACGAGGCGCTCGAAAACGAAAAACTCGCGGACGAGAAGAGGAACGTCTTTACCGGGAGAGAGAACGTCGGAGACGGTGATGTGTTTGGCGGAAGCAGCGACGAATTCAACTCCGGAGTCGTTGCAGGTGATGTAGATGTGACCGGAGGGACTGGTGGAGAAACGGCCGGCTAAGGCAGGGAAAAGAGAGAGGGTGGAGGAGAGTGAACGGCGGAGAGAGGAGACAAGGTCGTCGAAGGAGAAGGAAGGAGGAGGGCGACTGAGGAGCACGCCCTTCTGAATGTAATGGCATGAGAGCATAGGGAGATCGGAGACGGAGAGACGGAGATCGGCCACGGTGGACCTCTTCTCCGGATACACAATGCATTTCGAGATTTCTGTTACCGAACAAGAAGGCATTTTGTAAAGAAAGAAACAAAATATGTAAAAGAAGATATTGATTTGGGAGCTGTGGTAATTGCCGTATTGGTGAGGAGAAGAGTCATGGGAGCAAGGGGGTTTATATAGTGGTCTTGTCGGAGCAATGGTTGGATTCATGAACTTGAGTGGTTACTAACTTTTGTCGAGTTATTTAAATTCTTATTATATCACTCTTATATCTGCAGTATTCATATGGTTATACTTATTTAACTTGTAAACAAACAAAAATTAACATTATTCACATCAATCATGCATGCTTGTCCCGATTAGCTAAACTGTGCGTTCAAGGCCAATTAGATTGAGTATTACATTTCACTATGCAGTTGATCAAAAATTACAGGGAGATATAAGTTAAGAATCTATAATATATATATAGTAACTTTTTTTTAGAACTCGTATATAGTATCTTGTTTTTATAGTTTTTTATTATGGTAAACTAATGAACAGTACTGAACCAAGATTTAAATACTTTTACTATATTTTTTATATCTTATTATCATGAGTTTTTTCTACGAGAGCTAATTATAAGATTGAAGAAATGCGACTGTCCTGAAATATACTGTAGTTACATATATAAAGGTAAACTATATATTTAATTTTGTCCTATATTATTGTTTATCTGTATTGACTCTAATTATGAACATGTAATATCCTGATTTATTTTATCTATGACTAGGAACACACATGCTGGCAACAAAAAAATACTCCTACTAGTTAAGTAGTTAAGAGATCTCATGCAAATTCAATGATTAATCCCGAAATCAGTTTTTATTAGATTGAATCAAAACCAACATAGCTTCTGTGGGGATTATAATACCTATGTCCAGCTGTGAAAGATCACTTTAACATTTCTAATTATTATAACCTTTTGTTCTTATGAAAGTTAAATTGTTTTCCAATTGTAACGAGACATGCCAATTTATTTACTAATTAGTGTCAACAAAATTACATTCATTACATGCCACTATGCATGAACAAGTAATTTAAGTATTCTATAATTATTTTAAATGGCACAAATAAGGAGACACATACTACTACTTCATTATTTACCTAATTATACCCTTAATTATTAGGGAAAATTGGATAAATAGGACACTTTGAACTTGGATTTGTCACATTAGGATTTCTAGAAGATATTTTAGGAAAATAGGATTTTAGATCTTGTAAAATACCAAAGTACCCTTAATTTACCAATTATGTTGAATTTAAATTATAAATTATAATAATTTTCGTAATAGATTTTAATGTTAAAATTAAAATCTATAAAAATTAAAAAATAAAAAAAACACTAAATGGGAAAAAAGGAGACGCGGGATGCCGCAAACCTAATTCCCCTTTCTCTTTGTCTTCTCCGTCGTAGACTCGTCGCTCTCCCACGGCGATTTAGGGTTCAACGGTGAGAAGCTCTGTTCTTCGTCGGTGTTTCATCAGCCCGTGGTCTCTACTCTCGTCTCCGTCACCATCCTTTTCGATCTCACTGAAGACACAACGGCTGCGAATCGTTCTTCCTCTTCGTCGGGTCAAATCGATTTTCGAAGTGTTCTTCCATCAATTTCGCCTCTCAATCTCACAATTCTTCACAGAAGGTATTGGATTTCATCTATAGATTCTCATATTAAACGAAATCGAAGTGTTCTTCCATTAAAGCTTGATTTTTTTTTAAATGATTTGCCGTGTTTCTTAAAATAATTTTGTTTCACGGATTGGTTGATATTATTGAAACCTTTACATGTGTGATGATATTGAAACCTTTACATGTTGAACTAATAATTTTGTCACGGTTTGTAGCTATGTCTGAGGAGCTACCGAAGAGGCTTTTTAAGGAGGGCGAGGAGCCCCGAGTTACTCAGATCAACAACAACTGCAGGATCGACTACATAATCCGAAAGTTCCAAGCGTGGCTGCCAAAGGAGTTGGATGTCGTGAAGAAAGACCCGGTTTTTCATCAGATTTTTAAGCTCCATGAGAATGGTCTTGGATACTCTGCGAGGGTGATACACAGCTTCTTGTGTAGGGAGCTGGTGACTTTCTTACAGCACGAGCTATGGTTTGTCTTTGCGAGGAGACCGCTTCGATTCTCATTGCAAGAGTTCCACGCCGTAACCGGGTTTGAATGCGATACTCACATTTCGATTGAGGAGTTTGAAGAGTGGAAATATGATGGTGGTTTCTGGAGCAAGGTTTTGAGGAGAAAAGATGGAACAATTACACTCTTCAACCTGTGGACTAAGGACAAGGAAGCTGTAAAGAAATGGAAGAATGCAGATCGCATACGTCTTATCTACTTGGCGATCATTCTTTGTGTGGTATTGGCGAGAGATGAGAAGGCTAATATCCCCCTGAAGTACATCGCGGTGGTCATGGATCTTGACAGAGTTCGAAGGTATCCTTGGGGAGTTGCTGCTTATGACCTTCTCTGCAAATCCATAGCCAAAAATCGTTCCCAACTGAAGGAAAAGACCACTAGCTATGTCTTGGATGGCTTCTCATACGCCTTGCAGATTTGGGCAATGGAAGCGGTGCCAAAAATCGGGAAGCTTTGTGGAAAAAAGCTGGATAAGGGTTTCAAGGACGGTCCTAGATGCATAAACTGGATGGGAGCTGCGAAGGTGTCATATGAGGAGATCATTCGCTTGGAGGAGATTATTACACCCAAGGTAATTTTATCTATTTATGACGACTCTTTCCGGTTTGAAATGAGTAGTTAGTATCTAACTGTATTTCCCTGTCTTGTGTAGGATGACATCTACCCATACATCTCATGGACAGGAAATTATGATGTTGTCAAAGCTCAGGCGTTTCGCAGAGATGATGATGTGGAGGATGACAGAATCAAGGTTCTGATGGAGATGATAAAGAAGGGGCATGATTTTAGTGAGCATGTTTGGGAAACTGAAGAAAATGAAGTGATTTCTTTATCTCTCGATGACGAATCAGCTGTGAATGATGAAGCAAGCGTGAATGTTGAAGCAGCCGAGAGTGATGACGACTTTCAGACTCCGAAAGGATCAAAAAACGTTGGTTCTAGATCAAAGAGGGGTAAAAAGAGGCTTCCCGATCGTGGTATGGAGAAGAGAAAGCATAAGGTTCTCGCAAGTGGCGCAAAGCAAGCTCCTTTTAATGAAGACATGAAGGCTTTTATGACACAGTTGTTTGAGCACAACTTCTCTGGAATGGAACAAAGGATACAGAAACAGATGGCCGAGACATTTGAGCAGATGCGGACAGAGCTTAAACAATCACGTAAGGAAGCCAGCGTTGAAGTTGAGCTTGGAGAGCCTTCACCGACAAAGCCATCGACGAGCCAGGCACCGTTGAGGAGGTCCACACGCGGGGTAAACAAACACTAGTCTTCACCATCCTCTTCAATGTTATTTTGTCTTGTTTAAGTTCGTGGTTTGCGTGTCTGTTTGTTTTATTGGCATCTAAGTTATCGGCCTGAATTTTGTTGTACTTTATAAGGTCTCGGTTTGTATGTGTGCTTGGTGTGTAAGTGTTCTTGGTTTGTAAGTGTCTTGTTTGAACTTATGTAATGGTCTGGAACTTTTATGTAAAATAATTATTAATGATAATGTATTTTGGTATCTCAATTATTGCTTATTTGTCATGAAATAACAGGATGGTTCCGAGACTACATTCGATGTGAATTATAGTGAAGCAGATGATTTGGGTCGCGGGATAGGTACACAAGGGGTTGAAGGGCTTTCTCAGACGTCGTATGTGCCAGGCTTTGATCCATCTCAGGACAAAAAAGAAGAAGACTGGTGGACTCCAATGACTTCGGTCCGAGGTTCAGTGGATAATCCAGTAAAGAAAGAAAAGACAGAGATGAATACAGCTCCACCGCCGTCACAGTGGGAGAAATGGTGCAAAAGAAAAGGTCATGGACTTCAGCTTAGCGATTCACCATTGCCAGAAGATGCTTCTCCGCAGGCGTCACTTTATTATATCTCCGAAGAGTCATGGAAAGGATTCACGGAATGGGCATTAAAGCCTATACCTTTAACAATTGGTCCTACATGCTTTAATTTGTCTGTAGCTACAAGAGTAGTAAGTGCTGGAAAATGGCTTGGAAACGAGGTAATGAATCTTGTACTAACCTTTAGTGAATTTATCTTCCTAACACTTCTTATATGCTATATTACTTAACTTTCATTGTAAATTTTTAGGAGATGGATGCGGTTATGTTTATATGGCGTGTGAACACTACATTGAATCGTTGGGCCCCTCGGCGTGTTGCTTTCATGAGTGCTATGTTTTGCCTCCAAGTAGACGCTGCATACAAGAAGTTTTTACCAAACAAAAAAGCCTATCAATTGCCTGATTTCCTTCTTGGGTACGGCAGAGGAGAGCTTCCATCTCATGGGCGGACTGATCTAGTTTGGGGTGTTGATGTTGATCGACTCTACTTTCCTCTGTTTGTAAATGGTAACCATTCAGTTCTTTTTACATCCTAGTATACATTTCTTCGTTTACAAATTTTTGTGGACACGAACGCAGGTAATCACTGGGTTGGTGTCTGTGTAAACATCATTGAAAGAAAAGTAGAAGTCTTTGATTGCGGTCGGGGAAAGAACAGACAGTACGTTGAGAAGTTTGCTGCTATCATTCCTAGGATTGTGAAGTCCGTTGCACCACAAGAAAGACAGAAGCAGCTACTCCTCTCATCATATTCTATCGTGGATGTGCCTATGAAGTTGAGATTGAATAAAAGTTGTTGTGATTGCGGTGCATACGCTTTGAAGCACTTGGAATGCTCGCTGCTTGGTCTTGACGTCAGTTTAGTGGATGATGAAATCATTATGGGTTGTAGACAGAAGATTGGAGTGGACTTATGGGAGGCTGCACACGACCCCATCTTTGCTGAGGTTATGACACGATATGTGCCTTCACCATGGGAGAGGTCTGAGGTCTTTGACCTGGAGGATGATTGATTAACTGTGATTTTAGTAGTTTGGTTTGTTAGAATTAGAAAACAACTTTGGCTTTGGTATTTGATTTGAATTAAGAAACAACTCTAGCTTTGATTTTGTATAAATTATGAAACAACCCTATAAAGAACAAAATCATAAAAACTGAGGACCCAAACCCTAAACAAACCCTTAACTAAAACCATAACCATAGACATACCCTAACCAAACCCTTAACTTAAACCATAACCATAGACATACCCTAACCAAACCCTAAAACCATAATACAATCATGATTCTTAATCATACCCTAAACAAACCCTAAATCTGTAATTCATAGTCAAACCCTTAACCCTAAATAAACTCTAAAACCATAACCGTAGACATACTCTAACCAAACCCTTAACTAAAACCAAATACAAATTAATCCAACGCCTCAAACACACACCTATTTATTGATTATTTTTGTACATTGGTCACTATCTAAGTACGTCCGTCCACTATGTTTGATAGATGTTTAAACACTAATTTAGAGGGTTCAAAGACAAAGTTCTTGTGGTGTTATCGATAAATTCAAAATGATTTTTTTCTGCTCTGCCTTAGCTAGAATACGCGTTCTGGGAGTATGAAACGACGTAGTTTTGGTTATTTTTTTGACCTAATCTCTTTTCTTCCTCATTCTTCCTCGACAGAGAGATTGCAGCGGCGAAAATTTGGAGATCGACTCCCTCATGTCTTCAGTAAATTCTTCATCCACTACAAGAGATCGCCTCGCGAAACAACGGGGAATTCCCACAAGATGCAATTGCGGTGAGGCAGTGAATCGTTTCACTTCAAAAACAATTCAAAATCCGGGAAGATTATTTCATTGTTGTCCTTTGGGATCTCAAAAGGTTAGTCATGTTATCATATAACTGTCTCGTTGTTGTCCGATGAGAGTAGAATTAGTCAATCTAATTGTGTATTGGATGTTACTGATGAAGGACAAAACCCACTTGTTCAAATGGACTGACAAGTCAGTTGTTGAGGAGATTGAAGACTTCCAAGACCTGTTTGACGTGTTACTCGTTGACAATTCCGAGTTTCAGAAATCAGTGAGAGCTGGTGAGGCCATGATGACACGCCATGAGAGTAGAATTCAAGAGATGGAAGATGCAATGTGCCATTGCGAAGAGAAGACCTTGGAATGCATTAGGGAACTTAGGGGCATAAAAGCTTTGTTTGTGTGTTGTTTGGTGATGGTCTTCTTGTACCATATCTATGCATGATGTTCAACTACTTTTATGTGCTTCCTCAACTTGTTGTTTCTTATTTTCAAAGAAGTTAAGACCATGTTTCTTGTTATTTCGAGGTGATCATCATCTACTGAAACGAATTATTTTGCAATTACTTTGATTGTTACTAGAATAAATCGATTTGTCTCTATAGTTTAGCAAATACCAAATTGTCAAATAGGTTCTTAAACAGAAGATCAAATTGTTTCAAAAGCAATAAAGAAAAAAACAGAGACAGATGCAGACACATAACAAACTAGATGGGTAAATCGCATGTTCCTCTCTTGTGTCCTTCAGTTCCACAACGGCTACACTTATGCTTTTTATTCTTCTTTGATCCTTGAGAAGATGCGATCTTGTCTTCTACTGATTCATACCTTCTCTTTACTGGTCGACCAGCACTCTTTCTTGTCTTTGGTGGTAAAACCTTTGCAAGTTTAACCTCAGCAGGGACATTCCATTCTGACTCTACAACTGCTATTGGATTAATGGAATCTGCATAGGCGGTTCTCCACGCTGCAGTGCTGTATAAGGCGTCAGTGAATCTGTGCACTTCCATACCTGTCAATCTCAAAAAAAACTTGATCAATATGAAGTCTATATGATGAAAATCCCGAAAATAAATAATTCTCAAGTATTCATGTGTTTATACTTCCATACCTCGTGAATAAATTGCAGGAATGGCGTGTCGGCAAGGAATTTTTCCTATATCATACTTACCACATGTGCATGTTCTTCTTTCCAAATCAACATGACAATCATATATGTCTCCTTTTACAACCGATCTGAAGTTGTCAACCTTGTAAACCTGGAATCCTTTTGCCTTCACAATTCTCCTATCAATCTTTCTCTCCACCTTAGCGGTTAAAGGATCTAGATGCTTTGAGCTTAACAAGCGACGCTCATAGAACCATCGAGTCAACAGTTCTCTTATACTATCAAGCAAAGGAATAACCGGATATTCTCTAGGTATTCTAAGAACTGAATTTATAGACTCTGCAGGGTTCGTGGTCCTAATGTCATACCTGGAACCAGGGAAGAGAGAACGAGCCCATTTGCGCACATCAGCCTCCCGTAGATATCTTCCAAGCTCAGGACTCATATCAAAAATTTCGGTGATACGTTCTTGAAATTCAGTGTATCTATATGCCCGTGAAGCCTTTTCTACCAACGCAGTCAATCCTTTTGTCTTGAAAAATGAGACCACATTGGTCAATAAGTGATGAATGCAAATTCCATGTGCTGATCGAGGGTAGACAGTCCCAATAGCTTTAGAAATAGACGCATTTCTATCTGAGACAAAAGCTAGGTCTTGACAATCAGCAATAACCACTTTCAACTGTCTGAAGAACCACCCCCAAGAATCGTCATTCTCTGAATCAACAACCCCAAATGCAATCGGATACAAATTAGAGTTACCATCTACAGCAGTAGCAACAAGAAGTGTCCCTTTGTATTTATTTTTCAGAAAAGTTCCGTCAACAACAATCACCCTTCGCATTGCATTGTAGAATCCTCTAACTGATTGCCCAAATGACATAAATAGATACATGAATCTTCCCTTCTCATTAGTTTCATAGTGCGTATGCGTACCAGGATTTGCTTCTTTAATCATATGCAGATATGCTGGTATTTTAGAGTAACTGCGATCTGGTATACCTCTAGCAGCTGCAATAGCAAACTCACGAGCTTCCCAAGCGTGCCAATAAGTAATCTCACAACTATGCTCCATTCTCATAAATTGAATGATGTCATTCGGTTTTGGGCCATCGTTTGCATCATCAAATCGATGTTGTATCAGAGTCCCAATTGTTCTTGCTGATGCTGTTTTTCCGAATTTCCTTTTCTTTGAAGGAGCACATGAATGTCTTCCATCACATTGGTTGATCATGAAATATGTAGACCCATCTATTCCTTCTGCACGCACAGTCCAGTTGCACAATGCATCTTTACATCGAATATACCACCATTTTCTCGTGGATTTGATAACAGTGTAATCGAAATTATTCTTCATCGCTAAAATTTCCATTGTTGCCTTCAGAACCCCTTTACTTGTGAAAATTTGATCCTTCTTCACGAAGTCTCCTCTCCAAGCTCGACCATCCTTATCACTGTCTCCATTGTTTTGAAAAAGTTCAATGTTTTCACTCCTTAAAGGACCGCAACCATCTGCAGCGACATGATTCGTTCTTTTAACAAAAGACTCCTTTGACGGCTTGACAAACTCTGCTCGATTTATCTCAGGAACTTCTTCATCCTCAACATTACTTGAATCGCAAGGCTCCTTATTCAAATCGATATTGACTCGTTCCTTTTGATTTACACCGGAAACAGAGAACATCACACACAAGGTAGTAGACGATTCCCTCTTTGCATAGCCCACAAAATTAGATGCTTGCCGATCATTGGTGATAATAATAGGAGGATTCCCTTTTTGATTCAACAACGAATAACTGAACTCGGCATTAATGGCATTATGGTCCACCCCATAATCCTCACACACCATTATCTTGAGCTGCTTCAACGTAGTAGTAGTTGCTAATGTTACCATTCGACCACGCCTTTCTTTGTCTACCACGAAACTCCAGTCATCACCGCGACTACACATCCATTCACCCGATTTGACATAGATTAGAACCATGTTGTATTGATAGAGAAAAGAGAGATGATTATGTCGATGAAGAAGAGAGAAACACAAAGAACGACGACAAAAGATCGTGGGAGAAGGAGAAAAACGTGGGAGAAAATATTCTTGGAGATATTTAGGGAAGATTTAGTTTAGATTTAGGAAACATCTTTAACCGATTATGGAAGTTTCCATATTTTTCGGATTTCCTGTAGAATGTATAACCTATGTAAGTCAGAACACAGTAGAGTAGATGTGAAACATATTCTTCCCTAGGCGCCACATAAGGTAAAAGGCAGACCACATCATGGCTCCAAATATAGATAGGGTATATCAACGCATTGTGGCTACATGTCGTAACCAAGCTAAAGGTATAAGAAAGACATCTTTCTTGATTATAACGTAACGTAACCTAGCTTTGGTTAGAATATATAAGAAAAGATAGGTTACGTTGTATACCAAAGATATATCTATGTATAAACATTAGTAGCCGAATTCTAGACTAAGTAGATGACCAGAATGAGTATTATAACTGTAGCTAGAAGATGAAATAAAATATGATTCATTTTAAAAAAAAAAACAATTTAAACATATATATTGTCATACTTATGTTTCCAATAGTTTTGATATTTTTTAACATTTTTAAAATTCAGTTTACTATTTTTTCTATTAAAAAAGGGTAAAATATGTCCAGAATTGTCCAAAATATCAGAAATCCTATTGTGACAAATAAAAGTTCAAAGTGTCCCATTTTTCCAATTTTCCCTAATTATTATCTTGAGCTAATGGACTCGTAAAGATTTTTTACAATTATATTTCTAACTTTTCTCGTCAGTTTTTAGACCTGTTATCTTGAAATAGAGTACAAGCTAGCTGATTAGTTTAGCTTAATTTATATAAACACTGTTATATATTTGTTTCGAATTCAATAAAATGTCCAATATTTAGAAAAAATATTATAATAAATATGGAATATATTGGTACAGAAATTGAGAATATATATATTTGTACTATATCACATCTAAACCTCTTATTTATTTGGAAAAGAAAAAAAAAACAACGAGGACGTGTTTTGTCGGAAGGAGAAGAAAGGACAGATAGCCTCCGTGGGAAACAGATGGAACGTTAAAACCTACTCTTCTGTTTTCTATTCCTTTTGTTAATTGTTCATAATAATCAAATGAGAAAGTCGATCAGAAAAAAATCTAATATTTCTGAGTTCTGACACCATAAATCTCATAGGAAACTAACGAAGCTTGCCTTTTCGCTTGTTTTGTAGATCCCGAGATTAATTGTATGGGAAACATAAACTCTGTTTTCCCGATGTCAATAATAAATAAAAGTTGTTTGTTAAGTGTTTTCTTCTAGATATTCACTCTGTGTATAAATGTTTTAGAATAATTTGAAAACATCTAATTATTTTATTTTTTTGCATAACTATAGTAATTACTTTATCTTATAGTTTTACATCTTTTTTTTCTAATTATCCATCCCTTTTCATTTTCAGTTAGTTTGATCATTTGTATTGCAATAAATATTGACTTAATGTGTAATGAGAAATATAATCTGATACTTTCCATTAACTTATACGCACCTTGCTAAGATAATCGATTTGGATATGTATGATGTCTTTTCAATAGAGAAAGACATTAAATATAACAGTAAAATACACATAGAGGAATTATATTTGATATAATGCGACACAAAATGCGCGCTGTGACTTTCGTATTGATTAGTTGGTAATTTTATGAAAGAATAAAAGCATTTAATGACTCGATTATCAGATAGTCCATTATTAGCTAACATGATCATTAATTATTCCTTCCCCAACTACGATAAAGGAATTTCATAATTTCCACACTCCAACTACTATAATTGTAACAATTATTGTTTTTAAAGAAATAAATCATTCATCTGCATTTTCAGGAAGCTATCCTTTTTTTTTGTAAATCATTGTTTAGTCTCATACCTGATTCGCATCTGATAGCAACAATTAGCTATAATCGCTTCATATGGTGATTAATAATGAGAGAAAGTATGACGAACAACAAAGACAATGAGGAAACGATTGGTACTACTACTCTCAAATATCGATCACTAAATATAATATAATACTCCCTATGTTTTTTAATGTTATATATTCTAGTTTTTTCACATATTTTAATAAAATATATTAAATTTGCAAAAAAAATTTGTGTTTATCTTTGTTCCATAATTTTAAGCCAATAAAAATTCAGTAAATGCAATTAAGTTTTTTGAAATTTGTAATTAGTTAATAAAACATGTCTTGAAAATGTAAAAAATAGATCTTTTTAAAACAAATTTTTTTTCTAAAATATGTAATATTAAGGAATAGAGAGAGTATATATATAGTTGAGAAATTAGAAAATATAATAAATTCACAAATATTCTGATTTTATAGGATTGATGCAAAGTATAGAGTTTCAGAATTATATAGCACAAAACTGAGATATTACTGATCTGTAAATGTTTAAATTCATACTATGTTAATACAGTCCAATTAATTTCTGGAATGAATAATTAACATATACTTAGATGCTAATATAAAACACTACAAAATAATATATAAAAATATAATTATAGTGTGCTGTTTATTTTTATAAACTATATTTTTTTATTGTTATATGTATTATCAGATCCAATAAAGTTGGATAAACCTACGTTTATGAACTCTATTTTTATAAAATGTATGACCTTTAATTTATAAGACATTCTTATATTGACAATGTAGGCGTATTGTATCACAATATCACGAATTCAAATTAAGCAATCACTTTTATACGACTTTTTGATAAACCAAAATATTTTTTTTTAACTCACGGTTTCGTAAAAGTTACTTCATGTACATTTTACATGTCTGATAGAAATAAATACTGTAGTATTTACTATAAAAAGATAGTACACTTAATTACTTGAAACTATAGGTTAGTTTTTTTGTAAATAAAACATTCCATAAGTTTCAGAAAAGGTATAACATTGCGTTTCTTCATTATATAAGCTTCTCTTTTTTTTTAACATTACATAATATTCAACGAAAATATATATGGGTGTCATTGTGGTGATCGATCCTTGGTTTTTAGGGGGTTCAGAGTACAGTTTTAACCAAAGATGCTACTAAATCGTTAATGAATATAAAATAAACCGCGTGTTGATGAATAAAATAATAGTATGGTATTATATTGCGTATCTATTCGACCGTCCTTAGTGTCAAAAAGGTTATTGTAATCTACAACGAATTTTATACAGTAATTAAAAGATGAAAGGTTATGAATATAGTTCTTTTTTTTGTCGGCTATAGTTGTTATTTTAATCAGTGGCATTACGCAACTAATAAAGACATTTAAAAGCAGGATAAATTTGATTAAAGTATGACAGAAATGTATCATATCTACTGTCTAGTGAAAAACAAAATAGGATGGACTCTATGTAGTACGTATCTATTTTAAAGAAAACTGCATTCGTTAAATTTGTGGACAGGGAAGCAAGAGTTCCAAAAAGGAAACCCGTCTTCCGGTAAATCCTGAGAAGACTTGCGTTTACGGTAAATAAAAAAAGTCGGAACTAGAACAGCTTATTTTGCTGTATGTATTACTGCTGTGGATAATGTTACCCCGCCAGTGCTCTATTACCTACGAGTAGTCCACTAGCCAGACGAGAAAAATAGTAACTATTGATTTTTTTTTTCTTTTGAAATTTTGGGAATCATACATCCAGGTTTCAAATGAACTATTTTTTTTGGGGTTAAATTCCTCTTTAGCGGTCAAATTAACTTGTATATAGTATACAGTATAAAACTTCAAAACTCGGATTTTTATTTATTAGAAGCAGTGACTAATCTAGGTGTAGATGTGTTCAAAAAAAAAAATAATAATAATAATCTAGGTGTAGATTTTGATGGATGCATAAATTTTATAAAATGGCTATTGAATGTAATTCTAGTTTCTTTTCATTTTATCTTATCTTATAAAATAATTAAAAACTGGAAAGTGGTGCACTCATAGTCTTCTACCTGGTCGTCCCTGATCGAAAGCGAAAACTTTGATGCATGGATCAATACTAGTCTTAGGAATGGACATTTTAAGTTTTGGCTCTATTTATTTATTTATTTATTTTTGTTGGGCTGTTCGTTTTGGAATTTTTGATAAATTCATAGGAGTATTTACTCGTTTTAAACGCAAATAAACTTTTTATTGTTTCAGACAAGACTGTTCAAAGCACACTATTCAAATAAATATGAGCAAATTAGCTCAATACACTGAAAAAAGTGGAATACCATTGAATTGGGGGAAAATGATAGTGATGAGGGGAAAAATTGAAGGGAAATATGGTATGGAATGCAAATAGGTGGGAAGTTGTGTGTAGAGAGTACAAATACTCTAAATATTACATATTTACTATTCTCTCCGTTTGAATTTAAGTGATGTTAGGGATTTTTTTGTTTCAGTTTAATTGATGTTTTAAAGTTTTTATGCAAAAATAATAATATCAGTATTTTGCAGTATGATATTTTAGTGGTTAAATTAGGTGTTGTTATAGTTGTTTTATATGCAAACTAAAATAAATTGAATAAAAGTTAATAAAGCTTTAAACAACAATTATCTTAAAAAGTGGAATTATATAAAAAGTGAATGGTGGAAAAAGAGTCAACTGGATTAATAAGAAACATGTTCAATGCATCTATAAATCTACCAAAAACTCAGTGCTTTGACCATTTTTCTCCATATTATTATGGTAGGGACAAATTAATTTCACTTTCCTTTATCGTTTTAAAGTACACTTTGGATATTTACTCCTGTATTTAATTCTTATAAAATTACTTTCAAGCGTATAATATATTTTACTCGAAAATCAGAATAATATCTTACCCCCAAAAATAGAATAAATTATGTGGTTCTCTATTTTGTAGAGCATAATTATTTCACAATAAACTTTAATTTTGATATACTTTCGTTTTATACGTAAACAAGGTTACATATGTTAAGTTTAGACTTAAAAAAATAATCATAGTAATAATTTTTTTTTGATAAAAATACTAACAAGTTATCTAATCAAGTTTTGCAACTGTAAACTAACCAACTTGGGTTTTAAAAAGATAAACATGTAGTATAACATCATAACTACATATATAAAATATATATATGTTATATAATATGGTAATCGAGAGTGTCATGATTTCAGCACACCAGTTGAAGCTAGAATGAAAATTATACTTATAAAAGTCAAAACATCATATGAATATATTCGATTGAAAGAATTTGCAGTTCGAGATTAGAAAATGAAAATAGAAAACTCATTTTCCTGTTGTGTTTTCGGAGGGCTCTAACAATTTGTGCATGTACTTTTCTCAGAACATATAAATAGTCGGTGCATTTTTATAACTTTCATTTTATAATAAATATTTTAAATTACTTAATTGTCCGCGGGGGTTCATGATTCTGATTCTAGTCTACGTCTGCCGCACCCGCACAGCATGCTATTTATTTAAAGCATAATCAGGTACCCCATACTTAAATAAATGGTTTTAGGGAGTATTATTTTTGGGAGGTTATAACTAAAATCGAATCATCCGATGCAGAAGCCCCGTCACACATGATGGATAGATATCATAATGACGAAACCACCCTAAGAACCAGCTTGAGTTTTTTTTAACACAATTTGGTACAAAGAACATGTCTTGTTTGAACCAGCTTGAAACTACCTTTTATTATTTGTTTCTTTTTTGCTCTCCCTCATATCCTTTCCCGACAAGACTTGTTGGAAGTTGGATTTACAACACTACCCACACATGTTTTTATGAGGTATTTTGTAAACATAAAAACAGATCTATCTTATCATGAAACTTTTGCAACATATTATTGCAATATATTACTAGCATATATGAAAATTAGCTTCATTCAACTAAATTGATCTATTTTATTTTTCTATAAATTTTACGTCAAATTGTTTTGCATATTAAATTTGAAACGTATTTCGTCATTTACATGGATCAAAATCACTAAGTAATTTGCATTATAATATATAAATGAAAGTATATTATAATTACTTCTTATACTTTCCATGAAGACTACAACTTATAATCTAGCAGTTTCATATCATTGTCATTTCGTATGCTATATAAAGTTAATGTGCAGTTTCTTTTTTTAAGTTGTCGAAAATGCAAAAAGATTATATTGTTAAATTCTTCTAACAGCTATGTTTTTTGTTATATGTATATGTAATGATGTATGTATTCTTTTTGTTTATATATGGTAAAGAAGGGAATTACATCTACAACGGTCGACAAAACACTCGGAGCTAGATAGTTTATACGCTTCGATTTTTAGATTCTTATCTTATCCGGTTGATAAATCCAAAACGTTTTTTGGAAAACAAGTAGTTTAATACGTTTTAAATTTCAACCTACAAAAATAGGAACTGTAAGAGTCGAGGTTTTATTTTGTTATAATATCTTAGATAAGAGAGACCAAAACTTATACATATGGAAGTGCATGTCTATTATACAATTGGTGTTAGTGCACGGTGACACCTATAACAATTCACACAACAAAGGCGGCTACATTCTCTTTTGTTGGATCCGCATGACAATTGTTCTATTGAAACTTCTTTATTTATCAATATTAATTAGGATAAACTTTGTGTGCGAACGTTAAATAAGTTACATATTACCAATCACATCATTTTACGGTTTTCTACCTTATCCGTGTCGAAGAGACAGAGGAGGTATATTTTTTTAGATTTCTACCCTTTTTTTTTCTTTTTTGGGTCAAATTTTAGATTTAAAAAAAATAGATTTCTGCTTTCTCTTCCTTTTTTTTTTTAAACTAAAAAGGTCCACTTTTATATTTTCTTTTAATTTTTCGTATGGCAATGGAAGTTTAACTCTCTGCGATCGGTTGCAGTTTCAAAATATGAAAAACATGTGGTGGCGATCAAGGTTGTAATAACCTTTTAAAACAAGTTGAATCGTTTATTTTAAAATATAGTATAATTGTGTGTCATCAAAAACAAGCTATGTGTACGATGTTATATGCATAGAGGTGATGTGTACATAATATAAATGATTAGTAGTAATTCTTGGAAAGGAATCTGCGGAAACACGGCGAGAACCCAAGAGACTCAAGGTCTCTCATCAAATGTGTGGACAGAATAGTGAGAAATAGACCTTCCTCTCTGCCTGCAACAGAAAGGAATTCTCTTCAAGACGAATTACATACTTGGTTTGGAACAAGATTTGATTGATAATCTTAACATTTATACCCAAAAAAAAAAGATTTGATTGATAAATTTTGTACCAAGCTGCAAATTTTCTATTTATTTCATTCTTTAAAACTTTTATAACATAGATGCACTTGATGTAACACAAGATTTGATTGAATAATTTTTACTTTTGTTAAAAAATATTTATTGATATCATATATTACATAATACATCAATTATTACAACACATATTTTTAAGAGCATAAAATTAGAATATTAGTAACATGATCCTTCCTAATTTGTCGCAGGAAAGATTGATACGCTAAATGATGCGCAACAATGATATGACTGGTTTTCCCGCTACCACCCGCAAACGCAGCTTTTGCGGTTGATAGCGGTTGCTGGCATTTTGCAACAATCGTTCAAACCGCTCTGAACCGCTCCAAATCGCTCCAAATCGCTCTGAACCTCATAAATTCAAAAGCTGGTTCCAGCTAGCGTTTGCGGTTGCGGGCGTTTGCGGGAGGATAAAAAAAATTATTTTTTTTCCAAAACAATATAAATACAAAAATAAAAAAATTCAATAAAAAAATTAAATTGAAATTATAAAAATGCTAAAATATATCAATTAAATTTTAATTAATATTATAAAACTTTAAAATAAAAATATTTTCTATATTTTTAAAAAATTTAAACTATAATTTTATAAATATAAATTTTATATTTATTATAATATTATTATTTTTGATATTTTTATAATTGTATAAAATGTAAATATTGTTAATTTATTATTTAACTGCTGCTGCATTTGGTAGTTAACCAGTCATAAGTATCCCGCAAATGCACAAATTTCTAACCGCATAACCAGTCGTACAAATCTCTTAAAACTGCTAGAAACCGCAACCACCCGCATTCGCAAACTCCCGCAACCGCAACCGCTGCGGTTAAACCAGTCAGGCCCTTAATCAATTAGCAAAGAAGGATCTCAGTTCACTATCGTAATTTTAACTTTTGAGCTTCTAAAGGGTTCTTTATTGGGCCAGAATTGAATGGGCATTGAATAACTTGTCTCCTTCTGGCATAAATAAGCATATTCCGTATTTTGTTTTATTTGTTTTGAATTCTAGTCCTTTTGTAAGCTTATTTCTCCCAATCGAAGGTTAAATTAATGAAATAAACAATAAAGCTCAAGAAAATAAATTATGGTTGTTGACCCACGATACTACTATAAATATACTGTAATTAAATTTGGTAGTGACTTGATCAAAGTTAAGAAAATATTGTTCTATAAAACTGCATACTGTTTCATTATATGAGTAATGCTATAACTATAAGGTATATCGAATTTATAATTATATACAAAAAAGTAAGAAATCCAAACAAAGTTATTTGACAATAATTGGAGGCCTATGGAACCACGGAAATGGAATGTAATTCTCTTATTGAACGATCAGCAGTGTCATATGAAGAATATTAAGTAAAATAATATATTACAGAAAAATAAGTATATAGTCAGATACTTCGCCATATTATTTAATTTCATACAGTGAAAATGAATTAGATGCTGATTCGTACTAATCCTAAGATGTCGGGAAGACAGCAAGTTACATCAATAGTTGACATTCAAGTCAACGGTAATAACATTATAATACATATAAATAAATTAGTGTACGGATAAGCAACATACATTTTAGTAATATAAACTTGCTTAACTGGAAATTACAATCAACCACAACCTAATATTGGCATGAGCACACAAACTTTCAATTTTTTTACAAATATTTACAAAATCCTGCATGAACAATTTGATAGGCGTAGAAAACATATATAACCATTTATGAGACAAGCTCTAGATATATATATGATTTTCAACTCCACTGCGGAAACGCGTTATGATAACTAGACGCAGGCGAAAACGCTAAACTGTGATGAGGCTTTGGAGGAAAGTAAACGTCAAAAGGATTGGTTGGAGTAGGAGAGACTGTTGCAGCGGCGGGTGTGGCGGTTGCTAGTGCCTTTGCGTCGGGGACGTTAACTGTTGTAATGTCGTGAATGCTTGACCGCCGTTTGTCTTTACAATCGGTGAGCTGTCGAATGAAATATTTTTGAGCGTGGGAAGCAACTTGCGTTGGCGTTCGAGTTGTCACAAAGTTTCTTGCAATGTTTCTCCAATCTCCCTTTCCATATTTCTTCAAACCCATTAAGAATCGTCTGTAAAAAAAGGCCATGATTATATATATATAATTAACTGATAAATAATTTAAAGTAAATATATAAATAATTATACAACTAATTAAACTAG
This sequence comes from Brassica napus, assembly GCF_020379485.1. Taxonomy (NCBI): domain Eukaryota; kingdom Viridiplantae; phylum Streptophyta; class Magnoliopsida; order Brassicales; family Brassicaceae; genus Brassica; species Brassica napus. The sequence goes on along the minus strand of NC_063445.1, from coordinate 677,166 downwards.
TGATAAATTGTCATACCTAGTACAAATCGTCGGTGGCTTTATTATATAAAATATTATTTTATGAACTTCATTTAAAGCAAGGATTATAGCTAAAATCTCAAGTAGTTATTTAAAGAAAAATAATATATATAGAGAAGCAAAAATAAGGGTTAGATCAAAAACTATTACCAAAATCTAAGATATTCATAAGAAATGGTATTTTCTGATTTTAAAAAATATTAGTAGTAATTAAAAAAACATGATATGTGTTAAATATTAGAATTGTCTGAAGAATTAAAGCTAGATTAGGTCACTATTACCGGTGTTCTTCCTCGGTCCATGGAACTCCTTTCTTCCGTTCTTTTTCCGGCATCGGAAGCTTGAACCCATCACTCGTCGCCGGCGAACTTCTCTTTCCTCCCACGACATAATTGTAACCGTAACCGTAACCATAACCGTAACCGGAGTTCTCTAGCCCAAAGAAGTAATCACCTGCGGAGGCGTCGGAGCAGTAACCCGGATCGGGGACTAGTCCGGCCTCGATGTCGCTGATGTCATCCTCCAGCTTCTTGTATCGTTTAATGACATCATCTACGGATTTCCCCGGGATCAAAGCGGCGATGTTGGACCAGCTCTCTAGGTCGTCTTTGTCGCCGAGAACGGCTAGAGCTTTCTCGAACAGTTTGTTTTCTTCAACCGTCCACATGGCGTCTTTGACTTCTTGAAAAATCCAGTTTGTGTTTTCCTGGAAACCTCCGTTCATCGATGACATAGCTATGTATCTTGTAAGAGAGAGAGGAAGACGAGAATCTATGGCGTTTTTTTCTTATTGACTGTTTGGAGTCTCCAGTGAGGGAGAAAAAAATAAGCAGAACTTTTTCTTAGAGGAAATTATTACAAAGCGAAAATATAAAGTGGTTCTCTTTCGAAAACGAAAAAACAAAAGTTGATTTTGCTTTTAATTCTTTCTATAATTCACGTGATGATCAATAGGAAAACACTACTACATTCAACAAGAAAAGTTATTGAAAAAAAGTTTAGATATTTCGATTTAACCAAAGATATTTTTCCCCTATGTCAAATCATTAAATAGTTTATTATCTAAGTTGTAATCTGAGCCTGCCAATAGGTATATGACAACTCGGTAAAATTATTTGTGCTATTGTTTTTTACTTTGTACTAAAGCCTTAAAGGTCAGATAAACTCGCTTAGTATGGGGTTACCTTATTTTATAAAATGATTTATGCTATTATGAAGTTTTATATAAAATTGACGTGGGATTAGACTTAACCAAACGCACGTGTCGATAAATGAAAGAAAGTGTGTCATAGTTTGTATTTTATGACAAAGAAATTGTAACCAATAAAATGAAAAAGAACAGAAAACGACTGTTCAATGGTTTGGCCGGTTCTTAATTCGTTGTTTAATCTAACACTAGAGCTTGACCCGCGCATCCGCGCAGGTGTTAGTTTTTTGATAAATGAATATTTATTTGTATAAGTGATAATATATATTTTAAAATTTACCCGTTTAATTTTTTTTTAATATGACATTTATAAACACAATAATTTTATAGTTTATATTGAGTAGTTTTATTTTATCATGTAAACCCTTAATTATATCATCCATTTATTTAGAATACGACCTGTAAAATCACACAAATGTATTTTTATTTTTTATGGATCAAAATTTTATGATTATATATAATAAAATTATTGTATAAACTGTTTTTATGGATCAAAATTTTATGATTATGTATAATGAAATTGTTGTATACTATTTATTATGTATATGTGGAATTAGTAAAATAATTACCGTATAATGTATGTAATTACGAAATGTATATATGGAATTAATTATTTTCAAATACACATATGTATAATAAAAAGGAAAAGACAAAAAATATTAAAAGTTAGGTTTATTAATTATTGTTGCCATGATTTTTTAGTTAGAATTTGATTTTGGAAATACATTAATTGAAGAAAAAAGACAAAAATCCTAAAAGATAGGTTAATTAATAACTTCAGTGGCATGCCATTGTAAATATAGTGGAAAACTAAGGGATAATCTAATTTTGTACTCCTATTTTAATAGATTAGATATGTATGTATTTAAATAGGGAACCCATTTCTTTGTTGTCAACACGAAATAGCCCATTAAATATTTAATTTAATACACACACTCACGTAACCTAACAACACAAACATAAGCTATATATACAAAGACAAGTTGGAATATTCCATCTGTAACATGTTTAATCTAAGGAAATTATAATACACGGCACTGTTTAATAGTTTCATGAAAAGCAAATAACTCCCCCCCCCCCCCCCCCCCTCCCTCCCCCCCCAAGTTAACTTAGCTGGACCAATTAAACTCAATAAACTCATTGGGTTCCTAGTTTTTACCATCGAACTCTTTTACGTACCGAATGCAAATATGCGAATCAAACCAGGGTATTCGGACATGTACTATTCAATATATTATTAATATATGCTTCGATTTTCAATGCAACATAATCTATAAAACCGTAGTGTAAAATAGATTAGGTGGTGGAAAAAAATCAAAATAAAACAAAGAAACAAACTCGGAACATAGGCACATAGCTGTGGGTAGCAAGTAGCTAAGGATATTGTTGAGTAGTATTTCATATTTAGCATTGTTTAGTTTATTCATACATGTAAGGACATTATGAAACATATACGTGCTGGTTGCTTTCACATAGTAAAGTTTATATATTAATGTCTCACCACCTCAAATGGACGGTACCAAGCTCCACCTCTAGCCAACTATATGATTTATTTGATAAAAGTATATAATGCATTGCTACCAATTATTATAACTACCAACAGGCCACAGTCATGATGTTTCTTTCCAACTCATAATGTTTTTCGTTTACTTACAAAACTTATCGAAAAATATTGTTAAAAATGGATGTGAATAATACGAACACACATAATAGACTGGTAATAGTTCTAAAAAAAATACTGATAAGGTGAATCAAATCATAAACGGATACTTAAGTCTATATCTCTTTCACTTGTATCACATATATCCCATATTCATTTTTTTTTGGGTTGTATCCCATTATTTTAACAGCTAATATGCATATTTATAATATTAAAAATTAATGGAAAAAAATTCATGGTAGGGACAACAAATGAATCCAGCACAACAAATGAAATTGTCACATTCATTGAACAATACACAAAATTTGAAGCGTAAGATGTAAGTGTCATCTGCTGATTTGTAGCAGGCACAAGTTTCTGTTTGACAGAGGGTGACTTCTTCTTGGATTCTACATTTAGCAAGATTCGCTTACTATAATTAGTAAAAAAAACATTTTCTGTCAAATTTATTACTCTTGATTCGCTTTATTTAATTTATTTTGTTCTGATAGGGAGTATACTGGAAATTGACATTCCACCTACTTAATGAAATTCAAGAAAAATTATTTTTTATTAATTTTATCGAATCATTACTAGACACCGTTTTAACTTTCGGTGAAAGTTCGAAATAATTAGCAAAATGTAAAAATGACCCATGTAAAAACGTTAATGTAAAATTAGATCGTCAATGCAGGTTTAAATTAAAGATATTTTGTAGTGTATTGTATTCTGATTTCTGAATGATAATTTTGTGTGTGTGGATCGAAAATATTTATTACTGACAGTTTGCCAAAATTTGGAATAAACCATGGATAAAGTTTCACAATTTTGTAGGTTACAAAAAGTTGGTGAGCTGAAAACGGGTATGCATGTTTCAACCTTTCACTAAAGCGTACAACAATCATACAATGACTTTGTTGACAGTTTACAGACAAATATCTAATTGAAAAATGTAAAAAAAAAGAATTAATTTGATTTGTTTTTGGAGTTGTCAACATTTGGGAAGATCACTTGGAGGAGGAAGAATTGATTGGTTGGGACCTTTACCATTCTCCACCAGAAAAGCCATCTTAAGTCCCCATGTTGTGTGCACCTCTAAATGGCAATGCATAAACCAAACCCCTGCAACCACATAAATATTTGTACAAAACAGCCACAGTTATCAATTGTAACCTCAATATTTTGTACACATATGTGATATTAAGGCTCTAAGTATGTATTTCAGTTTTTTTCTTCCTGTTAAACTAACTTTCTAAAAACTAAAAAAAAAAAACTTTCTAAAAACTTCGGTTTATATTGGATTAGTTATGTATTTGGATAGATGATATATATACCTGGATTATCTGCTCGGAATCTGATGGCCGCCCAACCACCAGAAGGTACTCCAACGGTGTTCCTCTCCACCGGATCAACAAGATTAAATTTCTTGGAATCTTTCTTGGAGTTATAATTACCAGATCCAATACCAACCACAAAGAAATTAAACCCATGAAGATGAATTGGATGGTTTTCCGGCGCCACATTTCCGGTATCCTGTAAAACAACTTGCACCGTTGAATTGTACGGTAGCTTGTAAAGCTTTGTGGCTTTCATGGTTGCTAGATTCGAAGGTGGTTTTCCGGTAAAATCAAAAACATGGTGCGGTTTAGCTGGAAAATCGGTAGTGTAAATCCCGGTTAGGTTGAAGTAATGCGCTTGAAGCAGAGCCGTTTTAGGCATCTTGAACGTAATGTTGTTTATCGCGGCGACCACTCGTGACAAGTTACCGGCCTTACAGCTGTGACAGCGGTTGATTCCTAGTCCCACGGTGAATAACAGATCATGATCTATCTTGATCGGAACTTTAGCTGGATATGTGACTGAGTTGAGACTTCGGAGAGAATTAACAAACGAGTTGGCGACGGAAGTGGCGTTCTGAGCTGGCGGTGAAGTGGTTTTTGTAGGTGTGGCGGATAGTGTGCCGGAGTAATGTACTGTGGCGGTGGCTGTGCGATTATCTACAGCCACGACGGCCGAGTCTTGGAATGGAGCGGCGGCGATTAGGTATTTTCCTGAGGGACGGGCGGCCGAGACTAAGGCGGTGGTGGTTTGACCGGGAGCGATTAGGATTGTGTCGGTGGTGAAGGGTTTGACGTAGACGGCGTCGACTTCCACAATGGTGAAGCGGTGGCCAGCGATCTTGAAGAAGAGCTCTTCGTTCATTGCTGCGTTTACTAGTCGTAGCATGTATGTTTTCCCGCTCTCTACCGCTAATTTAAAATTACCTAAACCCAAAAAAATATATCAAATTATTAGAAAAATCAATATAAATAAATAAAATTCTTTATTAATTTAACTTGTTATAAATATTTTTTTTGTTGAAACTACAAAGAAATAAATTAAGGATGTTTCATTTGATGTAAGGATCCATAAATTCAAATTGTTGGAAACATTACAGGACAAACTACCTTGCGATGGGCAGTTTGGGACGAGACCGGGATGACCGTTAATGACATGAGCATCTGAGACATTAGGTGCTAAACCGGATTTTAATGCTTCATTAATAACATTTTCGGTATCGGATTTCCACCACTCACCTATAGAAGAATAAACATGGAGTTCCAAATTATTGATCTAATAATAATTAAAGCAATCCATGAGTATCTCTCTTTAGATTAATACCTAGTACGATGACTTCTTCTCTGTGTGGTTTAGGGAACGGGTAAGGTAGACCCGGTTTTGGCAGAATCACGATGGCACCATGAACCGTAGCTCGGAGCCAGAGAACATGTGCGTGCCACCAGAGTGTTCCACGTTGCCCTGTGACCGTGAAGTTATACATGTAGCTGTGACCCGGTTTAATGGGGCATTGGGTTATGTAGGCTGGTCCATCGGCCCAACCGGTTCTTAATTGTCTTATTCCATGCCTGCGGAAAATATATAATATTAGGTCCATCTTGGAGAGTTTTGAAAACTAAGGGAGGCAAGTAATTAATTTGATTGTTTCAAATGATTAGGTTTAATGATTAGGTTTGGTTCTCACCAATGGATAGAGACATTATACTTGACGTTGTTGACGACGTTAACGAGAATTGTGTCGTCTTCATTAGCATAGATTGTGGGTCCTGGAAACTTACCGTTAACGGTAACTATCTGTTTCGTTGAGCAAAGCCGCGTCATTTGCTTTGTTACCACCTGAAAGTTTAAATATTAACGTTTAAGTACGTATACAAAATTTAAGAAATACTATTTGTGACGAGATCATTATATATATTGAATCATGCATTATGATAACACTGATGCGGACTTACGTTAAACGTGTACTTGCGGATTGCACCGTGGACGCATGCTGCAGGAAAGGCCAGCAATGCAAAGAGCACCAAAATCCGTATAGGAAATCCCATTGTTTTTATCTTCAAAGTTTAGTAAAACTGTTGATGTTGTGTTGATTCTCAACTTTCTCTACTTTCCTTTGTGATTTGAAAATGATTCATGATCGTTAGCTTATAAAGAAGCAGATGTCGGGTTCTTGTGCTTTGTCAGTTTGGTAAAGCTCGAAAGCTTAGAGGGAAAGTATATGTTTCTCTTTGTGGGTTGGAACCTAAGCGTAGGTTGGATTCTTTTCATGTTTTCTTCTCGAGGCCTAGTTTTTTTTTTCTATGTCTCAATTAGTATTTTCCATTCGTTCTGAAAAATGATTATTCAGTAATGATGTCTTTAAACACACATTATTACTTCTTCTTTTGGAAATGAACAAAGAAAACCATTTTATATTATTATTATTATCAACTATTACACCATGAAAACACATCGTCAAAGAAATGAGTTTCTAATTTATTGATATAAAAGCACCAATTTCTTTATTTTTCCAAGAACTAGTATGCAAATGGTTGAGAAATAGCTTTCAAGAAATCATATTGGAGGATAACATCTAACAGAAATGATTATATTTGTTTGGAAGCAATAACCGAACTAATTCGTTTGGTCCGGAATTAAAAAGTAGTCAACCTGTATTTGAGTGCGACGGGGTTTTTTTCTTTCCAATGATCTTATCTTTGGGCTAACTTTTTGGATATGAATTTGCTATAGCTTAATATGACAGATATTTCGGCTGTTGATTTCATTCAAATGATGAAGTAATTATTGGGGAAACTGATTTTTTTTGGTGTAAATTGGGAAAAGTGATTTTTATAAATAGTTAAATAAATTTTGTCTATATGGACTCGACATATGAACCACTTAACAATATTTAAGACCAAAAATACTTTTAGTAAACAAGAAACAAAATGGTAAAAACCTCATTATATCCATCAATTAGAATAAATCATACTCCAATATTAGAAACAAAACTATATTTATCGTCTTTCTAAGTCAAAGAGTGACAGGCAGGAGCAAATGTAGAGGTATATTATAATTGATACATAAACTAAAGAAGACCGATTACAGAGATTTTTTTTCCTCACAATTATCTAACTAATTCATGTAACTTTACATTAGAAAAATGTAAGACGTAAGAAAAAAACAGTAGGTGCATAGAGCATCCAGTCCTTTCTCTCTAGATCTACCACTGCTGAAAACTAAAGTTTAACAACTCTTAACAAAGTCACTCGGGATTTTTCTGTTATTTGTTGAATGAAGAAAATTCATAGAGAAAACAAAATGTTATACTTATATACTCTTCCCTTGACTTTTGTTGAACATAACTCTCTGTAAATGCATTAAATTACAAAAACAATTTATTTGTCATTTTTATTCTGTCGGGCTAATGCGTATGCATTAAATTTTCAAAACAAGCTTAACAAAATTAAAATCAATTTGATTATTTCTGATACTCCGTTTTGATATCTGTTATGTAATTCAAATTATGTCGTATTAACACTTCTCGTGTGCTTAATGTTTGATAAAGTCTCTTGTGTAGTAATTATTTGTAAACTTTAGCTAATAAAATGATTAAGATAGAAGTTTTAGGAAAAGACGAAGAAGAGGCTCTTTCTTCAATTGGTTCTACTTTATGACCAACGTTGGTGCAATGATCGCTTCCCCTGTTCTCGTTTGGATTCAGATGAATGTTGCCATGTTGGTTAGGATTTGGCCGTGGCTGCCCTCTTGTTCTTCGCGGGAAGCAACTTCTACATGCTTCAGAAACCAGGAGGAAGTCCCATCACAAGAATGCTTCAAGTCATTGTTTGCTTCATTTCAGAAAATTCAAAGTGAAAAGTCCCTGAAGCACCTGATGCTATGAGGAGTCGTTGCTCGGCATTGGCGCTGACGAGGTGGCATTAGGGAACTATCAAAGCACATTGCTGGTGACGGTTGTTACAAAAGTGACGACTACTGGTGGAAGACCAGGGTGGATAGCTGATAACCTGAACAGAGATCATCTTGATTACTACTACTATTGGTTATTGGCTAGACCAGGGTAGGCGAAGAAATTCACGAAACTCAAAAACAGTAATGCATTGCGTTTTTTTCACTAACAAATTCAAATTTGATTTTTCATTAACTCACACAATAGCAGTCACTAACATGAACATATACAAAGGTAATTTTGTAGTGAAACTATATATTAAGATAAGTAGATGGTCTTGTTTGCAACTTGAACAATACTCCACTTGCAAGCTCTCAAGTCTCAAGGAACCTGCAGGATTTAACAGATTAGAGATGAGAACAATGCTAAGTTATTTGAACTCAACTAACCAGTTATATCAGAAGAAGCAAATAAAGGGAGAGCGTGAGAAACTAAGTGAGGGTGTTCTTATAGCAATGATTAATAGACCCAAGTTTGAGACTTAAAAATTGGGCTTGATATGTCATGCCAACTTTTCTTTCGCATCTATAGACACATCTCCTCAGTGGTGTTCACTCAAACCCACCAAGACCAATGTTGGATGCTTTGTGTGTATTCGAAAAGCAGCTGCTACAGACATATACAGAGAAAATACCTCAAACTCGAGATTAAAATTAGGAGAAAGACTCACAGCTCATGAATCACGGCCTAGCTTTGGACACATATTTAGTTGTTCCAAAGACCGAAAGCTTTCTTGAACAGCTTCTTCATCTTCCTCGACGGCGGCGGCGGAGTGAGCGAATGTGTTTAGGTTGTTGTGATATAATAATAATAATAAGGGTTTTTAGTAATTAAACCCCTCAACTAAAGATGAATCGTAAAAAAAACCCTCAACTTAAAATCCTGTGAAATAAACCCTCAATTTTAGTTCCGTTAACATATGTTACCCTCCGTCTAAAAAACCGTGACGGAGGGTGACATATGTTAACGGTTTATAAGTTGAGGGTTTATAATGTTGAAAACTTAGTTGAGGGTTTTTTTTACGATTCAAAAATAGTTGAGAGGTTTTATCACTAAAAGTCATTAAAAAGTTTTTAACTTATTTATTATCCATTTATACATTGTTTTAGATTGATTTGTAAGCCTTTAAACCTAATTTATATTTTTAATACATTAATCTATTATAAAATTAATTTATACATCTTAAATTAATAATTTTCAACACGATTTACAACTTATTATAACTTCAAAATATTAAATTATTTGATATTTGACAATAGTGATATAAAAAAAATTGTGTGTTTATATCGTCATTTTCAAATATCAAATAATTGAAAGTTTTTTAGTTATATTAAGTCTTAAATAGTGTTGAGAATAATTCATCCATGAAGTCAATCTTTCTATTTGGAGTATGACGTCATTTTCAAATATCAAATAATTGAAATTTTTTTAGTTATATTAAGTCTTAAATAGTGTTGAGAATAATTCATCCATGACGTCAATCTTTCTATTTGGAGTATGACGTACTTTTTTTATTTTCATGATTTTTGTCATCAGACTCATACTTTCCTATATTGTTCTTGATTTATTGTATTACTTTATGTTTCAAATATATTATTGATCAAGAAAATAAAAATATAATGTAGTTATTCAGAAATCAATAAGAATAAAAATAATCAAGCATTATTTTGGAGGGGGGAGAAGTATGAACCGGATGACATAAATCATGAAAATAGGAAAAAATGCGTCGTACTCTAAATAGAAAGATTGACTTCAAATGAATTATCTCGACACTACTTAAAACTTAATATAACTTAGAAACTATAAATTATTTCATATTTGACAATGGCGATATAAACACACAAATTCTTTTATATCACTATTGCCAAATATCAAATAATTTAATATTTCAAAGTTATAATAAGTTGTAAGTAGTGTTAAAAATTATTAATTTAAGATGTATAAATTAATATACAAATATATTAATGTATTAAAATTTATAAATTAGTTTTAAAAGCTTATAAATCTTAAAACAATGTATAAATGATAATAAATAATTAAATAACATTTAATGACTTTTAGTGATAAAACTCCTCAACTAAAGATGAATCGTAAAAAAAACCCTCAACTAAAAATCCAGTGAAATAAACCCTCAACTTATAAACCGTTAATATATGTCACCCTCCGTCACGGTTTTTTAGACGGAGGGTAACATATGTTAACGGAACTAAAGTTGAGGATTTATTTCACGTGATTTTTAGTTGAGGGTTTTTTTTACGATTCATCTTTAGTTGAGGGGTTTAATTACTAAAAACCCTAATAATAATAATATATAAACTCAACCCAACCACTTAAAATCTCAAAAACGAACCAATTTAATTTTTGTCGGGTTCGATACGGTTCATTTAGAGATGATCAGTTTGGTTAAGGTTATTATTATAGTACGACTCAGCTCATGAAAACACTTGAAGCTGAGATACCAATACGCAACTTCTGGCTTCAAGATATGATCAACATTGACAAACTCTTCAAACATCTCTTGGAAAATTTATTTGGTGAAAGTTGTAATTCTTTTGCTTCTATTTCCTTTAATTTATTTTGGAGCTTATGATACTTTAGTTGAGAGTGAGTTTCTTTGTATAGATACCCAAAATAAAATTAAAAAGAGTAGTTAGACCAAAGAATTGGCAAAGAAGGGTTTCTTATTACATGGACAGACAGAAAGCAATTATTAGATTTAAACCCCTGCAAATTAAGATTCAGACAGGAGAATCCTGGTAGTCCCTCTCCTCCTCTTCCGGCTCTGGTGGCTTTGGGAGATCAAGACGAAGTACTCCATAGAAAATAAAGGCATTGACAATGACCAAGGCAACTACGAAAAGACAAGCCGGCCAAACAGGTCGCTGGTAACCTAAGTACCCAATCAAAGCAACTGCAAAATAGGTGTAGACAACATGTTGGACGCATAAATCTTTGACTGGCCATTCGAGTAGCAATGCGGAGTAGATGCCAGATGTTGCCGAAAACACAAGGATAGGCACTTCTACGTAACGACGAGTTGATGCAGCGCACATAGTTACCGTCATAACTGCAAGGAAACAAGACAAAAGTAGTCTCCAGTCTGCTTGTAGATCAAAAGATGTTGGAACCGGGAGGTAAAACGACCTCACCACCACAACCGTATAAATCAAGAACGGTGCTGAACAAAGCACCAACATGCCCGGACTTTCTTTCTGTTTCGGTTCCGACAAGGAAGAAAACTCCGGTTCTAGAGCGAGCTCAATTAACCAGCTCACAACTGCTAACATGCATATCCCTCGATATATCCATCGCGCTATCGGGCAATTCACTCCTTGAACTATCTCTGCATCACCCATCTTGAACTTTTGAGATTTTGATGAAACCTTCATCCCTATAATCTTCTTTTTTATTTAGGGTTTCCACTTTCCTTTTTCCTTATAACCCAAAAAAAAAGGAAAATGTTACATATTCGCAGTTACTCTTCCTTTTTTTCTGAATGGGAAAAAAAAGGGAAAATGTTTGGATATTGCCAAAATTTTAAAATGGGCCTAACAAGAGACAATTTTTTTTTGTCACAATTTATTTGGCTTTTTAATCATGATGGCCATTATACTAAACTTTGCATTAGTTGATCCTCGGGGTAAAGCATTGGTCTTGAGACACTTGTGCCGAGTAATCTTGATTCTTATTTCTTTCTTTTTTGGGTAGATGATTCTAAGGCCAAATCTTCTACGAGTGAATCCAGAAGCAAAGGGTCTGGTGATAACACTGTGCCAGAAACGTATATTCTCTGAGCTTAGCTACTACCACTAGAATTCAGAAAAGAATGCATTATTGGGGAAGGAGTATTTGGTAGAGTTTACAAATGACACTTGGCAAACACTAGCCAGGTTCGTCTCTCTTTTTTTCTCGGTTTTTTGATTTTTCACCTTTTGAAAAGTTTCTCATTAACACTGTTTTCTTCATTTGTAGGAACTATATAATAACATAAAAGACGGATGAAAATGAAGAACCTTGTGGTTCCGTCGAACAGAGCGGGTGGATTACCTGTAGCATCGAGCGGAGCTGGACGATCCTCTAATACACTGTCTCATAAAGGAGCTAAAACATCAAAGCATCTTCAACGAGGTGTTGAACGCGTTCAATCAAATATTGTGATAAAAGCTATATCAACCTAGACAAAAAAAGATAAGAATTATTATGATCCATTTGGAAGTGAAGTTTTGCAGACTAGCAATTGTTAGAAAAACAACATCGATAAGATTCTGTGGAAAAAAAAAAACAAAGAGGAGAGTAAAGAAATTTGCTTCAACTTAAATTAAAGTACCACATATATAAAAATATTACAGTAATATTAATTAATAAATTCTTACACTAAAATATAAAATTATAAATAGAAATACATAATTGAATATTAAAGTACAAGTAAAATATCACATTATTCCATAAAATTATTTCCGTAATGATCCGTTTTCGATTACACAAAATTTGTTTGGACAAAATTTAGGTTCCGGAGAAAATTTACTACACTATTAATGTTGTTGTAATATTTAAATTTGTGCAATAATTATGTTTTTATGTATCTTTATAAAAAAAAATTTTTATTTTGTAATATTTTTGTTGTCTAATTCTAGTTTAAAAATCTTAAAAATCTTTTCAAAAATTTTATTTAATTATATGTGTAAAATTTGAATTTATAAATATAAAATTGAAATATTTATGAAATACAAAGTTTTAAAGATTAAAATAATAAATGAAAAATACTTAAGAATCATAAATATGATGTGTAATTAATTATAAAGACCAAAATGTAAATAAAAAAATGAAACTTCAAATTTGGAGTTTTGAATATTGAAACTTAAAATATGAAGTTTCACTTAAAACTTTAATTTTGAAGTTTTATAATTCCTCTTTAGAGAGAAAAAAACTATATATTTGAAGTTATAGAATTTCTTTTGAAGATGTTTTTAGAGGTAAGATAAATGTCTGATGAAGAATGTGACAGATTAACTAATTGTTGGATAAGTTAACAAATTTATTAATTTGTAAGTCTATTTAAATTTCCTTATATGATTTTAACATTAACGATTAAGAAAAAAATCGTTTAAAAAAATTAAGAAAAAATTGACTGGGTGATAATCACACTTGCTACTTTAATGTGTAGTGTTAGTGTTATTAATGGAATTGGTCAGTCTCTAGTCTCTACATAAAATAGTTCAATAGGTATAGGTTAAAATTTAATTATAGAAAAAGAAAGTTGACAAAAAGTATCCAATATGACGCATTAAAATACATGCTTAATTTGGAATGACTGTGAATACAATGCAGTGTTGCTAGATATAAATATATATTAACTGCAAATATTTTAATTTAAATGAAATTTGTTTATTAGTTGAAAAAAGCTAAAACATTACAAAATAGATTTTATCAAATTAACTATGCTATCTTTTAAGACGTCTAAAGAAGGGATTTTTGCAAAATTGACCTATAACTTAAAGTCAAACACAAAACTAACCTCCTTTTTTTTTGAAAATTGGTTTTGCCCTATTCACCCCACAAGTTCATATAATTTACGGAAATGCCATCCATTTTTTTTTTTTTTTTTTTCGAAAATGACATTTTTACTCTCTCACCCTCATCATCTTCAAGTAATTACAAGATTGCCATTGTCATCAATACCACAACCACCATGAACAACCAATTTGAAGCTCTTAATGCTCCTAAAATCGATTTACCCTTCTTCTTTTTCCATTCTTGTGACCTAAACACAACATATCTCTCACTTTCTCTCCACAATGAGCTAAAAAAACTCAAGATTTTGATTCTAAAATTTTTATGGTTCATAGAGTCATAGAAGCTAACGATTATGGGTGGGTGACTTCCGTTTGTGATTCTGTGTGCTTGGAGAAGCCTTATGTATGCTAAGGAACTTATCTCACTAATTTAAGGTATGACATCGAGTTTTTTTCCAGATCTGTTCGTCAGACGACTTACTTGGGAAGTCGTCTGGCTGTAGACGACTTACCTTTCAGTCGTCTGGCTGTAGACGACTTACCTGGAAGTCGTCTGGTCAACGCAGAGGTTATTTTTGCAATTGACTTTGAAATCTGTAACCTGAGACGACTGAAAGTTAAGTCGTCTACTATTGTTTGGTTTCAAAAAAAATTCAAAAGAACCTAGACGACTTACATTTCAGTTGTCATAGGTTAGTTTTGTATTTGACTGGATAATTTCAGAAGTTTGACTTCCCCAGACGACTTACATTTCAGTCGTCTGGCGAAAATTAAAATAATAATATTTTTTTTAAAGTAAACGACTTACAATTAAGTAGTCATAGGTTAGTTTTGCAATTGAAAAAAAAAATTTCAAGATTTAATTATACACAGACGACTTATAATTCAGTCGTCCACCAGACGACTTAATTGTAAGTCGTCCAGGATTTTTTTCCGAGATTCTGGTCAAACCTCGTAAATCCTGGACGACTTACATTTCAGTCGTCTCGTGGACGACTGAATTATAAGTCGTCTGTATATAATTAAATCTTGAAGTTTTTTTTTTCAATTGCAAAACTAACCTATGACGACTTAACTTTAAGTCGTCTACTTTTAAAAAAATATTATTATTTTAATTTTCACTAGACGACTGAAACGTAAGTCGTCCAAAAAGTCAAACTTCTGAAATAATCCAGTCAAATGCAAAACTAACCTCTGACGACTGAAATGTAAGTCGTCTAGCTTTTTTGGAGTTTTTTTTTTAACCAAACAATAGTAGACGACTTAACTTTCAGTCGTCCGAAATAACAGATTTCAAAGTCAATTGCAAAAATAACCTCTGCGTTGACCAGACGACATATAGTTTAGTCGTCTAGACAACTTAGATTGAAGTCGTCCGCGTCTTCTCCACTAGTTTTTAAGTCTTCTACGTTAGTTTATGAATAACTTGTATTTTTAAGAGTGATAAGTAACTTCAAGATATGTAAAACTCATATTTACAAAATATGTTCTCTCCCTTAGTTTTACTAAATTTGACTAAGTTTTTCAATGCAAACTTATAAAAAATATGATATGCTTTGACTAGTTACTATTGTTTGTTTCCATCTCTTACCAACATTCTTGTTTATTAAGATGAGAAAAAGGCCATTGGAGTTTATTATTGCATATGAGAGATCCAAAGATAAGAAAAAGGCTACTGAAGTCTATTATTTCATTGATTTGTAAATGTGTAAACACATTGTTAGCACATTTAATACATCTTGGAAAACATTATTACTGATTTTACAAAAAATTCACAACTAAAAGAGTATACATGCAATTCATAAAACAGATCACAAACAAAACTATTATAGATCATTCATCTACAAAGACAAGCTTGGATTCCACTTGAGTAGACAAGACCAGACAACTTTTAAGAAGTTCAGACGACTTCTAAGAAGTCCAGACGACTTCCAGGAAGTTCAGACGACTTTGCCAGAAGACTTTTAGGAAGTTCAGACGACTTCCAGACGACTTTACAGGAAGTCCAGACGACTTTACAGGAAGTCCAGACGACTTTTAGGAAGTCCAGACGACTTCCAGACGACTTCCAGATGACTTCCAGACGACTAACAAGTAAGTCGTCCCAGAAGTTTTCCAGATCTGAAAAACCTGCATATTAAATCCAGATCTGAAAAATCTGCATATTCAAAAACGTTCAAATGGCTTAAAAACAGAAAAAAATGAGTGGAAGATTATATAAATCTACCTTTACAGAACACACAAAAATACATATCTAAAAATAATAGATCTACCTTTAAATTAGTGGAAGATGAGTACCAAATAATTAAAAACCTGCAAAAAAAAAATAGATTAGTAACAAAGACATGAGACAAAATTGAAAAATTCATATAAAGTTTGGTGTTTTCAAGTCAAAGAGATTAGAGTGGGTTTGGAGAGTTTTAGTTTGGGAAAAAAGTAAGAACTTTATACAACAAGAAGTTACCAAATGAAGAAAAATCAGACATAAGAACTTACCAAAACGCTCAGAAAAATCCAGACGACTTCCTAGAAGTCCAGACGACTTCCTGGAAGTCCAGACGACTTCCTGGAAGTCCAGACGACTTCCTGGAAGTCCAGACGACTTCCTGGAAGTCCAGACGACTTCCAGGAAGTCCAGACGACTTCCTGGAAGTCCAGACGACTTTGTCAGAAGACTTCCAGATGACTTCCAGACGACTTCCAGACGACTAACAGGTAAGTCGTCCCAGAAGTCTTCCAGATCTGAAAAACCTGCACATCAAATCCAGATCTGAAAAACCTGCATATTCAAAAACGTTCAAATGACTTAAAAATAGAGAAAATGAGTGGAAGATTAGATAAATCTACATTTATAGAACACACAAAAATACATATCTAAAATTAATAGATCTACCTCTAAATTAGTGGAAGATGAGTACCATTTGATTAAAAACCTGCAAAAGAGATAGATTAGTAAGAAATACATGAGACAAAACTGAAAAATTCATATAAAGTTTGGTGTTTTCAAGTCAAAGAGATTAGAGAGAGGTTGGAGAGTTTTAGAATGATGAACATTACATTTTTGTTGCAGCCATTTGAGAGGATGAGAGAGAATGTGTAAATTTTTCTTTATATAGGGAGACAAAAAATCCAATTAGATTAAATATTTTTGACTCAGACGACTTCCTGGACGACTTACATTTCAGTCGTCTGGTGAAGAAATTAAAACAGACGACTTACATGTAAGTCGTCCAGAAGAGTTTAATATTTTTAGCGGGAAATTAAATATTTTTAGCGGGAAACTAAAATAGAAGACTTTCCAGACGACTTACAAGTAAGTCGTCTGGACGACTGAAATATACGTCGTCCGGGTAAATTATTTAACAGACGACTGAAATATAAGTCGTCCACACCCTAAACATAACCCCTAAACTTAATTATCTAATTAAACACTTCATAAAACCAAATCAAACTTGAAAAGTGTTTACTATACACAGAAATAAACACATATAGGTGAAAACTAATTTTTGAAAAAAACATTTTAGTTTTCCAAAATCTAACCCTAACAATACATACAATACTACAACATATGTTTGCCAAACTCCTAAACCAAAGTATTTCATGATTCACTACTTCCACTCATATATCTTCAAAACAAATCAATTTTATCATATCTTAATTTATATCAGTTAAAACTGTTTATAATTACTTGATTTTTATTTTTTACGCATCTAAATATTTTTTTACAAGATTTATAAATTATTTTTAAAATAAACTGGTACCAGACGACTTACACTTCAGTCGTCCAGACGACTTACACTTCAGTCGTCCAGACGACTTACACTTCAGTCGTCCAGACGACTTACACTTCAGTCGTCCAGACGACTTCCAACATCTCAGACGACTCAGACGATTTACTGGGGCTATATTCGTAAAAATGGCTTCTGTTTTTTTGTTTGGTCACAAGGGGCTGAGCTGTAATTTCACTAGGCTTTTAGGTTAGTTTTGCATTTGATTCAAGTTTGGGTATAGGTTTGGAATTAAAATCAAGTTGTGGGTTAGTTTTGGCAAAAACCCCTCTAAACAATTAACTTATGCATATCTCTTTCGGTAACAAGACGAAATAATTGGGATGTTCAATTGCTTCTAATTATACATGTTATTCCCTCTGTTCCTTAAAGATCTATACTCTAATTTTTTCACACATTTTAATAAAACACATTAAATTTGCATAATTTTTTGTGTTTATTTTCTTTACATAATTTTAAGCCAATAAAAAACAATTAGTGCAATTAAGTTTTTTGAAATTTGCAATTAGTTACTAAAACATACATTAAAAATGTAAAAAAATAATCTTTTAGAAACAAATTTTTTCTCTAGAATATGCATGTTTAAAGAAGGGAAGGAGTACTAGTTAGGAAGATACATTAACTGCTAATCAATTTCAACAAAACAAAATATATGATATTTTGAAAAGCACAAAATATATGATATTTAGAAAAGCTTGGAAATCAGTAACTATCAACTAGTATATCTCTAGACATTATCAACAGTTAAGAAAAACCAAATATTTCAAAGTATAAATTCTAAAGATTTATTGAATCTCTAGACTTGTATATATCCTAAGTTTTAAATAAAATTTTAAATATATGATCAGGAAAAATATTCTGATATAAGATTATGACTATTGAAAATTATATATATTCCGTTGTACACCAATGATTAATAACCGAACAGTTTAAATGTGGAATAAAGAAATTTGTAAAAAAAAAAGTAGAACAAAACCAACTTATAATTTGGACAAATAAAACGACTTTTAAACTTATTTTTCCTATACAAAGCACATATATATAGCTGCACCCGTGTTATACATAATCGGAAAGAAAGAAAGAGAGAGGAAACAGAAGAATTAGAGAGAGATTGTTTGTCTGCTCCTCCTGAGATCGCGCGTAGAATTAGATTTTGATGGAGATTCATTGAGACCCCAAAGCCTTTCTCCTCTGATCAATTATTCTAAAAAAGTAATTTATTTAAAATTATTTTCTCCGGGAAGGTTTAAAAAAAGTCGTCTGTTTTTCACCGGTTACATGTCAGTCCGCGTTCCGGTCCCGTCGAGCAGCAGCCAGTTACCGGCGGCGCCAACAGCAACAACGACAAGACGTCGCGTGACAGATTCTCAAGAAGATCATTGCCACGTCAGCACCGGAGGAGGAGGAGCAGTCGTTTACCTCCCCGGCGACGAGGAAGAAGCCACGAGCAGCAGCGGCGACGAAGGAGGAGGAGGAGGATCATCTTCGTGTTGTCAGAGTGATTCGCACCACAACTACCTCGTCCGGTTTCTGTCTCTCCGCAAAATCAGGCTCGTGTGGATGCTCATGGCCGACAACAAATCCCAATGGACGGCTGCTATGTCTCGGAACGTGAGATCCGCCACCAATCTCGGCCGTATGATTCTGTCTATATTAGGAATCCTCGTCGTCACTTTCTTCCTCGTCGTTGCTCTCTCCGGTGGCGGTGGCGGACGACGGAGACACGTGGAGAAACACGAGTTCGTCGTTTCGATCCATCCCAGAAGTAACATGGAGAAGATCATCAAAGAAGAAGAATCTTCTTCCAGTTCCGCTCGAGTTCTCCTTCCTGAGAGAAACCCTGTAAGCTCACACATGTTCTGTTCTGTTCTGTTCATTCTTACATTCTGTGTACTAATATTGGCTTTGGTACTTTTTTTTTTTTTTTTTTTTGTAACAGATCCCAGAAATTTGGAATCAACCAGACACTGGGAACTATCAGAAATGCGTAGCTCGGCCCAAGAACCAAAGTAAGTTCTTTCTTTTCTTTTTCTTGCGTGTACTGGTTGACCTATCGAATCAATTGAGAAATTTAAGACACCTAATGATCGGTTCTTGTTTTTGATTTTTTGGTTTAGAACCAATCAAGAAAACCAATGGTTACCTTGTTGTTCACGCCAACGGTGGTTTGAATCAAATGAGAACTGGTGTAAGTCTCTTCTTCTTCAAGTCTTCTGCCTCTAGATTTTTTCTCAATTCCTCACTTTATTTGTCTCTTGACAGATATGTGATATGGTGGCAATCGCCAAAATAATGAACGCTGCTCTTGTTCTTCCTTTTCTTGACCATTCATCTTTCTGGAGTGATCCTAGGTAAGCCATCATCATCATATATTAATTCAACATCATGATCATAATAATATGATCTAACTAATCTCTCTATTATTATGCTTTCAGCACGTTTAAGGACATATTCGACTGGAGGCATTTCATCAAAGTACTAGCAGAGGATGTCGACATTGTCGAGTATTTACCCCAGGAATATGCTTCTATCAAGCCTCTTGAAAAGAATCCTGTGTCTTGGTCCAAGGTTAGTCTCAAATAAATAAATAAAAATCATTAGTTTTTGGTTATTCATAATTTTTAACTAAAAACTCTGTTTCCTCAGGCAAGTTATTACAGAAACTCAATGACAAAGTTACTGAAGAAGCATAAGGTGATCGTATTCAATCACACTGATTCTCGGCTAGCTAACAACAGCCCACCTCCCTCGATCCAGCGGCTTAGATGTAGGGCCAACTATGAAGCTCTTCGTTACTCCCCAGAGATAGAGAATCTAAGCAAAGTTCTCTCTTCAAGACTTAGAGAAAACAATGAACCCTACCTTGCTCTTCACTTGAGGTACGAGAAAGACATGTTGGCGTTTACCGGATGCAACCACAGTCTAACCTCTGAGGAATCGATCGATCTTGAGAAGATGAGGTATAGCATTCCGCACTGGAAAGAAAAAGTGATCAACGGTACAGAACAGCGTCTCGAAGGTAACTGCCCCATGACGCCGCGCGAAGCTGCCGTGTTCCTCAAGGCAATGGGGTTCCCTTCGACCACGAAGATCTACATTGTCGCAGGAGAGATCTACGGCCAAAACTGTATGAATGCATTCCACCAAGAGTTCCCAAACGTTTTCTTTCACTCCACGTTAGCTACAGAGGAAGAGCTTTCCACTATAAAACCATACCAGAACAGATTAGCTGCTCTTGATTACAATTTAGCACTCGAGAGCGATGTTTTCGCTTATACTTACGATGGAAACATGGCCAAAGCGGTTCAGGGTCATCGTAGATTCGAAGGTTTTAGAAAAACAATTAATCCTGATAGGTACCGTACAGCTTCTTGCGTCATGTAATTCTTTTTTTTTCTTGCGCTTGAGACTTGACATTTTAGCGTGTGTTTTTTTTTTTCAGGCTAAGCTTTGTGAAACTGATTGATCGGTTCGATGCGGGGCTCATGTCTTGGGAAGATTTCTCGTCGGAGGTTAAGAGAATACATGGTAAAAGATTAGGAGCTCCGTATCTTAGACGGCCAGGAAAGGCAGGCTTGAGTCCCAAGTTGGAGGAGAATTTTTATGCAAACCCTCTTCCGGGTTGCTTGTGTGACACTTCTGATAAACAAACCGGCCTGAACCGGTTTGAAAGACCAAGTTTACGAGCACAATCTCTGAGATAACCGGAGGTGTTTAGGTGTTCAAATTGGTACTACTTAAATTACACGAGGAAATCACATGTTTTGGCCTTTTTTTGGTTTTTATGTAATTAGGTTTATTAAAACGTTAATTCTAATTGTATTAGGAACTTGGAGATACATAAAATATTTGGTCTAAATCTCTCCCAGATAAGAAATAAGAATATATGAATCATAGCTCAAAACATCTTCAAGAACAACAATGTTTTAAGGTTTGCTGAATTTCAAATTTGAGGTTCGAAGGTGTTCATTTCCTATGATATAATCTTAAATCTTATTTTATAAAGATTTATATTTACATTATAATTTTTAATATTGATCAAAATTGATTAAAATTATTATTATTTATTTGATTAAGCATACATTAAAAATGTATTTAAGCTATCATTAACCGGATTAGGTTCTCATTAACTGGATTAACTGGAGTATTGAAGTTCTAGTCTTCAGAAGATCTTTCCCAAGTCCTTGTTTCTTTTAAGCAGACCCTCTTTTCACTGGAATGTACATTCAGCACCTAAAGTCTCAAATTGAGTATTATTTTTTTAAACACAGTGATTTTGAAGCAATGGAACTCTGCTGAAATCATTAAATCCCTAAATAGAGGAATGGGACCACTGGAGACAATGCACATTTCATTGTTACTCTCCTCTCACTTTCTTCTCAGTCAAGACACAGAAACAACACAGAGTAGTAACTAGTAAGGTGTCTGAAAGGGGCAACTGATTATAAATGCATTTTGTTGAACTCACGAGAAACCCAATGGCTTTCTTTTTTTGGACAAACCCTTCCTTCAATACACTCACACGTCTCCTCTTGTCTTCTTCACTTGAAAAAAAAAGAAAAAAAGATGACAACTGTATTAAATTGATCAAGATTTTCAAGATCTTAACTAATACATATTGTAATATTCTTCTACATGTGAAAACTCATCTCACCAAACCTGCAACTAACAAAAAAAACAAAACAAAACAGCAGAAGAAGAGGAAGGAGGACACCAGAATGTACATTACAAACAAACACAAAAGACAAACACAACAATCTAAGAAAATACCAAACTAATTCTTGGCTTCTTCATCAACAACAGATTTTTCAGTAGCACATTCCTCAGGAACCACTGCCATTGACCGTCTATTACCGCACATTGTCCAAAGATATAACGCTAACATGGCACCTAAAGTTCCACAAACCGCACCTAGAACCAATGCACTAAGCATTCTCCAAACACACTTTCTCTTCTTCCCCTTTACTTCCACCGTCTTCTTCTTCTTCTTCACCTCCACCTCCTTAACAGTCTTGGAAACTGCGTTTGGATCAAGCGGCTGCGAGTGAATCCTCATTGAAGGATGTCTCAGCTTAAAGCTCCATGAGTGTAGATAATGCGGCTTGGAAGAGTTTCCATTTGCAGATGTCAAACCCACCATAAACTTCTTTCCTTTCCATATCTTAGCCAAGTCTACCGAGTAAGACACCAACGGATCCACAGGCTTCAAGGCATTAGAAACACTCAAACGAACCTCTATTCTCTTAGAACTTGCCTCGTAATCAATCCAGCAACTCAACTTCTTCCCTCCATCGAAATGTCCACCAAAAGATGATAAATTTCTAATTCTCGCGGATCCAGGTCTACCAACTAAGACCCCCACACGGTTCCCTCTCTTGGAGACACCAAACTCAACAGCAACAACCTCGTTTCGCAATAAAAAGCCTAGACCAGAGGAAGTGTTGTCCTTTCTACCAAACAACCTAAGATCCAAACCACTTGGAACCATTACAAAAGCCAGGACGCTACCGATCTCTTTGGAGGAGGACGACATTGAGAAGGAGAAGCTAGTGGAGAACGATCCTGAAAAGTTTCTACCTTTAGTAGTAGTACCTTGGAGTAGTGTGATGGGTTTCTTGTAAAGGACTCGCCCTTCGCTCCGACTCACCGAGCCGGTCAGCTGAATCGATGAACCGCCGCCGTTGACGAGCTTCGAATCTCGAAACAGAGCAATGTTCTTCTCAAAGGCGGGAGATTTCGCAAACCCATTAAAGGAAAACGAGGAATCTGCGTCTGCATCAGCAGCAGCCGTGGTTTTGTGAATCTCGAAGCTTAAAACGAGCAGAAAGGCTAGAGCTTTGAAAAACGCCATAGCTGAAACTGAAATGGAGCTCTCTGTTCTTCTTCTTCGAAAGAGGTAATTTTTAATATTTAATTAGTAGAGAGAGAGAGTGTGTGTGTGTGCAGAAAGGAAAGGGAAGCAGATGGGGAAGAGAAATTAAAATAGAATTTAAAAGTCATCTTCTTCTAGGAGAGGAGAAGAACCTTTGATTCCCTCTCTCTCTCTCGGTGGTTGCTGAGTAAGTGAAATATTCAATTAATGCTATCTCTATCTCTCTTCTTATACCCACCCCACTATTTTTATATCCTTTCTTCCGTAGCCCCCATGTTCTAGATTGTAATATTTAGCCCCACTCCTTTTTATATAATTTAATTACGATATAATCTAAATTGCCAAATCGTTTAATTATAGACAAAACAAAAAGAGAGATAAATACTTTACGAATGATTTAAATTGTTCCTAAGATTTCTTCAGAGTATCCACATGATTTGTGTATATGTTGCACTTACTACTTAGATTAGGTCATCGCGTTATTTAGGTATTGGAAAATCAATCATTTTTTTGGTTCAAAAATAAATCATTATTTACTGTCCACAAACGAAAGGGAAATAGAAAATGTGGGGTTTGAGATAATAAAGGTGAATTTGTTGGCAAACCAAAAGATGGAATTTAAAAAGGATATCATAATCTCCAATACTAAAATGGATTAATTAGTGGGCAACCATTGATTATGTTACCCAGTTTCTTTATTTCAAAGTGCTATGAATTAATTAAAAATAAAACAAATAAAATGCCTATTTCAATTGCTGGTGGCTTGTCTATTGGGCTCTACATAGCTGATAGCTAGAGTGTTTCCTCCGCTGTAGTTCAGGATCTAGGTGAAATACATAGACGATAGATCATTGCATGTACGCTTGAATTGTTGTTGACAGACGTTATGAGATTGAACGATCACTATGAAAATACTATGACTCTGAGAGAGCATTCTGCAACTGATTTAAACCATGCAAAAATGAATCTTCAACTAATCAATGGAATCTTTTTTTTTTTTTTTGATCAACTAATCAATGGAATCTTTTCAATGGAATCTTTTCTTCGAAAGTCGAAAGGAAAAATGGAAGTGGCTTCGACTTTAACACTTCCTCATTTAGGTAGCTCATTGTCTCTTCTAGGAGTTTAGAGAGAAATTGTGAGGTTTTTTTTTATTCTTTGCTCAAGAAACATTTATATATTATATAATTTAGCAAAAAAACATTTATATATTATCCAACTATATTTATTCGAGGGATACTTTAAATGTTGAATTATGGAGTAGTGTTTTAGCTTAAACAGTTTTCATACATCCTCACATGCAGTCGAATACTCTTTCTGTTCAAAAAATTATGTTTAAATTTTTTCACGTATATTAAAAATATATTAAAATTTAACTATCAATGAATTATTTTGTAACTAACTATTTCCAACCACTTTCAATCAATAAAATATTAATAAATATAATTATTGTTTTTGAAATTTATAATTTTGTTTAAACGTGGATCCTTTTGAAAAAGAGAGTAATTAAGAAAGACAATAATGTGAGTAGACGGTATAAAATCAGTGCTACATTGGTCACTTATAACTATTTTACATTGGTTACTGATTTGCTCTCTACAATCCTCAGTTATTCTTATTTACAATGTGTCTATGAAAAGACAAACCCGCGCACATTATTGAAACAATAATTAAATTCTTGATTGTGAATGAATAGGCCAAAATAGATATATAAAGAAAAAAGGAATAGTCCAAAATAGTTAAATTCTTTTTTGGCCAGCATTTACTTCAAAGACTGACAAAAGAATACATAGAATAAAAACGAGATACTCAATATTCGAGATAAATAAAAATAAATAGGCCAGCATTTACTTCAAAGACTGACAAAAGTACTCACTGACACTTTGTGCATCCAATTTAATACTTAAAAACCATGGACCATTAATGTTCTTTTTTTGGATGAAGCTGTATGAATGACTTGTGTGTATGGGGATGACAATGAATAATGTGCGTGTCTCGACATATTGATGGTGCCATGAGCAGTGTATGACTGAGAAGTGAGAATGATGTATTGTAAGTTCATCTGTAGCAAGCTACGGCAATGCTTCATCTCTAGTTCTCTTCATAACCGCGGCTAGATCACATGCAACAATCTCCAATCTGATTATCGTTCTTATAATTATCTCATTCTCTTTCTCTTAATAATTTGATTGATTCACCTCCTATACCTCGTCGGCTCCGTTTGGGTTCACGGCAGTTCTCATTTTGGGCCATCTATTTTATCGACTTCATTGGCAAAGAATACGTGGGCTTCAAGTGGATTCTAAATCGGCCATATTTTCACGTGTAAATGCTAGTTAGCCGATGGGGCTATAACGGCTGTTAACAATTTTTTTTTGTCTCAAGTTCTAATAAAAATCTTTATAGAAAAAGAGAGGTGAATTATAGATGGAAAATGAATGATGTGAATAGGGTGAAATAGCAAATGCTGGACATTTGTCATAACACCCTTTTCACAAATTTTTGAATAATATAATGGAAACAAGTTCAACAGAATACATGCATGAGTTGGAGCTATATTTTTCGTTTTTAGTAACATTCCCAACATATATGTGTGTGATGAATTAAAAGTTATTTGCCGACCAATAAAATACTTCTTTCGTTTCAAAATAGATGATGTTTTAGGGAGTAATATTTAGAAACGATTTTTTTTTTGAAGGTGCCGAGAACATTAATAATCAAATTAATAAAACGTGAAAGACAAAAAAAAATAGATAAAAGAATTTGAGTGGTAGAAAATGTTAGAAGCATTAATGTTGCTAATTCAAGTCACGTCATAGCATTAACTTCTAGTATTTCTTAAGGGGAAATAACGCCAAAATACATAGTAGTGATATTTTTTTGGCTTTAAAATTATTTTGTCTATACTGTAGTACTATTTCATAACAACATTTGTATGCTGTTAGCCTGTTACCATTAATACTCCATTATACAATTACTACTATTAATTCTCTTTATACCAACAATCACAACAATTATTATATTTTGTTAAAAATTAAAATAGTGAGTCCGCTTTACTCAAACATCCATCATTTCCCTCTCTAAAATTTCTTAAAGATTTCCTGTGAGTTTAAGTTCCTTTTTCTTCCTACTCTTCTTCCTCGTTTCTATCAATGGTGATCAAATACAATCGATGAGAAGTTGCTGTTAATACAGATAGAGAAATGGGGATACGTGTCGTAAACGAAAAGTAGTGGAGGAGCATTAAAGTATAGCCCAATGAATGAGCTTTGAGCTGTTTGAGAGGCTTCCTCTCTGCTGTAATAGAGAGAAAGCAATAACTCTGTTCTCGATTTAACCCACAACTTCACATTCAAGACACAGTGATCCACATGCCCTCCTCCTTTTCTACCAATTTCATGCACATCCCTCTCTCTGTCTCTTTATTATCAAAAGAAAAAACTATCTTTGTTGTGTATCAAGAAGATGAAGAAACCAGGATTTGTCTTCCTTTTGGCTGTCATAATCCTCTGTGTCTCACTCGTTTCTTCTGGTAACTTTCTTTTATTCGTGTGTTCTACTCTTTTTAGTTCACTGTTTGTAATAATTTGATACTAATAATCACGCGGGAAAACGGCAGAAATGAAATTAGGTTTGGAGGACTACAACTTTCCAGTGGATCCATCTCCGACAGCAAAACATTCGATCGAACCAGGTCCTATCGAGCATGGAAACCCTTCGAATCCTTATATTCCGAAGCCTCGTTCCTCTCCTCCTCCACAACCTCAAGACGGTGGTTAAAACCAAATCTTATCTGCTTCAGTAACTCCTTGTACTAACTTTCTTGTCTCGTACGCTATGTTAATTAGTTTCCTTATTTGTCATCTAAATGGACTTGTTATTGGTGTTCTTTGGGATTCTAATTGACAAAATTTGAAAATATGGGCCTTGCAAGACTCAGTTTTATCATTCATGGGCTTTAGTTCTTCTGATTACCATGGTCTTGAAAGAAATGAATGGTAACGTGAAAGAGAAGTATGAGGAGACAGAGCCAAAAGGCGGTGGTCCCAAAGCTCAGCCGCTTTACGACACTTGGTTAGGCTCTGTCATGTGCCTCCCACGCGAGTGATGTAATCTTCACCGTTAACACGAAATCAAAGGTCAGATTAAGATTTCAGAAGCTTATTAACACGAAACACATGACCTCAAATCACAAAAAAATACTTGGATTAGTGTACAATCAATTTATTATCAGCTTTTAAAGCATGTTTTAATGCTTTCATCACTTTAGTCCACAGACCGAACCAAAACACAGTCCCTCAGATTTTCCGACTCTTAATGTTTTTAATTTGTTTTTTTAAATCTCTTGATCCAAGAGTTCACGTTTACTTGTAACACAAGTCTTGTCATGATAACATAGCAAAGTATCGTCTTCAGACTCTTTTAACATGTATGGTCTCTGCATTTGTAATCTCATGGTTCTTTCACTTTAACTTGCCTTCACAACAATGAGCAAGAAGATTATTTCGTTATTTTCTTTTGCTCTGTGTGGAATTTGTTTCCTGTTTTAGATTTTTGCACGAGTGCAATCATACCAAACAATTGCAATACAATAATAAAAAGGATTCATAATGGAGTTAGATTGGAAAATAAATAAATAGTAGCTCACAAAATCTATAGTATAAAGTACATTGCTTATGTGTGTATTCACAATTTCTGATATACATTTATTTTAACAAACTCTAATAAGGCTCAAGATCAGAGCCATATCTAAGTGCTTCTTTAGCTTCAGCTTCCATATCTAGCTTAAAGAGACAAACGGCTTGTAAGTAAAGAGCGATTGGCCATTCCGGTGAACCTACTTGCGCTTGCATCGCCTCGCTCAGAGCCTCCGCTGAACACTTCACTCATTAGGTAACACATACAACTTCTAGCCAATACTATTGGTGAAACCCTAGGAGCTCCAGTCATGAACTACAGAAGAATGAATCGTCTTTTCATCGTGTGTTTATGTTTCTTGATGATTCCATCTTTTATATGATTTTGTGTCTTTACCTCTGTGAATAATTCAATGGCCGTATCAAAATCTTTAGCACGAAATGCTGCACCTCCATGCTTATGTATGAAAAATGGTATGCACATATGTACATAATATATTCATGTGAATCAGCATCAACATCCACTCTCAAATTTCTAGTAATGATCATTTCCTTAGATACAAAAAAATCATTAACATACCATGTGCGCGACCCCATCTTCTTCTCCATACCCGAGTTTCTCGAGTAGTTCGTGTATGGTACAAAGATCTACTCTCAAACATGCATCTCCAAAGGGAGTCAACTTAAGTGGCTCTGTTACAGGTTTAGTCTTTTCAGGCAGATTGTTTGACGCAGACTGTCAGTTAATATGATTTTATTTAGGGGGAAATTTCATCTTTACTAGTTTTATGGTACTACTTCATCAAAGAACTGACCATCCTGAGCTGAATCCATTAGCACCAAATAGTTTTTGCCTTGGAACAAATCAAGCGCCTGCACAAACATCAACACACATATATAGTCATATAGATATATATATAAAATAAAAATCAGTCCAAAATGCAAAAACTAATATGCTATTTTTGTTTACATGGTTTGGAGGAATATGTCTACCGCTCATAAGATCCAATAACAAGGTCCCAAAGCTATATGTGACGCTCTCACGTATCAAAATACCTGAAAAACAAGTTTCTATGAGGAAATCTTTAAAGCTATTTTCTTATGGACATACACATCAAAAGGTTATGGACCTAGGTGCAAATATTCAGGAGGAGCAAATGCTAACTTGGTACTATGATTCTTCCCTTTGTGACTACTCTTCATGAGACTAAAGAAATAAAGTTTAGGATTGCCTACCTGTTGTTATCAAGCAGATCTTGATTTAAATAAAAGGATTTTTCTTAGTTTTCTCAGATGAAGAAAAAACATGAAAAAGGAGACCTTATCAAACAATATCCTGTAGGGATTAAGATCATGGTATAAGTTATCGTCTGAGAGACTTCCCGCCCCCAGAGTAAATCTTTTTTTCTAATATACTAATTTAAATTTTCCATAATTACTTATGTAATATAATCGTAAGAAAATCAATAAAATACATAATCTATATTGGTGTTTAGTAACGGGGAAAATTTCAAACCGATAATGTAATATCACAAAAAAACATATCTTGTGTCATTTGGTCATGAATCATGCTTTCCTGTATATCAAACGGATTACTATATCATATTAGGTTAAAAGTAGTTTAGGAATAAATCATAGTTGTCAATCAACTTTTTATTTTAGTATTTCGGGTTACTAAAATTAATTACTGGCAGTATATATTTGACTCTCTTAAGTCTTAAGTTTCTATATTCTATTTATGTAGTGGTTAATGGGACTCTCGTTCCAGAAAATATTAAAAGAACGATTCACTTAAATGATTCTGATCAAATCTAGTATGTCATATGTATTTGTAAGGGACCATGATGATTAACCTTCATAATGCGTTCACAACGAGCTTAATTACTCTCACACTTAGGCCTTTTTACCAGATTTTTTTATAAACACTTTGGTTTAAATAAGGATTATAACACATTCATTGGTCAGATACTCATTGACTATTGTATTAATATATTATTAGTATTTAGTATATGATTTTATTTAGAAACGTAATCTTAATTTTGCTCATACTAAAATTAAAATTTGATGTTTCAAAATTGATAACTAACATAATCACAACACATGTCAAATTAATAGGCCAAATTTTAACACATGCAAAAGAATTATTGTAGTTAGATAGATAGTACAAAGGAACAGCAATTTGTTTTTATATTTATTCATGAAGTAAAAGAAAACTCAAACAAAGTTAAGAAAAAATACGAGAGTAGAGACAGAGGGAGATTAAAAACTCATATAAAATATGAAAACATACATTTGAAAAACCTTTAACTATTTATTTTTATAAAATAATGTAGATACCCTGCCTCCTGCCACGATAATCTCTTTTTTAAATACACTAATAGGCGTAATGATACAGACGTGACCATTTTATATATTTGATTGTTTACGATCGGGTCGTCGAAATCTGGCCTTTGGATTTAGTATATTATGACCTTTGATACCTATATTATTATGAAATCAAATAAGATTACGATATTACAAAACAAAGATGTCATGTTTCACATGGCAAAGTCGCATATATAGGGTGTATCATGTTCATGTGTGGTGTGTATATGCCCTTGACACAAGAAGATTACTTTTTGAAAAACATAGGAAGATAAAGCCAGCTTGATCAAGGTTTCCATGTAAGAATGGAAAAAGGTAAAATCTGTGTTAACTGGAAATCAAATAGGAATTGGACGAACTAGTTTTTTTTTTCCTTTTTTTGAAACATTGGAGGAACTAGGTTATTCGTAATTATAGTGTTCTAAGAGCAGCCATTATTTTTCTTTGGTCAGCTGAGTGACACTAAATAGTAAATATGGTTTCAGTTGTTTGTTGAAAAAGAATGGTTCAACCAATCTATATGTTAAAGGGCAACTTTGGCTGATTTCAGTTCAATGTTGTAGAATGCATCGTAGATGCTCTATTTAAGAAAAAAAGTATACAGCGACTGTAGTTTCAAACAATGTGACATAAATAGAAAAGAAAAGAAACTCTGGAAGCATGACTTCATTTAAAACGTTCAGGCCACTACCAAAGAGAAACGAAAGCGAATCAGAGATCACGAGCTTAGAATAAAAGTGGAGAAACGTTTAGACAGCTTTTAGACAGCGAATGTATGAAAGAGTGTGCAATCATGTTTGAGGTTGCCATTACTCGCTAATTAGTAGCTCAATATTATTATATCACAACTTCACCACGTCTTCTTATTTTATTTTATTTTTGAAAAATAACCTTCCCACATCTCTTTCTGTCCTTTAAAGTCACTTCTATAAATATATATACGAATGTCTCACAAATCATATAAGTCCACAACCTGTAATTCTTTTGTAGTAATGAAGACATTTCCATATTGTAGATCAACAATGCCTTTCCCAATCCAAGCCTTCCTCATCGCTCTTCTCTTCTCTTCCATTGCTTCAGCAGCTATCGTCGAACATGTTTTCAACGTATTCACTATTATTAATCTCTCCTTTTCTTTTGTTTTTCTCTCGAAAAAAGATAATAAAAATTCATATTCCAGTTACTTATTACATAATTTCATTGTATATACTAAACTCTTTTTTCTTGCTTAACATACCTTGCCTCTTCTTATGTCTAAATCCAGAAAATGTAATTCGCATGCATGTGCTCAAAAAGTTATGTATTGTATAAAATATTTTTCTTTAATAATTTTGGGCTTATTCAGAAAAATATTCAATAAATGTGAGGGCACAAATCTATGTGCTACTCTTAACTATATGACGAGGGACAGTATTAACGGCGTCTGATAACAGGTGGAAGACGTGGTGGTGAAACCATTGTGCCAAGAGCAGATGATACCGAGTGTTAACCGAAGTCTTCCCGGTCCAACCATAAACGTTAGAGAAGGCGACACTCTTGTGGTTCATGTCATCAACAACTCAACTTACAACATAACTATCCACTGGTAGTTAACTAACTTATTGCTCCTGATATTTTTTTTTTTTGTTGCTAGGACTTGATATTATAATTTGATCAAATAATGATAGTTTTTTTGTATGTGTATTCAAATAAAAATATTTGTTTATGGCTCACAATATGATATAGGCATGGAGTTTTTCAGAGGAATAGCCCATGGATGGATGGTGCGAATATGATAACTCAATGTCCGATTCAACCAGGTTATAACTTCACATATCGATTCGATATCACTGGACAAGAAGGTACATTGTTATGGCACGCACACGTCGTTAATCTGCGAGCCACTCTTCACGGGGCTATAATCATTCGTCCCCGATCTGGTCGTCCCTACCCTTTTCCTAAACCTTACAAAGAAGTTCCAATCATTTTTGGTAAGCATTGCCATTTTATTTTTGTAACTGAAGTCAAAAGGCAAAATGGATTCACTTACGTTGACAAAAGTTAACAAATATATATAGTAATTAAATACATCATAACTATTTTGTTTTAGCATAAAATTTTAATTTATATTATATTAACTTTCAAAAAGATTTTTGGATAAAAAAGGTATTGAGTCAATGTTACAAGAATAACCAGCTTGGCTGGGCCGGTTTAATCAAGAACAAAATCCAATTTGCATTTTTAAATTTTTGTAGTTCATAAATATTGATATATTAAATATCCTTATAGCTAGCATAATATGATATCATTCAGATGGTTAACTAATTTGTTTTGAAAACAATGTTTATGCAATTAGCACAATGGTGGAACGTAGATCTTGCAGTTCTTCAGTTACGGCCAGCTCCGATTGCCGATGCTTTCCTCATAAATGGCCTCGCCGGAGATACCTATTCCTGCTCTAAGAACAGTAATACTCAATTCTCTACGTAAATTGCTTATTGCTTGGTTTCTAAAACGTCTTGTTAGTAATTTCTTTCATTGGCACACACATTTGCTTGCAAAATAAGTAATTAAATGGTTATTTTCCTTGGCTTTTGGCTTGCATAGGGATGTATAACCTCAAGGTAGTACAAGGAAAAACATACTTGTTAAGGATTATAAATGCGGCGCTCAACACTCACCTCTTCTTCAAAATAGCCAATCACAATGTAACAGTTGTTGCTATAGATGCTGCCTACACAACTCCTTATGTCAGCGACGTGATGATTTTGACTCCGGGACAAACGGTCGACGCACTTCTCACCGCCGACCAACCCATTGGTTTGTACTACATGACCATTAGCGCTTACATTAGTGCCCACCCTATCGTACCGGTTCCCACTGATAGAACCATCAATGGTCTGATCGTATACGAGGGTGCCGCATTGAACACATCTCCAGCAAAGACGACGATGCCTGAAGGGATGAACCAAATATCCACTGCTCATAGATTCTCCTCAAACATCACTAGCCTTGTGGATGGACCCCATTGGACGCCGGTGCCTCGCCATGTGGACGAGAAGATGTTCATAACGATGGGGCTTGGTTTAGACCCATGTCCCCTGGGTACCAAGTGTATTGGACCCTTAGGTCAAAGATATGCCGGTTCTCTCAACAACCGTACTTTTGCAATTCCGCAAACGCTTTCTCTTCAGGAAGCTTATTTTTACAATATTAGTGGAATCTACACAGATGATTTCCCCAACCAGCCACCGCTCAAATTTGATTATACAAATTTCGAAGTCAGTGGTGATAATGAGTACAAAATGTTGTTTCCAGAAAGGAAAACTAGCGTCAAGAAACTTAAGTTCAATTCTACAGTTGAGCTTATTGTGCAGAACACAGGGATAATCACCTCTGAGAGCCATCCTATGCACCTTCACGGCTTCAACTTCTACGTGTTAGGTTATGGATTCGGTAATTATGATCCAATCAATGATGCAAGAAAGCTAAATCTAGTCAACCCGCAAATGCGCAATACCGTCGGTGTACCACCAGGTGGATGGGTTGTTCTCAGATTTATCGCTAATAATCCTGGTTAGAAACATTCTCTGCCCAAAACAAATGAATCTCACTAGCTACACCATAGATATGTAAATCGATTATTTAAATATTTGATATCATATTTATGCAGGTGCATGGATGTTTCATTGTCACATGGATGCACATTTACCTTACGGAATTATAATGGCTTTCATAGTCCAAAATGGACCAACACCGGAAACAAGCTTGCAACCTCCCCCCTCGAATCTTCCACAATGCACTCGTGATCCCAAGATCTATGAGTCTCCCACTACTAACGTTGATTTGTCTTATTAGAACTAAGTAGGCAGTTGTTAGTTTTTTTTGGTTTATCCTTGTTTATTTGGTTTTTTACAATTTACAAAAAAAAATTGGTTTTTCTTTACATTTATTATAACTACCAATCGTAGTTATTATTTCCGCTTCTGTTAAAGAAATAAATAAAAGTCGTTTGCTCTTGAAGTTTCAATTTTTTTTTTTTTTGAATAACTCAATTTTTTTTCTTTCACCAATCCAAATACTTAATTAGACTGTGAACTCATTTGTCCGTTTATCTATACAAATATATTCTCTACCAATTATCTTAAGAATATCAGTAATTTATTACTTCTTTCATTCCAAAATATATGATACTACTGTGAATTTTTTTATTTTTGATATTTTATATTTATTTTATTTTATGACTAACAATTTAATGTTTTTATTATTATCTGAATCAGTTTTAATATATATTATTCAATATTTTTAACATATTTTTATTTTTTGTGTCTTTATACTAACTAGGAGTAATTAAGAGATTAACTAAGCCCAAAAATAAGTTTTTTCTTTGATGGCTTCTCGGTTCACGGAAAGTAGAACCAATAAAACCAATTAAATTCAAGTTCAATGATTTCAAATTTCTTAATCGATAGCAAATGATATATGAAACTGTGGTACTGTTAATACACAACTCTTCTCGGGACATACATACATTAAGAAAGACAAAATTAACTAACTTGGTTGTCTTTGGTCAAGTAATCAATTGCTATCCACAGAGAAAAATGTCATTAGTTGAGGATGCAAATATATTTGTATTAAAAAGGAAATATTAAGTCATTTGGTTGTCTTTGGTCAAGTAATCAATTGCTATCCACAGAGAAAAATGTCATTAGTTGAGAATGCAAATATTTTTGTATTAAAAAGGAAATATTAGATCTTTATCACTAGTTTTTTTTTTCAATTTTGTGAGTTGATTTCATAATTTAAGTAGAATTTGGTAAGAGAGAGAAAATTTAAGACTCTGTCACAAGACAAATTAAAAAATGTAGAACTTTTTTCACTGAAAATTAAAAATACGAAAGTTTCTTTATAACATAATAATTCTTTTGGATATTTTCTATGATGTAAATTGTATAATACTTTCACACCTATTTGTTTTTTGTTTAATAATACTTATATATCTTACATCCGAATCATTTGTTTCTACGACTATTTCTAAAACAGGATCTGTTATATGCATATGTGAATGAGATTTACAACTCCCGTTAATTTTTGCAGTATTTAATGATGTTCTTAGACCATCATTAACCTCCCAATCGTTTCTTTTAACTGGGGTTTTTACTTTCAACTAAAAGACGGTTCTTAGCTTTCTTAGATTTTAAACTAAAAAAAATTAAAAATCGTCTCTTAAATAAGAGATATAAAAATTGTCTCTTAACTGAAAAATATAAAAAATAAATAAAAAAATATCAAATCATAAGTTAAGAGCCCGGGCGAAGAAACCGAAGTTAATCATACCCTTACATCTAAGGAACTAGATTTTTGGAAGATAGTATAAGAATTTAGATGTTTTATTTATATTAGGACAAGACTTTAAAGCATAATTGAGACTTCCAAATAACCTTTGTAACTGGGTTATATCAATCTTTTTGTCTAAAATTTTATTTGTCAATTTTCAAGATCTTTCAATAAGTGTTATGATACTTTGTGATATATAGTAATCTAGAAATATGATTTTAGTTTGGAATAAATACATTTTTTTTTAAACAAGATAACCATTTTTCTTGCAACATAACAAAATTCAGATTTTTGAAATGTTCATCAATGGGATTTGAAAATATTAGTATAACATCAATATAGACAATGCAAAATCTTGAATAGTCAAAGAATATATATCATTTAGATATATCATTTATGATTCTTTTAAATTCATAAAATGCATTTAAAAAAAAACAAATAGCATTACATTACATTGGTAGTAACCAAAAATACTGTCAATGTATTTTTATAACGATCATTTTTAGATATATCATCAAATTTAAAACATTATTTTCATTTGTTATGATTTTTCAGGTTCAGATTACAACAAATCTAAGCAGCCGGCTCTTCCAAAAGCTGTCACATTTATTTCTGTTTCCAAATTGGAAAGTCAGTGACATCACGGTAATAGAAATTAAACCAAGTTACAACAGAGAAAAACCGAAAAATGCAAGTAGGAGATAGACACGAGTACATAAAGACTTGAAAACATATCTTCCACCCAACCAACTTGACTAAGCAGATGACAATGTGGAAGATGAAGTTGGTAAATCGAAGTCGACACACATTCTTACTTTTGCCTCTTTAGAGTCTCCGACTTTTTCATCAAGCAAAGATACCCCATACTTGTAGTTACCCTTCACAGATTTATAGTAAGAAAAAAGACCGTCAGTGAGGCAAAACCAGTGTATATTTTTAATGGCAAAAATATTAGTGCTCCACTGACTCCCGGGAGTCGATGTAGGCTTAGGGTTAAAGAAAAATCGCAAACATATATACATGTTAATTTCAAGCAGAGGGTGTTTGTAGGGATAATTACCTCGAGTATATCCTTAGGAACTTCGGAAAGAGGTAAAACAAATTTGGTGCCAGATTCAATAGT
The DNA here is from genome assembly GCF_020379485.1 of Brassica napus. Lineage (NCBI taxonomy): Eukaryota > Viridiplantae > Streptophyta > Magnoliopsida > Brassicales > Brassicaceae > Brassica > Brassica napus. The sequence goes on along the minus strand of NC_063445.1, from coordinate 640,402 downwards.
GCATGGCTGCTTTCTTAGAAGATCAGTAATATTCTCAGATTTAGCATAAACCTCTATAGATCCAGTATGGATGCTTTCTTCTGTATACAACAATCAAGAAAACATTAGAAACTAAAGCAAGAAAAGGAGGGCTGAAACTTGGGGACGGTCTTATAAAATTAGTACGTACTTGCATAACCAATAACCGTAATGCTTAGCTCTCCAACATCAGGCCCAACCGGGTTCGGAGAGATATTAACATGAGTGACGTTACCGAAATCGTATCCACTTTCTACAAAAGTCGTAGATATATATTAATTGAGGAAGTTATATGATGGGTCATGAAAGTGTCAAAGACTTGGATCTATACATCTTTCTTACATACCGCACAATTAAACAAACAATAATTCCTAACTCTAACCACTCCAGCATTAACATTTGTTATAACTGCTAAAATACATGATATATTTACGACAACATTCACTGCTTAATTTATTTTTGATTAATCTCATTGTAAATCCAAAAGCGACGTTTATCCTCGTGAAAAAGATATGTTTCGTCCTTTTGATCTCTGGTTCAAGATATATCCGTTTGTAATCGAGGGCCTATATATGTGTATTGATGATTGATTTATCAACTAATAAGAATATGTGCTCTATATATTATACACTAACACACATACACGTACAGAAAAAAAATGCAGACTACCTAGCAATCTGATAGACTGACACTTACTATTGCAGTATTCGAAATTGACGGCACGTAATGCAGGCAAGAAGAAGAGTGATCCGAGGAGAAGAAGCAGAGGCTGAACGTAAGATATCGCCATTAACCACTTCGTTGATCTTCAGAGAGGGAAAATATTGTTTTCTTGTGTTATGCTTCCTTCCATGCCTATGATTTTATAGTCCTCAAATATTTCACCGAAAAATAATTATTGGTTCAAATAAAATATTTTATTAGTAGACCAGTTATGCGATATATACCACATATTAATCTCCCACGTTATACACGAGATCTTAAAGTTAGATCGTAAGAGCACCCACAACCACAGCTCCTTAACAATAAATCCTTAACAATAAATTATTATAATAATATGTGGGGTCCAAATATTTAAGAATTTGTGCTGTAATTGTCTCTTAAAGTCCTAATTTAAGGATTTCTTTTCTGACAGCCTCTTCACTGTGCGCGGGCTCCACCGCCGCGTGGGAGCCCGCGATTGGCCAATCTTTTTATTTTTTTATTTTTTTTAAATTTGGATGAAAAAAAAAGAAAAAAAATAAAATATTTTAAAAATTGTTGTTAAGGATTTGTTTTTAAGGATTTAGGGTTGTGGATGCTCTAATGTCATTGGTATACGTTCTTTTCTTATCCAATGAATAAATGTCATTGGTATGCGTGTTTTTTACCAACTTATTTTATTCACAAGCACGTGGTTTTCGTCTCGGAGAAATTAAAGCTTCCGAGTCAAGAGATAACACTGAATCAAAAAATTCAGTCCACACATTCGTATACTTCAAGAAATCAAAGCAACTGATTAAAAAAAACATAATACATTTCACTCCACATGTCAGATGCAATATAATACTCTCTCTTTTTAAATTGCTAGATTCTATATCTAACAATAAAGTCCATATAGCTCAAAACTGAAACGGGCTCCTAACATTGGGCCTAATATCTCAAAACGTAAAATGGACTTGCTCTCGGCTTATTAATTCAAATTAAAAATATGGAGTTGCACCATTTTACTTTGGGCCTAATGGCTGAATACGCAAAATGAATTTATGAACAAAAATAAATATATTGCACCAGCCGGAAATCAAACCCGGGTCTGTACTGTGGCTACCACTGGTGCTGTGTTGTTTGTCTGCTAAATTAAGTTTTCAAATTTAAAGATTGAGCATAACCCTTTGTTCGTCCTAGCTGAAGCTCTCTTCTGATTCATTTCAGAATAAAACAACAGTAGTAATTTCGGACAGCTTGTTGTGAAATAGCATAACCAATCTATCAATATAGATGGGACTATAATCAATTTATGATGTGGGAGAGAGAGAGAGATAAAAAAAAAGAGTATGGAAGATAGCGTACTACAGATACAGCGCCCAGGAGTCACGCAACCTAACAGGTGACGTCATTACAGTGACTCTCTGTACTACTACCCCACGGGCCCCATTCTGTAATCCTCTTTGAAAAAAAATCAATATAAAAAAAAAACATTGAAGCCTTTTATTTAAGATATGATTAAATAAGAAAAAATAGCATCTTGTCAAAAAAATAATTTCTGACATGACTTAACTACTTCTATGTATTTTTTGAAGCACAAAATTGAATTGCTGGTCCGTCCAAAATTGTTGTTAGAACAATAAAAACCAAATAACTTTGATAATTTTAAGCCTAATCGACCACACCCAGGGGGGAAATGTATCCTCATTATATTCGACGGAAAAAAAAAGTGCAACCATTTTTAAAAAAATGTTAAAAACGATAAGATCAGTTAGGTTTTCAGATAGATACTAAGTTGGATTTGATGGAACATAACATAATATAGTCGTCAACATGTGGTGCGGATTTGTCATTTTTATGATATGACCCATTAATTATTAATCTAATTTATAGAGTCTACCTAATTTCATTTACTAGCTATAATTATGTGTATTATTATATAATATATATATATATATATCGAGTTAAATTAAAAGAAAAAGCAGTTGAATGATTGATGTGATTTTTACTTTAAGAATTGAGTTGGATTTATTTTTCCATGTACCAAAATATGGTATTGGTACCATGACATATGATTTCTATTTTCAAAAATTCGACCTTTTATATTTTTACTGAAAATGTGAAATTAGTCAACTCATGATATTTTAGTAGCAGCATAGTAACCAAAAATAAAATACATAGTTTTTTCATGGATTACTTATTTATCGTATCCATATAGAGGATGGGAATTTTATGTGAATCTATAGAGACTGTACAAAATTTAGTAGGAGTTAATTAAAAGTATACTTACAACTGCAAAGTACTCAAGTTCGGATAGATGTCCATTGGGATTCTCAGGTGACGTCGTCATGCTACCGTCGTCTAGGGTTTTTCTCTTTCTATAAACAAAACTTAAAAAGTTACATACGTTTGATTTTCTCTGCACAAATCTTTTGCTTAGCGAGAATCCACCAAGATTGCCGTCAGTTGATGTTACGGCGTTTCTCGTTCTTCACAAAACTCCGTACGTCTTTAGAATTAATAGATACTCGCGAATTATTTATACGTAGTATTTATTTTGTCGACAATGGTTTATTGTTTGTTTTCTGCTAAAATTTGGTGTTTTGTTGTTGTCTACATTTTACTATGAAATTAAGAACATTGCAAACACCTCAAAGGGTTTGCGCATTCATCTGTGTTGCAAACAAAAGTGATATTATTATTTAAAAACAACTGTGTCGTTATTTAAGGCTTCGTTACGAGTTCGACTGATTCCTTTACCATAGTGGGATGAAGTGCGCCAGTGGGTCCTCCCAGAAAAATACAGTATATAAAGAGGTTTGTCCAAAAGATGATCATAAGACCATGATTAATGGGGTTATTATGATTGAGTTTTTAACGTAATTTAAAAATCGTTTTTAACTTTAACAAAGAAAAAATTAAAAACTGATTCGTGAATAAGTATTTAATAACTGGTTTTTAATTTAAAATTTAGTTCTTAAATTACGTTAAGAACTCTAATTCTAAGAATCCCTATTTATCATGTTCTAAGTTAAGTTTCAATAGTTCTTGTAGACTTGGGATGTTATATAATTATGACCATTACCAACCCCATCCATTAATGTTTCTTATGATAGTACGTATAACTTTTCAAACCTTCATAAAATAGAGGTTTTAAATGTTTTTAGATTTACGAGACAGCAAGTTAAGTTAGTTATTATGGGTATGCTACAATCAAAATACCCATTGAATTTACAAAGAGGCTATTTATAAATTTCGTTAAGAATTTTTTTCGATATTTTGATTTCAGCAAAACAGTTATTGAAAATAAATTGCTTGAAAATCTTCATATGTCCGTGATGTAATGTATAAAGATGAAGAGAAGAACTAATAATTACGTGCTCTTTAACTTACTGTGATTCTTTATTGGAGTGCTTTGGTTCTTTTTCAATTTTGTGGTCCATCTTAGCCAAAAGAGGAAATACTTTATATATAAATAAATGTAACAGGCAACAACACATTTGGTTATCGTTCGAAAGCAGGGTCACATTTGCTTAATGTTCAAAACACATTTTCAAATGATTTACGTCGCATTATTTCCCATGCAAACGAAAAATCCTCTAATTATTATTTCAAACATTATCATCACCATACAGTCAAATTTACTTTTCCGTTTTGATCATTTTGGGCAGATTTAGAATATATATTTTTTGCTAATTTATTCGCAGAAATAACTTTAAAACAGGTAAATAATAATCGATATTCCCTTGAAGGACTAAATTATAATCATTATTGAGTAGTTTTTCGTGATCAAATACGGATAAAATAAATCTTCAAGTATAAAGTATGAAATAGGTTTCTGCAAACAACGCAGATACAATCTTTACTGTCATATGACTTTTCTTAACTGATAAAGCATGACTAATCGCACTAATTTTTATTAATTTGTTTAGTAAACATGTTAATGTAGTTTACCTAAGTCGCTTGTTGAAAATTAATTAAGGAAAAGTCGTTGTGACTGCGCTCTCGTGTTAAGCTAGCGGGACACCATCCACACGCTTACTAGAGCGATTAGAATGATTAAAACTTATGGTGTAAAAAGTAATTATTCCAGCAAGAAAAGAAGATAAGCGACAACAAGAAGACTTAAAAAAGTAGTAGAAATGTCAGTAAGTATGCGAAAGACTGAACAGATTGTAGGAAAAAAGTCTCTCTACCGATTACAGCCGGTCACCTTCTCTCGATTTCCCATATAGCCTCTCCCACCAAACCCGGGACTTTTCAGTTTGTAACTTTAAAATCATTTATAAATCTCTGCAAAAATTCCACAAAAGTTAACACGAGTATACATCGCTTGCATACTCAGATTTTTTAATAACTACTACTACACGGGATCATGTAAATAACTAGTAAAATTCTACAGAACCGCACGTAAAACTTCTTCATCATTTAAAAGGATTAAGCTTTAACTATAGCTGGTAATAACATCAAATAATGAGCCTTGACCAAAACTGTAGTGCTGAATAAATTCTTCCGCACTAAACATTCCAGGTCTATGAAGGCCTAGATATTTTAGATGATGTTCTTTTTTCGAACTAGTAAATAATAGTACTATGTAGATTATATGATGGATAATAATATACACACTTGATCGCGCTTCAAAAGGAAAGCAAAAGAAGCCTCTCTCTCTCTCTCTCTCTCTTAACCTCTCGTTTCACCCGTCACCATTATCTCTTACACTGTTACTCACTTGTCTCTCTCTCTCTCTCCTCCTGCATCTCGAAATCATCCTTTGCCATGTCCGATGCATACGAGCCATACCATGTTCTCCAACATAGCCGACGAGATAAACTTCGGATGCCTTCTCTCGATTCCCACTTCCACTTTCACCACCCTCCTCCTCCTCCTTCTTCCTCCGGCGGCGGCGGCGTGTTTCCTATCGCCGACTCTGATTTCCTCGCAGCCGGTGGATTCCATTCAAACAATAACAATAACCCTAGCTACAGTAACTTCATGGGTTTTCTCGGTGGCCAATCTTCCTCTTCATCCACCGCAGTCGCCGTCGCTGGAGATCATTCCTTCAACGCCGGACTCTCTTCTGGCGACGTTCTCGTCTTCAAACCCGAGCCTCTATCTCTCTCTTTGTCATCTCACCCTAGACCTACTTACGATCTCGTCGTTCCCGGCGTTGTTAACTCCGGACTCTGTAGATCCGCAGCTGAAGCCGCCGCTGCCGCCGTCACCGTAGCTTCAAGAAGCTCCGGTCCTCTCGGGCCGTTCACAGGCTACGCATCCATTCTGAAAGGATCAAAGTTCTTGAAACCAGCACAGATGCTTCTTGATGATTTTTGTAGTGTAAGTCGCGCGGTTTACACCGAACAAATCGTCGACGACGAAGATGACGATTCCTCTTTGCTTTTTGACCCAACGATTGATAATCTCTGCGGCGTTTCTGACGCCGGCGTAGGAGAAAATGGCAAGAAAAAATCAAAGCTCATCTCCATGTTAGACGAGGTACATAATTAATTATGTTATTATCTGAAAAAATCATTTAAAACTACTGTCTTAATATTTTAATTTGTATGTGTATTATTATGCTAAATGTTCACAATTTTTGGTCGGTGTCCTTTGAAACCGGTGGCCAAATGTGATAAATGATATGTTTATTAAAAAAATCTTCCTTGGAAAATGAAACTCCTTCAAAACCATTTTAATTAACACTATATCGTTTAAATATTTTATTTCATTCCTTATACCAAGAGGAAGTGTTACTTTAGTTGAACGTTCCCTACGTTGCATGAATAGAAGATGTTATTAATTCCAAGTTAACAAATGATATATTCATTTTTAATACTAGGATTTTTAAGGTTATAGTAAATAATAATATCATTATCGTGGGAAGTGACTTTATATTGAGCTTCCCTGGCTCTTGATCTAAATTTGTGAATTGGATTCTTCATATCTTAAGGATATAATCTTAAAGTGTAAAAAGAGAACTTCTTCTTTATGAAAGGGAATATATGCACGAGATTGATATTTCATCTAAAAGCTAGGGACTCGAAGATTTTAACTAGTTTATTCTGTCGTATATAGCATTCTTTTTTTCTTGACAAACTCTATAGCATACTTTTTGAGTGAGGAAATAATGTATGAGCCATTGGAGTTTATAATTTTGACATAATTATTACATAATTGGTTCGAATCTTAAAAACATTTCCATGTGACCTTTTCAAGGTCTACAAGAGGTATAAGCAGTACTATGAGCAGCTTCAAGCTGTGATGGGCTCATTCGAATGCGTCGCAGGTCTCGGGCACGCAGCTCCTTATGCGAGTTTAACATTAAAGGTATTGTCTAAGCATTTCAAATGTTTGAAGAATGCTATAACAGACCAGCTTCAGTTTAGCACCAATAACAAGATACAACAACAACGTGGCCATGTGATGAACTCTGAGAATAAGACCGACTTTTTGGGGTTTGGAGGAAGTGATAATAGTAGAGGCCTGTGTTCTACTGGTCAAAGACATGGATTCCCTGATCATCATGCTCCTGTATGGAGACCACACCGTGGCCTACCCGAACGTGCTGTTACCGTTCTAAGGGCTTGGCTCTTCGATCATTTCTTGCATCCGTAAGTAAACCTTTCTTAGCCAAATATTTGTTTTTAGGGCAGTTGATTTGAGGTTGGGCTTAGTTTAATTATACTACGCGTTAACCATGTCAATTTGATCAGACCATCAATCAGTTCATCGATGTTACATTTGTAACATGACATAAGCAAAGTCCAATATCCGTATAACTATATTGGCTTCATATCTTAATATGATATTCATGTGTCAGGAAGACATGAACCACATTATGCATATACTTGGGAACAGATAGCTATAGATGCATGTGTATGTTTGTATAGAAGTGTATTATAACTTGGAAGTATGCTCTAGATGGGACATGTCGAATGCTTGTTTGTTTCTCAAACATGGTTACGTCGTTTTCTAATTATGTGTAACTGTAAAAATATATTATAAATTATAGTTGTGTGTCTTGTGTTGCAGTTATCCAACTGATACAGACAAACTCATGTTGGCTAAACAGACAGGTCTCTCCAGGAATCAGGTTTTCACTTCTGTTGTTCTTATTTTCTTTCATCTTCGCAATTTAGCAAAATTCTTTGCCATATATTAAGAAAAGAAAATAGATATAATAAGCTTTACACAGTGAGATTTTTTTACTACCGGCAAGTAATTTTTATTAGGTTTTGCTAAATATTACAGTATATACTTTTCAAAAATATTTTACATTATTAAATACAACTAAAAAATTTCTAGAACGCCATTAATAAAACAGGATAATTGTTAGATTAACAAAATTCTATAAAACCACGTGTTTAAACATGAAGAAATCAATCGGGGTGTATCATGACATTCAACTACTCTATTTAGTCAACTTTCTAGGAATGATCCTTGGGTTATTGAAAATGACTATTTAGGAACTTTAGTGGTGGATAATTAACTTTATTATTTTCAGGTGTCGAATTGGTTCATAAACGCGCGAGTTAGGGTTTGGAAACCGATGGTGGAAGAGATTCATATGCTGGAGACTCGACAATCTCAGAAATCTTCTTCCTCTTGGAGAGACACCACCACCGCCTTCCCCGATAACAACAACAACCCTTCTTCCTCCACGGCTCAACAAAGAGCTAACAACAACTCTTCTCCTGCTAGACGGGTGCGAAACGATGACGTTCATGCCAACACCAACAACAATAACAACCACTTTATGAACGCTGGAAACGGTGGGAACATTGGAGGCGGCGGCGCGGTAAGCTTCTCCTACGGTATTGCGTCATCGAATGTCCCGGGGATGAATACTAGCACAAATGGAGGAGTGTCGTTGACGTTAGGGCTTCATCATCAGATTGGGTTGCCGGAGCCTTTCCCAATGACAACTGCTCAGAGGTTTGGACTTGACGGTGGCAGTAGTGGTGGCGGTGCTGGAGGGGAGTCTTACGGTGGCGGCGGTGGTGGGTATGAAGGGCAAGATCGTCCGTTTGGGAGAGATTTTATTGGAGGCAGTAATCATCAGTTTCTACATGATTTTGTAGGATGATATCATTTGTGTCGGAAGGAAAAATATGCTCGACGTTTGACAATGTATTTGAGATGAGGGAAATGGTAATGCATGTGATGTGTATATTAGAATGTTTTTATTTTCTTTTCCTTTGTCGAATCTTTAAGGAATGAAACAGAATTGAAACTTAATTCCATAGAAATGAAATTCTACTAAACCCGGATTTTTAATGCGATGAAGAATGTCTATTATGAATATTAAGTCATAAGTTTGACAAAAAAAGAAAAAAGAAATAATAGTCTGCTGAGTAATTGAATTCTCTGTTTTGAAACCCTAACTTTTCAGAGTAACTAAACCATCTGGTTTGAGTGACTAAACCATCTGGTCTGAGTGTGTGAGACGTAATATTATTCAACTCTACTAAAAGAAACAAATTTGAACCGTTCAAAGACTATTATTTTTAGTTAGTTTATGATCCAATTCGGTTCGTATCCCATCCAATAATGGTTTAAAAGGGTAAGAAACATGGCTTTTGAAGAGCCCATGAGAGCAAAAGCTGAAATGTGCTTTTGTTGCTTCAAATTAACTTTGCATTTGCTTTTGGAAAACAATATATATAACCTTTCCCTCTTATTAAAAAATGTCTTTTGTAACAGAATCTATTCTCTTATCAGCCTTTTTAATACACCCTTGTTGTTTGTTTATTTCCTGATATGTACGTATATGAACTCAAATGTGATATATTTTTCTTATGTTCTTTTTTATATATACTCATCACAAATTATTCGTCAACTTATGAACATCATCTGATTCATATAGTTGTGATCTGAGCATGTAACTGATTAAAGAATCAAAATTCAAAATAATATGTTTATGGATTTATATTCAAAATCTCTAACAATCCAGTAGCTAGATATTATTATTCTTAAAAGAAAGGTTATGGTAAATTACGGCTCATCGTGTTCATCATAATTGCATGCTTTGAAAATGAGACTGTGTAATTAAGAAAGAAACACCTGCACGTGGATTACTCAGAATTAATGGAACTAACTGAACTAATAAATGTGTCTACCTTATTATAAAATGTGAACATAAATTAGCGAACTGTCTTTTCAAATATATGAAATTCAATAATTGGGAAGAGAATCGGTTCATGTGAACTGTGATGAGCCAAGACCCGAGAGAAGGAAATAAAAGCAGTCAAAGAAAATTTCAGAGACTATCGTAGTATTAAAAAGCAAAGGAAAAAATGAAGTGCCATCATTGGCTCATAAAGAACAAAGAATCAATTTCTCATGATTTGATCTCTCATAATCCAGTTATTTTATGTGCCTGCGAGAAAAAACACCACTATCCACACATTTTATAAATGAAATAAATTATACTACATAATACTATTCGATTTGTTCTTAGAAATTTCAACAGAAATATTGCATATTAAAATGATCTCCAACTGTATTTTGAGAAAGATTATTAACATGGAAGTCTCCATAAATTCATGTCTTTTAGTTCAACCTATTATGAAACTTCAATTTTTATTGTGGACTCGACGTCAGGTTCGGACATCTAATAGTTTGCAAACTTCGATTTAAAAACAATACGTTTTGTAAGCAAAGCAATGTAGATGTATATGCCTCTTCAAACATTAGACATGTTAAGCGTATATATTACACTATACATATCTTATATTAGTATATGGATATGGCCATATGGGCTGAACTCAAGATAAATATAAATAGGAATATATATATAAGAAACCATGGACAAGAAAATATATTGTCTTTCTGTATGAGCATTAGTTCCAGAAGGATTAAACCTTTGGCATAAGTATTATTCTTTTGCACCATTGCTATTTATTATCGTCACTAGCTCTATATATATTCTCACCACTAACTACAACAAAACAACTCACTACCATACAGAATAATAGCAAAAATAGAGCAACCCACGCAAGAAGAAGATAAAGATGATGATATTTGGTGAAGAACTGGTAATCTGCATCCTGAGGTTTAAAAATTTATAGGCAATTAAAACATGCAAATGTGTGTATGGTTTTTTAATCCTCGGGATACGGATTACCTCTTCCTTACTTGTAGTACAAGACAATACCCGATTCATTAGAGACTACGCTTTAGCCTGTTTTGGAAAAGAAAAAGCACCACATCAATACATTAGCACCTTTGAACTTGGTGAGTTCAAATATAATCTCAACTCTCTGCATTTTATATATCTTTCTTTATACACAAGTTTTGTGAGTTATAAACACTAGTAATAAAAAAGAAGAAGTAAACACTCAGTAATTAAGACTTATAAAATTAACAGAAAATTACATGTTTACTAATTTTAATTTTCACAATGCATAACATGTTCTATTCAAATGAAAATATATGTTGGTATCATATCCACTTACCCTACCACAAGATATATTTTTTATGCTTCGGATCTTACTTAATTTATGAATAATAAGCAAAAATCAAATGTATATATTTCACCTAAGAGCTACACAAAGATCAAACTGACATGAACTGTAGGTCGTGGAATGATGCCAAATGCATGGTTTTGATGCTTCGGAATTACATATATACCGAATAATAACGACCAAAATGAAATGTAGCTACTTTACTTAAAGAGCTAGAACTCAAAGATCAAACTGATATGAACAATGTGAAATCGTTAAACGATGCCAAATGCATGGTTTGATTATGCACAAAGTGACAAAACCATATCGACCTATCAAATGACTGATGCGAAAGATAAATGGAGATTGGAGATGTAGATTTGTACGATGAATGTGCATGAGTAAATAGGTGTTGTATAACTAGAGACATTTTTTAGTACTATCGCATGAGATGCACCTATTTTAAGAGAAGAATATATTCGTAGATCATTGGTCTAGTCAAAAGATTTGATAGATAGTCCGTATGATTTTATGCCAGTAATATTATAATTTGATCCTATCTATTCCTTTCTAGTTATAAGAAATAACATAAAATACTCCTCTATAATATTGAACAAGAATTTATTCAACCGTTTTCTTTTGATATTATCTAACCATTAATTACAACAACAGGTTCTTAAATTTTGTGCTAATACAAATTTGTACTATATTTATATATATACTCAAAATTCAAAGAATATGTTTGGTTGTCTGTTTTTCTTCTTCTTGTTTTCCGAAACCCCCTTTACGCTGATGCATTAGTCATCACTGCACTAATCTACTACTAACAACAGAGTCATCGTTAAGAAACAGAACGGCTAAGTTTTTCTTTTGTAAAATCCTAATGAAAAGTGACAAGTTTTTATTGGGGAAGAGTTGAAACTAGAAAGAAAGATCAAATCAAAAGTAAATACATGTAGCAAATAATGTCAACAAACAACAACTCCTTGCAACGAATATTCAGGATAATAGTGATAACAAGTTCATCAAAGATAAAACTCAAAAGTTTTGTAAGAAAAAATATTACCTAAAAGTTGTTTCACTCTCTTATTATTCATGGATAAAAACTTCCTAGTGAGATACAGAGTTCGTTTCCCTGGTGTATCAAGGATTTGGAAAGGAAACACTTCTGGCAACTGTTTACATGAGAGAGAATTCAAAATTCATATATGAGAGAGGGAAAATAAGAGAAGTTTTAAGGATTATGACAAATATTTATCAGGTTTAATAGGCCCAACTACTTAATGGGCCGTGTGAAGCCCACATATTGCTAACTGTTCTTGGAAGGTAGCGAGATAGCGCTTTGTGGAACAGAGTTGCTCTCTGTTTAAAAGTGTCAGAGAGAGGAACAGAGTTGTTCCCTAAACTAAATTACTCAAAATCGACCAAGATCTCTCGATCAAGATCGAATATTCGATCTCATCTCTCTGTCTCTAGTAAGTTACTGATTCTCTCTCTATCTCTCTTGCTGCCTGTGCTCTGTTATCTTGGGATCGGGTTTTGAATTCGATGCATCTTCTTCACTTAAGTTTTTGCTGAAAAAAGAATCATCACATTGCCCATTGGGCTATTATATGATTGGTTGATACACTCCTAAAGATCTCTCATGCATCTTAACATTGAAAACTAGATTTTGTTTGGGATCTTTATGTTCTCGTTTCAGCAAAATCTGATTCAACGATTCTGTTATCGTATAGAGAATAGAGAAATGAGTTGCATCTCTGAGTTGGGGGAAGATGAAGTTAATTCCTTTTTCGAGTCGTCTCCACCTCTCAAGAACATGGAAGAGATTGTCCAGAAGCTCAATGCCTTCATCCACCTCAATTCGTCAGCAGGAGGGAGGAGGAGGAGGATCGTATGCGTAACCTCAGGGGGAACTACGGTTCCTTTGGAGCAGCGATGCGTAAGATATATTGATAACTTCAGCTCTGGCAATAGAGGTGCTGCTTCTACTGAGTATGTCTTTACTTCTTCTTCTTTTCTTCATTTTAGTCTCTGTTTCATAATCATTCCTTTTTTTGTTGCAAAGGAACTTCGTCAAGGCTGGATATGCTGTCATTTTTCTCTTTAGGAGGTACTACTTTCATTAGTTCTGTTCTGTCTTGTTGATATCAATTTTAAGTGTTAACTTTTGTCAATATTTAGGGGAACTTGCCAGCCATATTCCCGGTCTCTTCCCGATGATCCATTCCTTGAATGCTTCCAGTTTCCAGATAACACCAACATTCAAGGTTCTTTTTTTTCTTCACTATAACCCTTCTTTCTGAAATGTAAATGAGCGACTAAGTGGGTGTTTTCAGTTAATGCATCACATGTGGAAGCTGTGAAAATGGCTGTTATGGACCAGCAAGCTGTACGTATTGTATATACCACTTGTGTCTTTTTTTTACTACCAAAAAAAATGATGATCACTATTGTTTGTGTGTTTTTAACATTGCAGGCAGTAGCTGAATCTCGCTTACTAAAGCTCTCATTCACAACCATCTATGAGTATCTTCAGGTTTACACACATGCTATCTTTTGTGATAATTCCTCAACAGAGTTTCAGCTATAAAGCTTTTTTGCTTTGTGAATGTTTCCGGTTACAGATGTTGCAGTTGATTGCAACGGCGCTGAAAGACGTCGGTCCATGTTCCATGTTTTATCTTGCTGCGGCTGTGTCTGACTTTTATGTGCCGTGGAAGAGCATGGTAAGAGTCTCATTCCCCCTATGGTCATGGCTACACTGTTCTTGGGGTCTGAAGAAATGCATTTTGTGTTTTATTTGCTGAAACCAGACAGAACACAAAATAGAATCAGGATCTGGTCCTCTGGACATAAGACTAGCTCAAGTCCCTAAAATGCTTTCAATCTTGAGAGCAAACTGGGCTCCAAAGGCTTTCTGCATATCATTTAAGGTCAAATCTCTCTCTACTCTCTTTGTATAAGATTTTCATAAATCTGATATTAAAAAAAAAAAACTTATATAGAATTTTGAATGCAGCTAGAGACAGACTCAAAGATTCTGATAGAGAAGGCTACAAAGGCTCTACGGAAGTACAAAGTGCATGCGGTTGTAGCCAATGAGTTATCAACGCGCAAGGAAGAGGTTGTGGTTGTTTCAAGCAGCGGTAACGTTGTGGTTAGGTGCGATAGCGAGAAGCCTGGATCTATTGTAGAGGATAATCTTATTCGTCTCATTGTTGATCGGCATTCGACTTACATCAAAGAATTTAGCACTTGAAATATTTCTCAAATGATTCTATGTCAAGAATAGGACAGCTGCAATGAAATGTCAATGCATACATTCTTGAATTCATCTTGTTGCATCGATGTTCTTTAGAACAATTCTTGTTGCCTCTCTACTATGGTCGTTTCTCTTTCAGACTTTCAGTTTCTTTCTTTGGTAATGTTCTCTCCCTGTTTTTTATATAACTACATAAATCATAATCAAGTAACCATATACCAAGCTACATTCTCTAACTTCCTACGCAAGAAACCAATCTGATCGAATTCTCTAATTTACAGCGATCGTGGCTATACTAATCGGATCCTTCCTTGCAATGCTTGTGGTAGGTTCTTCTTATCTTTCCATGCCTATGTATGTTTTCTTAGTATCCTCGAGGGTTAATTAATAACATATAAGTATGGACGTATCTATACTCTTATGTTTTTTCCTTCTGTATAGATAATAATGATTTCATTTAGTGGAGAATTTTAATCTTTTTCGTGTTTATTTGTTCAGATTGGACGATGCATGTTCATTATAATCTTCGGGTTGGTGAGTTGTTGCTGTGGTACTTACGCGGCTATCTCAAGATTAGCCGACCAAATGACATGACTGCGTGCAATTTTTATAATGGTGATTTAAATTAGATGTTTGTTGTATACAGTGTTTACAAATATATAGTTTTCATTCAGTTTGGGTTGAGATTTGTTGGGTTTAGAAAACAAGCCTAAGGGAAACCGAATATAGTATCCAAAGAGACTTTACAGTGTACTTGAATATGGTTTACAATGAAATTTATTTTACTCTTTGTCATTGTCAAATGAATTTAGAACCTAACGTATTGTGTATTCAAAGTAATGTGTCACACGAGCATACCTAGTGGGCAAGTGAAGATGTAAATGAGACTGATTGGTAAGCAGGGGCGGACCCAGTAAGGGCTTGGGTGGGGCATGTGCCCCATGCTGAATTTTCTTTTCCTTTGAAGAGTTAATCCATAATTTATATAAATGTTCTTGTTCTAAATATATTTTACATTAGTGCCCCATACTAATTTAGTTGCTAGATCCGCCCCTGTTGGTAAGTAAAGGTGTCCTTATTTGGAGCAGGATTCAAGAAAAATGGACCCAAGCTCATAAATGATGGGGGCTTTGTCCTTAAAACAGCAAGGCAAACAACATGTGCAACCATCCCTCTCTATTCTCAAAGGTCTTTTTCCATGTGAACGTCACATCTCCAAACTCTTTTTCATACATTTTTATTCTTTTTTCCTAAAAGTAAACATTGGTTCATCTTACAGCTTGTTTATTCTTCTTTTAGTTGCTGTAAATTGTATCAATGGTTTTGGGAAAACATGTGGAATTTTCTTTAGTCCAATGATTAACTAAAAAAGTTAAAGTTCTTACATCTAAACATGGGATCCATACCTTATCAAATCCAAAATATTACAATGTCAAACGTTGAACCATCTATTGGAAAATACGTCACAACTTTTAAATGATCAGTTGAAGTTTTGATTCAAGATTGATTATGATTTAACTCGATAATCTCACAAGGCCTCTCTTGCACCATGTATTCTTTGATGAAGTTAGAACTGAAAACAAAGAGAAGTAACTTTTCAGAGAAAACAGTAAATAGTACTAGACTGTTGGAGTAAATAAATGTCGAATCTCTATTTTAAAATGCGCACCGTCCAAACTTCCATGGCAAATACAGTGACGAAACCAAGGTAAACACACATGCTTTGGTGTTTAAAAAATATATAGTGTCAGATAAAATTCAAGGTTTTAAACGAACTTCAACCTAATGAAGAAGTTTAAGAATATTAAAATCATTCCCCTAATTATTTGTCTTGAATTTAGAGCCGTTTGCAGTGGTGGCTGCATACATTAAAAATCATCTGACTGAATTAACTATTCTAAAGGTCTAATATGTTCATTAGTGCATGTCATATGTTAGTGCCTCACTCTTACTGATAACCATTTCAGTATTAAAAATCAACAACTATTTAATATATGATCAAAATAGTTTTGTGTGGCTATTCATAACAAAAAATACATTTGTTTCTTTCTAAAAAAATATTATATACCAATTAAAATAACAATTCGTAAGTGAAAACAAAATTTTAATAAAACAAAATTATGACAGTGATAGATAAAAACACTTGAGCCTTACATTTTCGACGCTAATTAATGAAAAGTCTTATATATTATTGTCAAACATTCGAGAAAATAGAAAACAAACGAGATATTTTTTCCAGTTGAAAAGAAAGAACAAAGATCTCATTGCTGTTTCAGTGAACTTGCACCAAACTCACAAACTTCACTTGCACAAACTCACTTCCTCATAAAATTTCTCATCATGCACCATCCTCTGTTTTATCTTCTTCTCATTCTTTTCATCAGAACTAATCAATGTTCCTCTTCTTCTTATTCTTCTCAAACTCTTGTTTTGCCTCTAAAGACCCGAATAACCCCAACGGATAATTCGGGTCATCGCCCCACCGACAAACTCCATTTCCACCACAACGTCACTCTCACCGTCACACTCACCGTCGGTACTCCTCCTCAAAACATCTCCATGGTCATCGACACTGGCAGCGAACTCTCCTGGCTCCGCTGCAACCGTACCTCAAACCCAAACCCGACCAACAACTTCGACCCGACTCTCTCCTCCTCCTACTCACCAATCCCTTGTTCCTCGCCCACTTGTCGGACCCGGACCCGAGACTTCCTCATACCCGCTTCCTGCGACTCCGACAAACTCTGCCACGCAACTCTCTCCTACGCCGACGCCTCCTCCTCCGAAGGCAACCTCGCCGCCGAGATTTTCCACATCGGAAACTCCACCAACAACTCCAGTCTCATTTTCGGGTGTATGGGATCCGGATCCGTGTCCGGATCCGACCCGGAAGAAGACAGCAAGACAACCGGGTTACTCGGCATGAACCGTGGCTCCCTCTCTTTCATCTCTCAGATGGGTTTCCCCAAGTTCTCCTACTGCATCTCCGGCACCGACGACTTCCCGGGCTTTCTTCTACTCGGCGACTCCAACTTCACGTGGCTAACGCCGTTAAACTACACGCCGTTGATCCGCATCTCGACGCCGCTGCCTTACTTCGACCGTGTCGCTTACACCGTCCAGCTCACGGGGATTAAAGTTAACGGTAAGCTTTTGCCCATCCCTAAATCGGTTCTCGTACCGGACCATACCGGTGCTGGTCAGACCATGGTTGATTCCGGTACTCAGTTTACTTTCTTGCTCGGACCGGTTTACACTGCGCTTCGAACCGAGTTTTTAAACCAGACAAACGGGACCTTAACGGTTTACGATGAACCGGATTTCGTTTTCCAAGGAACCATGGATTTGTGTTACTTAATTTCGCCGGTTCGGATTCGGACCGGGATCCTCCACCGGTTACCATCGGTTTCCTTGGTTTTCGAAGGAGCTGAGATAGCGGTTTCGGGTCAGCCGTTATTATACCGAGTCCCGCATCTGACGGTTGGGAACGATTCGGTTTATTGTTTCACGTTTGGAAACTCCGATCTTATGGGAATGGAGGCATACGTGATTGGACACCATCATCAGCAGAACATGTGGATCGAATTTGATTTGCAAAGATCAAGAATCGGTTTGGCTCCGGTACAGTGTGATGTATCTGGACAGAGACTAGGAATCGAGTCTTAAACCGTAGATAACCAACCCGGTAAATCGTCAATACCTGTGTAATTATAGTTCTTTTTTTTTTTGCGGTACGTAGAATGGTTATCTAGTAGAAGGTGCGCAGGATGCACGTGACTAGAGTGAGTGAGTGTGGCTTCTTTTACCAACACATGCGTACGGGTAATAACTTCGAGTTGTTAGTAGTTGTCTTCTTTGTTTGATTGTTTAACACGCTACTTACGTTGCGTAATTAATTTTCTTCCCTTTTAGGGCTTTTTTAAAACTTGTATTCCTTCTTTCAACGGCTTAATCATTTACCATGCACTACTGTTGCTGAACGTGAACATAATATTGAACAAACGATCCAGTTACATGTAGTGATCCAACGAATTCATGTTGTCATAACAATTGTATTGTTTGAAGAATATTCGAGAGTGCTATAGAACAACACCATCTTCTTCCTTCCTTTTTGATCCTTGTCGAGACTCGAGAGTATCACTATGTAATATTTATTTATTCAATATCTACAACTATGTGTAGTCAGATCAATAATGTTGTATGCTTGTATAGTACAAGTTTTAATTTCTGTTCAGTGATTTTATTTATTGTCAGAAGCTGAAACGTGTTCTTTAGATGTCAGGGCCCTATGCAAGTCTCACTCTCACGTGGGAACAGCATGCGGTTTATGATTGCTTTATGTAGTTGAAATTTATGACATTTGATATTCGATATATATTAATTTGCTCTCAGTGATATCGACGATATGATGGTAGTTTCTGAGGAATCGTGCAGAAAAGGGAATCTGTCCGCTAGAGAAACTGACTTGTAACCCTTACCGAACTACTTTTGTCTGGATCGGAGCAACATCAAGCTTTTCTTCCTGATTCTTCATGTCCATCCTCAGATATAGAATCCGAAGAATGTTCTTATGCCATGGAAAACATAAAACCACCATTCTTGTGCATCTGTCACAGGAGGTAAGTTGTACATGTCTAAAGACTCTTTTTATTCAACCCTAGAGCAATGCTGCCATTGTCACAATTAACATTGAAGATTCGGAAGAAGCTACATTGACACCAACCATAGGAGTACTTTTTTTTTAATACCAAGAGGTTCGAGGCTAAAGCCAGTAATCTCTCCTTGCCCGAAACCATATTATATAATATTAATTTCGTTCCAACGGTTACTCGAACTAGAGAAGCAACTACATGTGAATATTTCACCTTGTTTCTAGTTAGAAGAAACACAAAGCCAGAACATAAGTAAATAAACCTAAGGCTATCTGTAAATTTTTATGTAAGGTATGATGTTGTCTTCTTCTCTCACTATCTTTCCCCCTAAAATCAAACGTAACTGACGGAACACTTCAATTCAAAACCACTGAGTAGATGAATCAGAGTTTCGAGCAAATCGAATTTATTAGAAAAACAATCCTACAACTGAATAAGAAAAGATGCATCTACAGAAGAAAGAAAATCAAATCTAGGTGCAGGCTTCTCTTCGAAGCTGTGCACAGAACAGAGCCTCCAGATCCGGCGGCTGAAAATAACCGTTCCTCGGCGGATCTCGATTCCTCACCACCTTTGATTTCTTCCTCGGCGGCGGAGGACAAACAGACGACACCGGAATCCTATACTCCCCGCTTCTCGGCGTCGTACACTCATCCTCCTCCATACTCTCGTGTAGATCTCTCTTTGAATCCATTCCTCTCCCTTTCGAAGCGGTTACATGCTTATTTTCATATATAGTGTGTGAATGAATAGATAACTTTGAAATTTATTTCAGACTAGTTTCCTTTTTAAAAAAATCGAAATATTAGGTAACTTTCAAATTAGGAGGGAAAAAAAGGAAAACGGGAATCTTCTGTTTTCGTCTCTTTCGTATCAAACGGAAGGCTGAGATTGTTTATATCAGCTGATTATGAACTGGATATGTTGACATGGACATAATTAGTTGATAGCACCAAATTTATGATAACGCGGTTTCAGACGCTCTACCATCATATCATTATTGGTAAACTTAATTATACTAATAACTTATTTCCACTTTAAATTTTGTTTATTTATTTTAATTCGTAATTTCTTTTCTGTTTGTGGCTGGGCCAACTTGCTTAGCAAGTCCCTTTGCGCAGAAAATTTAGAAAAAGAGTCCTGTCCTTTTGAAGCTAAAAGCCCGAATACTTTTGTCCTACCTAAAAAAAATGAATGGCCCATTGAAGTACCTAACGAGTATAAGAAAAAACCCACCAAAATAAATCTTCAAATCAAAGAAGAAACCGAACGAGTATGAGAAAAGAACCAACAAATCTTAACAAACGGTCCACTCGAGTTAATAATCTACTATACCCATTCCGGCCCGGAATGGAGCTTGTTCTCCTCTTTTTCTTGCCAGGCGGCAACAAAAACCTCCTATATGATCTTGTAGCTCCGTCGATGAGTAAATAAAGCTCCTAGTAGGGGATGACATTTTCTCAGCGTCGTGTTCTTTGTTGCGGTCATCTATTCTTCATGCTCCTTTGCATTTGACACGGTCCTCTAGTTTCAACATCGATTTACTTGGTCCTCCCTCGTATACGTTTTTTGAAAAAAATCTTATAATTACAACATAATTTCTTTGATTAATATTAGTTTATTTAATATAAAAAACAACAGATTTTATGTGGAACACAAGAGTTGTTTGCAGGTCCTTGTTGCCAGGAAAAAAAATAATTGAAATTTGTAGTTTTGCATAAATGTCAACGTATACGTATGTGAACATGGATGCAGTGCCCATCATACTCTCGCTGATGGTTAGGAATACCAGAAAGATAATTGCATTGGTTTACATTTAAATAAATAATTAACTATCCAACATTGCTTGCAGGTCGGCTTTAATATATCTACAAGTTCATTATCAAACAAAACGTAGTCCTACTCCTACGTTCATAGACTCCAAAATCATGCGATTTATTATACGTTTAGAGATTCAATTATCATAAGTAAGGAAAGAAAAAACAATAAAAGAGATGCAGTTTACAGTTTAAATATGTTTTCAAAGAGAGAGATTCAATTAAAATTAAATAATCACTTTGCTTTAGTAAAGTTAACAAGCATCCTAAAATTATTTTTCTTGTAGAATTGTACGTAAAAAAACATTTAATTAGTGATGAACATTACAAAGGAAGAATATTACAAATAAAAAGGACAAAACAAGAAGGAAAATGTACCGGAGGTTTGCATGCAAGAGTAATGTTGGGGTCATCTCATGTTGATGTCTTTTAGAATATCATTTTAGTACCTATAGTTTTTTAAGTTGGACATTTGCGTTTAATGTTTGCGTTCTTATTTCTTGACGATCCACGTCCAATTATTTGCCAGTTTTATACATCAGAAAATATTTTAATTTCCAAAAGCTGAATTGCAAACAGCTGTTGTTTCCTTGTACAGTTGTGCATTTCGACTCTAGTCTTTTTCAAAAGTACCAATCATACGGCCACATTGTACTATATTTTCTTTCTTTTTTGATTAATAACAAAAAGATTTTTTTATGACATAATTATATCGAGACAGGTCGTCAAAAAAAAAAAATTATATCGAGACAGATTCGCACTCTAGAAATATCTTATATTCACGTCTTAGCTTGTTTGGTAAACAAACACTTCTCCGGAATTTTAAATATTTAATTTCATAAATGTAAGTTAAAACCAACATTTTAAAAAATAAATCCATAGTTGGAGACACGAATAAGGTGTTTGGATTTTTTGTTTGGCAACCAAATTTTACATGCGACTTACTTAAGGTGTTTGGATTTCTCAGTTTAAGGCATTTCAAATGGGGATTTTACTCATTGAAGTTTTAAATTTTGGTTAGGAATTTTATACTATTTAGTGGACTATACAATTTTTAGATAGGGATTCTACACTATTTAATGGACTATACAACTATATACATATATATAATATATACATACACACATATTCATATTTAGAACTTTAGTGGATAGAATTTCCATTGGAGATACTCTTACGGTATTTCGACAATTTAAGATTATTTTTATAACCTTGTATTTGTGTCGAACTAGGTGGTTCTTTTTTTTGGTTTTGTGCAACTTCGAACTAGGTGGTTCAAGAAACGTATTAATCGTTGTAAAATGAATTCATTTTTGTAGTGATCATAAGAATATAATAAAAAATGGATTGTATAATGTAAGATCTGCAGATGTGTTTTTGGATTATACTAAATCGTTTCATTATCTAAGTGATCTTTTCTAGTAAAAGATCTTATAATTTTTTATGTAAATGAAAAGTTGATGTTAAATAAAAAGGAACATATATTTTTTCTGGTTAAAAATAAAAAAAAAGGAACATATTTGACCAAAATGTAGAAAGTAAAAAATAATATATATAGGAGGGAGAGAGAATGTTTAGCAAGGGCATCAAATACACAAATTTTTTTAGATCAACACACAATTGTTTCAGTTCATATATCTGGCAGTACATTTTAAATACCATTTTTAATATACCAAATTACCAACACTACTTTGTTTCAATGTCGACACCATTGATTTATGGTTGTTTTTTGGGATGGACTATTGAAAGCTAAATGCATTTTATGATATATAGTTAAATAAAAAATACTTTATGCACGAGGGCATTGTAAATATTCTTAAAAGTTAGTTGTTACATGGGGCCGCCTTACGATGAAATGATGCATATGAATCTTTGGGTTCACACCACTAAATAATTCCCGAAAAAAATATGTTTATTGTTTAGGAATTTAATAACATGGGATACAGATATGGAGATCAGTGTGTATATATTCTAAGAAATGATGGTCTGATTTTATTTAGTTATTAATCACAACCGCAGATGAATTAATCTCGTTCGATTTGCTTTGAGTATAATCGTGCAAGCTTGCTACTGTGTAAGATGAAGACACATACATAACGTGATGTACGCATGAATGCAACACCCATGCATTTCCTCATGTCTCACCCACAGCGAAACTAAGTGTTATAATCTCTTGATGCAATCTATCGAGCTAGCCAAATTTTAGAAATCATCATTGAAAAAAAAACGAAGGTTTCAGACTAAATACAAAAGTAATTTCTTAGGCATATATATGAATAAAATAGTCGAATGTTTTTTCTTAATAGGTTTGTAATGGCCAAATTCAGAAAGTTTTTTTGTTTTGTTTTGCAATTCCAATTAAGATTAACTATTGTATTTAAATGTTTCTCCATAAGGATGCATAACTCTCCACATATTTCGGAAACTATTCATCTCTTGTAAATTAATGACCATCTAAAATGTGTTTGTCGCTATGTACCAGTCATATTAATAATTTTTTTTTGCTGACGGAACTTATTCACAACTAATTGCTTTGTGAAAGCCTTTTCTCAAAAAATAAAATAATAATAATTGCTTTCGATTTAATATTTTTGGAATAGCTAACTAAATTGATGGACGATATTACGATATAATATGAACTATAGAGCCAAGAAGAGTAGCTAATAATGTATTCATCTCCGGATGAAACTGTCAACATGACTTTCCGTTTATTTTGTCACAGCTGCTAAGATCCAAATAAGAATTTAGCGTGTCCATGAATTCCAAATTTTGAGTCTTGAGCAGTGCCGTGCCAATTCTCTCGGGGCCCGAAGCAAATACGATGACTCAGCATTAAATTTTTCATTATAGAAATTATTTATAATCAAAATATTAATTATATTATAATATAATATAAAATACTAAAGAAAAGCAAAAGGCATTCTAATTCATATATGTTAAAATAGGATAAAGGATGCTAACCATCAACATTCACACCACTAAATTTAACAAATAAATTATTTTAAATAAAAATATAATTTTTTGGTAGAAACAAATTTGAAAAAACAAAATTAACTAAAAAACTTGAACTTGAACAAATAAAAGGTTATTTTCTTTTATATAATTTTAACAAAAAAACTATTTTTTGTAATTTTTTGGTTTTGAGTTCAAGTATAAAATTAGGAAAATATAAGTTAAAATAATTTTTAAGGATTTTTTTAGAGATTTAGGACCTTAATTTTTGTAAATAGAATAGGGGCCTAAGGCTAATGTCTTTTAACACTATAGGCACGCTTCTGGTCTTGAGGACACATGTGCTTTAGTTCTAAATTAGACGATGTCCTTTAATCTAGGAACTAGGGTTCTAGACGCACCAACAAAACCTACAAATGTTTAAATGAGTTTTAGTTCCTCAATAATTGGAACCAGAGAGATAGGATCGGCTTTTGATCCTATCTTCTTGTTTATATATAACTCAACACACCATTATTGATTTATTGATTGATGCCAAAAGAAACAAAAACATTTAAATAACCGTAGCTTTCAACAATATTTTCGTATTTTATACACAATATTATTGATTATTTTTATTTTATATAGTAAATTGCAGAATTACAACCCAAACAAATAATAGTTGCATATATACAGTATATTTTAAATTTATCAAGCTCGTACATTTATAACTTCATAGTTCTTTTTTTTTTGGGCAACGCTTCATAGTTCAACTATCTGAAAGTTTATCTTAGATGCATGATGGTGTAACAACTTGGTGGCTTACAGCTTTTAGCCTTTTATAGTTGGCAACCGATAATAAATTAATATTATACGAGCGGACTCCAAATATCCAAAAGAATATGACTATTATGATATAAAACCACAAGTTTTATAGAAATCTCTCATATATGTTATATAGATGTCTTTCTTTCTGTAAAACATTCATATGATACAAAAAAAGAACATTCATATGATACATACAATTATTGCAACGTTTCATATATTAGCACCAAATAAGAAAGAGAATGGCATGGCCATCCTCTTAAATTTGACTTGTACGTTTAGAACTTAGAAACACACACACACGGTTTTAGTTAAAAGTAGCTAGGAGAAATTAGCTAAGTATAATAATATATAGTTAAAATTTGAGAAAATGCTTAAAATTTTGCAAATAGCTTTTAATGATCGGAAAGAGCCGGAGAGAGTTTCCTATTTAAACCCTTTCTCTGACTCTCTCCATCCTTCCCCTACACTTCTCTCTCTCTCCCTCCCTCTTAGGATACAATTACTCGACTCTGCCAGTTTCTGTTCAAAGCTAAGGTAGAACTACTAAGTTGTACTCCTTCAACACCTTCCTGTTTCCTTTTTCTGTTTAGGAACATTACGTTGGTTCTGTGTTTTGCTTTCAAAATTTAAACTCCTTGCCGTTTAATCGTTTTTCCTCCATTTCCTAAAAAACTAGTTAATACATAGACAATTACATAGTGTTAAGAACTATTTACATTGTGTTATCCACACACGTGTTAGTCTTATATGTATACATGATACGTGCACAAACACATATATTATCGTTTGTATCTAGTATGCTGATAATTATTTGGGAAAGTAATCAATCAGTGGTTGTAATTCGCTGAATCTCTCAGTTCACGTTTTAAAACATCTTATCACGATTTTCTTGGGACACAAGCAACTATGTCCACTCATTTCACAAATTATTTCTGTTATTTGTTTTCTGTTTTTCTCCTTCATAAGTACAAATCTAATCTGAAAAATCCATTTCGAACATTATTATCCATGAATCTCTGTGATACCGAATTAAAGCCCCTATTTAAAGTAACAAATATTTAAAGCTTTTCTTCTGTGATCCAATCAATTGTTTCAGAGAAATGGAGTTCGAAAACCGGTACGGGCTTTCAGCGACGCAGAAGTACGACTGTCTCTTGTTCGGTACGTCCTTAGCCATAATATACCAATGAACTTAATTAAATTATACGAAAAGTAACCTGACCAGCTTATCAAAAATTATTAGATTTGGACGACACTCTTTATCCTCTTAGCACCGGACTCGCCAGAGAATGTGGGAAGAACATCAAAGGTAACATTCTTGCTTTGCTATCAACTTTTCGATTAATAAACCATTTCTGACATTTTTTTTTTGTTTTTTTTTTCCGGTATGATAGATTATATGGTCGAGAAACTAGGTATACCGAAGGACAAAATCGTTGAATTGTCTAATCTTCTTTACAAGAACTATGGAACAACAATGGCCGGTCTTAGAGTACGTGATCATTATTCGATAACATTTATAAATCTCAATTTTGCGTAGGCCTTTTATTTAATATTGGTATTAACCTGCTTAACCCGATACATCTTCTCGTTTTCTAGGCGATCGGATATGACTTTGACTACGACGAATATCACTCTTTTGTCCACGGTCGTTTACCGTACGACAACATAAAACCTGACCCTGTTCTCCGAAGCATCTTGCTTAGCCTTCCTCTCCGCAAAGTCGTATGTACCACAATCATATTTTTTATATAACATACACTATTATAGTTTTGATAAATAACTAGCAGCATTTTTCTCCCGTTATTAGATATTTACCAACGCGGATAGAGTTCACGCGGCCAAGGCGTTGAAGAAGTTGGGATTAGAGGATTGTTTCGAAGGGATCATATGTTTCGAAACGCTTAACCCGACGCACACAAACGCTGCGTCTGAAAATTCTGAGATATTTGATATCGTTGGACATTTCGACCTGTCTGAGCCGGTCGGTTCACTCCCTAAAACGCCTATTGTGTGTAAACCTTCTGAGTCCGCTATTGAGAAAGCCCTCGAGATCGCCAATATTGATCCTAACCGAACGGTATAGCTTACCGGGTTAACACAATTAATTTTTATTTCGATTTTTTTTCTTAAAACGAGGATATAACACAACTAATTTTTTATTTATTTCTCTTGGCAGCTCTTCTTTGAGGACAGTGTTCGAAATGTACAAGCTGGAAAACGCGTTGGTCTTCACACGGTTCTGGTACTATTACTTTAGTTACACAGGCCTAACCGGAATCTAAATTACTTAAACCGAGTTTGAAGTTTACTCTTGAGTTTGTTGTTTTCAGGTTGGTTCACCAAACAAAGTCAAAGGAGCTGATTACGCCTTGGAAAACATTCACAACATGAAGGAGGCATTACCAGAGTTATGGGAGTCCGACAGAAAATCATCGGATGTTGGATATTCCGGCAAGGTCGCCGTTGAGACGTCTGTTAGAGCTTAGAATTGTTTTATCGTTGTACCTAATTTTCCTCCACTGTCATTTTCAATTTTTTTTTTCAAATGACCTATGTCATTTTCGTTTTCCGAGTTGTGTTCATAATCATAAGTTCAAATAAAAATCACGAAATAATTTCCCTTTAGTTACATGAGAACTGAATAATTTTAAAACCGCTGGATCGGGTGTAATTCAAAACTAATTCAAAATTCTAGTCCAATAATTTCAGAAAATTTTAAAATCATAAATCAGTAAAATCTTACCATATCATTTTTGCTATTGAGCGGGACTTCTGGTCCAGTGGTAGTGGTAGTAGACGAGCATTGGATGCAAACACATTCCGGATTCGATATTTCTTTTTTTTTGTAAATCAGACTTTTTAATACCATAGGAAAATTAATTAAGGTTCATACATTAATCCTAGAGCCTGTTTGGCAATAGAGTCAGCTCTATTATTATCAGCTCTAGGGATGTGCTTAAACTGAATAGCATTAAATTTAAAACAGAGGAGATAAATGTCGTTGAGAATTCCAGCGATCTCTAGGTTTCTTCCTTTCTTCTTCACCAACTTGATGAGGGTTAAAGAATCAGAGTAGATGCAGAGAGCGGTAATTCCAAGAGTGTTAGCAGAGATCATGGCTGCTCGAAGAGCCAAAGTTTCCGCAATCAGGGGCGACGCCACAAAGGGGGAGGTCGCTGAATATGTTGTGGTAGTTCCAGAATCGTCGATGATCCAACCGAGTCCAGCGCATTTCGACAAAGGGTTCCAGGCTGCATCAGTATACATGCGCACTTGAGGTGGGTCGATGGTCGGATCCAGGGCGATACTAGTGTTACCGGTTTGGGGGTTTTGGTGGGGGAGTTGAGCTAAAGACCAATCTCGTGCTTCCTTGATTGCTTTCAATAGGGTTTCCATCGGTGAGAAGTTTCTTTTTTGGAAAGTCAATTGGTTTCTGGAGATCCAAATGTTCCAGCAAATCCACGCCGGTAGAGTTCCTGGTCCCAAATCCACGGATTCGATATTTCTGCTGCGGAAATTAAGTTACATTATTCTGTACGTCAGTATGAAAACCCGGGAGAAAGCCTGTCGTGGACTACACCTCCCACCCGAAAGTTAGGTCTGTGTTTTTAATAGATCTGAGTTTAATTTCTTTCCTTTCCAAAAAAAAATCATTTTTGCTAGTGAATAGTAGTTTATACAGGGGCATCTTCAAAATGCTCGATAACCATACATGAACTTCTCTGGTCAATAATTGAATAGATAACATTATAATTGGGGCCAAAACCTTCATCATTCTCAGCAACAAACTGACATTACATCAGACGGTCATTAATGACGTTGCTGGCAGATGAGGAATTATTAACTAGAGTCACAGCAATCTACACCGTTATGAAAAAGACGCGTGTCACGCTCAATAACAAACTGCGTTTACATTGGAGACGGTCATTAAGGGCCCAGTAAGCGGTCGCGGAACTTTGCGGATGTCGGTAGTTACGGAGCGCGCCCCTGATAATTGCGTCGTTGTGCCTGGGTTTAGCGGTTTTAAAAAATTTGTACGACTAGTATTGCGATTAGAAATTTGTGTGTTTGTGGGATATTTATGATTGGTTAACTACCAAATGCAGTTACAGTTAAATAAGAAATTAACAATATTTACATTTTATATAATTATTAAAATATAAAAAATCATAATATTATAATAAATAATATTTAGAAAGTTCTAGTTTTAAATTATTTAAATTATAGAAAATGTTTTTTATTTTTAAAATTTATAATATTAATGAAAATATAATAGATATATTTTAGTATTTTTATAGTTTCAATTTAAATTTTTATTGAATATTTTTATTTTTGTATTTGTATTGTTTTGAAAAAAAGAAAAAAATTTTATCCTCCCGCAACCGCAAACGCTAGCTGAAACCAACTTTTGAATTTAAGAGGTTTAGAGCGGTTTGAAGCGGTTTAGAGCGGTTTGAGTGATTGTTGCAAAAACCGCTACAAACCGCAAAGCTTCATTTACAGGTGGTAGCAGAAAAACCAGTCATGCCCTAAATCTCACACCCGTTGTTTACAACATCTCCAACAAGGGGATTTAGATTTAGGTTCTAAAAAAACATACTCCATCTGTTTCACAAAAATAGTTTTTCTAACACATTAAATCACTATAATAAATGAGGAGATTTAGTTTTGGGTTCTAAAACACACTAAATCACTTTCTTACTAATTTCCTAGCCATTTGCTATCTTACATGAAGGTTCACTTGGAGCCGGTAGATGCATCGACTCTTGTTCAAGATGAGAGTTGAGGTTTCAGATGGTGTTGCAGCGTCACTTGATATTGTGACTAATTGTTTGTTGTTGAAGATTTGGAGATGTGGTTTGAGCTTTTATTAGGTTGGATCACAAGTGGTAATTTCTATATCTCTTATAACGTTTTATTAAACTTTTTGAAGTTTGTGTTTCTATCCTTGTTCACCTTTGAACTTTATGTCAGGGTTTTGGCCCATTGGGTCGCACATTGTGGTTTGTACGATGTTGATATTAGTCTTGTAATGGTTTAAATTTAGTAATGAAGACATCGGTGCACAAAAAAATATCATTTTCTGTAATTTCCAATTTTAAATATCTTTTAACTAATAATAATTTAATAAATCAATTATTATTATTTTTTGAAATTTACAATTTTTTCATAGAGAACACAAAATATATATTTTTGTAAAACAATTTTTTTTCTAAAACATCTATCTTTTTGAAACAAAAGGAGTATATATACTTTGGATTACGTTTCCGTAAAGTTCAGAACTCTACAATTTACATACATATATATAATATATACATATATATGATATATATATATATATATATATACTTTATAGGTACTCACTGTTTCCTTTGCAGGTCGTTGGGATTAAAACGTCCAAAATCTGAATGCATGTGGAGTTTATTATGTATATGTGATGGTCTGTCGAACTATATCCTAAAATTGCATTCGTTATTTTCGGAACAGCTCTTTGTTTTCACGAAGATGATGATCTTGCTTAGAAGTCGGACGAGTTTGTGACAAAGGGGTTAGCCAGAACTCCTGAAGGAAAAGAGACAATAGAAGGAGAAGCTGATGTTTTCATTGGTGATATAAAGGATCATCGCAGAAACTTGCTTTGATATATATTTAATTTTTCAATATAAGATTTGATCGATCTAAAGGTCTCAAAAATAGCTTGAAAGCTTTGAGAAAGATATACACTTGATACTAATAGCGTAGAGATCAAGGTATGTCGGGTCTAATCATATGCACTTCACTTTTGTTGAGCCCTTAACTCTAGGCTTATAAATAAATAAGTCGGCCGGAAGCCCATCCTTCTATAGCTTGGCCAAGGGCCGGCTCTGGATAAAGCTTGCGATCTTGGCTAAAAACCAGATTGAACCAGTTCTCAACCAAAGATTTAAAGGCTAGATCTCTTCTCTTAGGTCACCTCTCGTTTATAAATCTTTATCTTGTTGATCAAAAAAAAAAAAAAAAATCTTTATCTTTTGTTGCAACTGAAAATTTGGGATGTCACCTGCTTTAAGAATTAACGCATGGGGATATGCTACACGCATATCTGGCTGATGCAATTTATCATGATTTTATTGTAAGTCAACATAGGAAACTTGTTTTGATATATATCACTTTTTTCAATCTTGGGATTGATCGATCTAAAGGTCTCAAACAGAGCTTGAAAGCCTTGAGAAAGATATACACTTGATACTAACGTAGCGTGGAGTTCAAGGTATGTCGGATCTAATGATATGGACTTCACTTTGTTGAGCCCTTAACTCTAGGCTTATACGGTTTTTTTTTTTTTTGTAACTTGGCTTTTGTATGGTATTTTGGATATTGTATTCAAGTAAAGATTATAGTACATATAAATGGGGATATTAAAATATAGAAAAAGACAGCCATAATTGCTATCTAAGTGTAAATAAAACAATTTGACCAACTACCTTCTGCGCATATATTATAAAACGATTTATAAGTCAAAACTTGCCATGACCTTATAGGCTTATGCGAGTACTTTCTCGAATCTCGATCTTATATGCTAATGATTGTACCAAATGAATCGTAGATTCTCTTCGTCCACATCTAAATATGTATTCCAAATTCCAACATAAGATACGACTCATGGATTATTTTACATTTTTTTTTTTTGAACAATGATTATTTTACATATACGATTCAACATAAGGCCTTATAACGTATACACAACGCGGGTTTAGTTATACGAATCGGGATTTCCTTATATTTAAAATGATTATAGAACAGAGAATAAGAATTCGTACGTTGTATACAAAGTCCAACACGTACCGTAAGTTTAGTTGCAGGGGAAAATGAAAAAGTCAAATACTGAAAATGTACGCTGGAGCACTTAATGAATATTTTCATGTTACTATGTTCCTACATTATGTTTCATAACAATTAATACCGGTCACCGACTAGCTGATAATTTGATATATACATAATAATAGTTATGCATATATGATATATAAACTTATAAACATATGTTTCTTACATATAGGAAGAACATATCATTTCTTAGCTGAAGTATATAAAATAACATTTTGAAAACAAAACTAAAATGTTCAAACGATGTTTATTATGAGATTAAATAAACAAAAGCTAGTATAAATTTCTATCTATATGATTAATGAAATACTTATATCAACTAGGAAATAATAAAACAAGAAAATGTAACGTGGGGACGGTTTCGGTTATACATTGGGTAGCATTAAACTATTGCTCGGTGTCAATTAGTACGGACGAAGGGCGATCTAAAACAAGAAAATGTAACTGTTTGCTTCTAAAACAACTCTAGCAAATATTAAACGCACATGCATTAGTCTCTCTTAACTAGTTTCTCATAAAACTATTAGGTAAACGAGCTGATAAATTATTAATCCTTAAAAAATTAACTCACATGTAGTAACAATTTAATAGTACATTTATATCAAACAAAAAAAAATTTATAAATTGTCGTAAAATGCCATAAATGATTAATTCTAGGTGAACATTCTTGGAAACAATCACATGTGCTTCTTGAAGCTTAACTTAAAATAAATCTCTGACGTTTATTGACTTCTCGTTTAATTAAATTTATTTGCCTACTATCTAAGACTATATGTATAAACAGTGCACAATGTAATTAGAATACAATTTGTTGAATCGATAAAAACCCAACAAGAGTGTGAAAACATTTATGGTGTACGTAACGTAGTATAAATAAATATAAAAATATCGAAGCCCTAATAAGGGGGTAATGGCTTACGTACCTTGAAATCAATTATTTAAATTGGCAATAAATGAAGCCACATGGATATAGTGGTCGATATTTTAAATTTATAACTATGATTTATATATACATATATGAAGATAGTTCCTGGGTTGCTAGAAATAATTTTGATTGACAATATACGTGTTAGACTTTTAGTATATTTTTATGTGATCTTCTGTATTTTTGTTCTTTATACATATTTGTATCAGAATTAGTTACGATGTACATTACATTTGGAAAACCATACATATTTCTCGTTACAATCGATTAAACTCATTTGTTGCTTTTCCTTACGATCATTCAAACACATTTATTCATGTGTTTTTCTAACCCACTCAGATGCGTTCACTTAGTATATTATCACTTAAGAATGAATATATGCGTCGCTATTTGTGTGGTAAAACGTGATTATGGTCCCTGCAATCAGTTGAGTCCCAACTGCATCGACACACGGTCCTGTTAAATGCGTTACCGTATTTTCCGTGTACTCATACGGACACTCTAGTCTCATTTTTTTTTTGGAAACTCTAGACTCATTTATAGTCCAGAAACAACAACAAAATCTACAGAGATTTAATTAACAATTGTATAAGAGTATAATAATTAAAGTTGATTACTTGATTGAAACTTGTGTTCACTTTAGCAAAAAAAAAAAAACTTGTGTTTTACTAATATGAAATAGATGGGAGAAAGGGAATTCATTCCCATTATCAAATATCTGTAACCATTTATCTTTTTCAATAATTATTTAATTTCATATGACTTTTGATCGAGAAAATTATTGCTGTGAGTTGAATCGGATGTGATCTACGAGCTCATGTGGGATTTCCAATTGGCACAACTCGCAAATTGACCAAAGAAAAATGCATGAGATGACCATGTGCGGACCACGTGCGTTTGCTATCCTTTTGGCTTATATAAAAATAAACATACTTAGCTGACTTGCAACAGATAAAAAAAACATTTTAACCTTAGTATATTCATATTTACAAGCTTCTATAATGGACTAGATTTTTTAACCGCGCTACGCGCGGATAAGATATTATATGTATTTATCAATTCTAAAAAATAATGTATAATATTGTATTATATTATTTAAAGAATAGAAAATAAGACTACATAACATAAATATATTTTTTATATTTTCTTTGTGGAAATCATTATGTTGTTTGATTGTTGTACTTAATTCACATATTTGCATAGATATTTGTGATAGATGAATAACTATATTTTTATTATCAGTAAATAATATATATTTATTATATAATATAAGAAAAATAGAATTATTTACTTTTTAACAAACTTGTCTCATGTTGGGGACTCGGTTATAGACATATCATATTCGAATGAAACATTTTTACACTTATCAATCTTCTTAACAATCAAGAAACAAATCTGAATATCAAAACAATATCTCATACGATCTCTTTGTGGAATAACTGCTCTGAAAAAATTGAATTTATGCATAAAAAAAGACTGGAAATGGATGTGCATATGTGTTATCTAAGTCAGCTTTACAAAAAACTATTTATAGTTCATATATCATTTATGTCCATCCTATTTTTTTGTCCATCATTTCTTAAACATCTTGAAATAAGTAATGCTAATTAATAATAAATTTTTTGCTCACAAAATAAAAATCAAATTTGTCTAATTATCGCTTAATTTGTCTAACTGATATATGTATTTCTCAATTCTAAAAAAATAATGTATAATATTGTATTACATTATTTAAAAAATATAAAATATGACTACATAACATAAATATATGATGACAAAAAAAAAACATAAATATATTTTTTAAATTTTCTTTGTAGAAATCATTATGTTGTTTGATTGTTGTACTTGATTCACATATTTGCATAGATATTTGTGATCGATGAATAACTATATTTTTATTATCAGTAAATAATATATATTGATTATATAATATAAGAAAAATAAAATTATTTACTTTTTAAACAAACTTGTCTCATGTTGGAGACTCGGTTATAGACATATCATATACGAAGGAGACATTTTTACAGTTATCAATCTTCTTAACATTGAAAAAACAAATCTACATATCAAAACAATATCTCATACGATTTATTTGTGGAATAACTACTCTGAAGAAATTGAATTTAGGCATCAAAAAGGACTGAAAATGGATGTGCAGATATGTTATCTAAGTCTGCTTCACAAAGTACTATTCATAGTTCATATATCATTAATGTTCATTCTACTTTTTGTCCACCATTTCTTAAACATCTTGAAATAACTCATGCTAATTAATAATAAACTTTTTGCTGAAAAAAAAAATCAAATTTGTCTAATTATCGCTTAAATATTTTATTAATATGGTCTAAGAAGCTTTTAAGTGATATCATATTTAATTTATTAGTTTTTTTGTTAATTTTTAGAGGTTTTTGTATTTAAGATTTTTTTTCCATATTAAGCTTCTATTTCTTTCACGGAATTGATATATATATATATATATATCATAAAAATTACCATCAAATCAGTTTTACTTATTTATTATTTTGTTTTAACGAAAATACACTTTTTAAATAATTTAATTTAATTTAAAATAAAATTATTTATTAATTTGCTGTATTTTAACAATTTCATTGATTTAATTAATTTGCTTTGGTGGATAACTTAAAAAGTTTTCATATGAATCGGGGAAAGCAAGCTTATGTTGTTATATTATATTTATTTTGTGTATATAGAATCTATATATAATGCTAGTGTAATAAAGAAAGAACATTATTGTTTTTGTAACTTCAAAAAGATACATTATTACAATTTAAAATGAATCAAAATTGAATAAAATGGTAATTAAATATTTGTAAATCTAATTGTTTAGTTGGATTCTCATGAAAAAAAATCGATTGGTTAAACAAATGTTTCAAAATTTGTTGTGGTATTGTTTTGTTTATAAATTATAAAATTTATTGAATTAATATATTTAATTATTGCATCCTTAAATAATATTTTATTAAGACATTAGAAAAATATGTTTTGAGTTGTTTTGTCAAATTGTACAAAAATCTATGCTTTTTCATATTTGTAACTTCAAAAAGATACATTATGACAATTTGAAATTAATCAAAATTGAATAAAATGGTAATTAAATATTTGTAAATCTAATTATTATTTTTATCTTGTTTAGTTGGATTCTCATGAAAAAAAATCGATAGGTTAAACAAATGTTTCAAAATTTGTTGTGTTATTGTTTTGTCTATAAATTACAAAATTTATTGAATTAATATATTTAATTATTGCACCCTTAAATAATATTTTATTAAGACATTAGAGAAGTATGTTATGAGTTGTTTTGTCAAAATTTTACAAAAATCTATGCTTTTTCATATTTGTCACGAAAATTTATATGTTAAACTTACTTTTACAAAATCTTAACTTTGTCACGAAAACAAAAATCTATGCTTTTTCATATTTGTCAACGTTCTCACACTTTCTAAGAATATATTAGCTTAGTCACTTACTTATTTTTTTTTTACAAAACAAAGTATCGGAGTCTTGAAAGTTGAATTCATATTATTGTAAATGTACATAAGAGTTTGTGATTATATATTTAGTGGTTTTTGTATATGTGTCCAAGAAAGTTTCAATGGCTTAGTGGTAACTGTCCTATATATATATCATACTAACCCGGGTTCGATTCTCACATTCGCATTGTTTTTTTATTTTTTACGAAAAATAAATGAGATGACATGGCAATTTCGGGTTCTCTGATTGGTTGATTTTTCTATCCTATGTGGACACCCTCTCCATGGCTTATATCTCCCTTTTAGTATAGTATAGATTTATAAACTTTAGAAAAGGATTTCCCAATAATTAATTGTTCAAGCAATTATTCTCTAGATGTTTTCCATATATAGTTTTTAGGTATTCGCGTTTGGTTGATAGAATGATAGACATAAATCCAATACTTTTATTTAACCTAACAAAAACAAATAAAACAAGATCAAAAGTCTTGATAAGGAAAATGCTTTACGGAAAGTCAGAAACAAGTGTTCAGTTATTCTCTTTGCACTTTCTTGAAGAATAAGTACCAAATATTGATTATTTTAGCTTTATAATAAATTACCTTTTGCATTCCCTTTAATTTTAAAATTTACAACTATAGACTTTTTCAGATAACACATCTAAATATCATAAAATCAATTGATGTTCTCCACAATGTATATTTTACTTGTTATAGACATATTATTCACTGATTTTTATTAATGATGAAGTAAGCATGCACAAACAAAAAATAAAATTTATTTATTTTATATAAAACAGTTCAACAATAATTTACTTTTATTCACTACAACCAGTCAATAATTATTTTGGATGGGAAATTTAAACTCTTCTGAGTTCGGTGGAATATAATAGAAATATTTATTAGATCCATGAGGAAAAAATTGCGGAACTACATATAATTTATAAAAAAAAAATTATAAAATAAAAAGAAAATCATAATAGAATAAAGCGGTAAGCTCTTTAGACGCCCTGCTCTCTTCCTCCATAAGTAGCCTTCCTACTATCCTCATCCCTCACACAACTCTCCTCTTCCTCTCTCTTTCAGAAAAGACCTTTCCGTACTGAAGAAAAAATGGCGGCAAAAGTAATGACTGTAATGGCGGTTATGGTGGTTGCTGCTCTAACCACAACCACAGTAGAGGCCAGAATCCCCGGAGTTTACACCGGAGGTCCCTGGGTCAACGCTCACGCCACCTTCTACGGTGAAGCTGATGCTTCAGGAACTATGGGTACACAACCTTTAAACAAAACTTTATTTAAAGTCACGTTCCTGAACACACTATCGTTGAATAAACATTTAACTAACGTTTTGTTGCAGGTGGTGCGTGCGGGTACGGGAATTTATATAGCCAAGGTTACGGTGTGAACACGGCGGCTTTAAGCACGGCCTTGTTTAACAATGGTTTGAGCTGTGGTGCTTGCTTTGAGCTCAAGTGTGTCAATGATCCAGGCTGGTGTCTTCCCGGGAACCCATCAATTCTTATCACCGCAACTAATTTCTGTCCACCTAACTTTGCTCAAGCTAGCGACAATGGTGGTTGGTGTAACCCTCCTCGTGAGCACTTTGATCTCGCCATGCCTATGTTTTTAACCATCGCTAAGTATAGGGCCGGTATCGTCCCCGTCTCTTACCGCAGGTAAAAATCTTATCTCTCTATAGTCTACTCTATTTTTATTTCTCTTAGAGCATGATTAACGGGAATTTTTAGAGTGGATTTCTTAGAGTAGGATTCTTAGCGGAATAAGAAACTGTCTTTAACTTTTAACTAAAAAACTAAGAACCGGCTTCTGAACTTTTTTAGTTAAAAGTTAAAAGACGGTTTCTTATATTCCGATAAGAACCCACTCTAAGAACCTGATTAATCATGTTCTTAGTCATAAAAAAACGTCAAAAGATAATGCTTCCGGATAAAATCCTGAGAGTGATTCAGTAATTTACACGTCTCAATCCATGAGATTCGGGGACATTTTCTTTTGCATTGAAGTCAGCTAAGATCCGACACTTCTTCACTTCACCCCATACATTTGCCGGGTCATCGATATAACCCAAAATCGACCCGGGTCATCAAAAACATACTATAAACTCACTCCCTTTCATGACGTTACGTAAAGTTATTATATATTTTATCTAGTTTATTAATTTGTTTTAAATATGATACCAACGTAAAAAACATCAGTCTAAGCTAAAGAGTTTCATTGAGTATACTTTTTCAGACACAACTAATTGCAATATATATTTTTGGGGGTGTTGCAGGGTTCCATGTAGGAAGAAGGGAGGTATGAGATTCACGATCAATGGATCCAAGTACTTCAACTTGGTGCTAGTCACTAACGTAGCCGGAGCCGGAAACGTCCAGATGGTTAGTGTTAAGGGAAGCAACACAGGTTGGTTAGGTCTTAGCCGCAACTGGGGACAAAACTGGCAATCAAACGCAATTCTGGTCGGCCAATCTCTTTCTTTCCGAGTCAAAACCTCCGATGGTAGAAGCTCCACCTCCAACAACATCGTTCCGAGTAACTGGCAATTTGGTCAGACTTTCTCCGGCAAGAACTTCCGCGTCTGATTTCTAGAAGATAAAACAATAATCTGCCGAAGATATATTTGAAGTTTTTTTCCCTCTCATATATATATATATATTTACGTGTCTTTAAAATTAGCTATGATTTGGAACTGGGGTTTCTACCATTTTCCCTTATTTTCTCAGGGAAAGTATTGGGGTTGCTTGGTTTGGAAGTTAGATTTTATTTTAAAACATTAAGACTTTGTTTTTGTTTTTGGTGTGTTATGTCTTGTTCGGTTATGTAGAGAAGGCTGAAGCGGCTTCAAAAAGAAAGGGCTGGGATAAAGATAATTGTAGCCCGCAGCTCTCCTTTACGCTCTGATTGTATTTAGTATATATATGATACTAAATTAACTGGCTTCGAAGTTCGCCCTAAACGCTCCCAGGCACGGGGCTCGAGGTACACCGAATTTCAATGTCTTCCGGCGCCGGCGACGCGTTTTCCCGCCGGCGCTGGTCTCTCTCGCCGACGCTGTCTTCTGCCTTCATTCCACTGTTTGCTGCTCACTTCAAATTTCAGATGCTACGGAGTCGTAGCCTTTTGCAAACCGAAGAAGGGGATACCCGACGGAGCCTTTGTCGGAGACATAAGCTTCGGCTCCTCGTCTTCAATGTAGTCCTCCCGACGGCTCTTCCTACTTGCTCGGTCTGCTCTCCAGCGATGAGTCGAGAGGATTCTCTCGCCACCGTTGTTCTCCGGTTCACGGGAACGTTTCCCGGTGAACTCCACTCTAGCTGTCGACGGAAAAGCTATACTGTCGACCTTAGCCACGTTCTTCAACTTATCATGGAGCTAAGCTCTCAACGCTCAAGCTCTTGCTTTCCATTTCCGGGAAGTGAGACAGCAAAACTACCGCATGTCGCTCCTTTCTACTCATATGGCTCCAGAGTGCAAGGCAACTCAAGCTCAGATCTGAATCTCATAGGAAGATCTTCACCTTCCTCTCCTCCTAGTGAGCTGCCATTTCCCCTTGCGTGCCCCTTCCTCAACGGAGGATCTGCATATCATCACCGAACGTCTCTCTCTACATCTGGGTTCGATGGTCACTCAGCTTGCTCCGGTGAGCTCGTCTCTCCGCCGGTGAGTACCATCTATCTCTCAGTCGACGTCTACTGCACCATCTCCGACCTTCAATTTCGATCAACGACGTCTCGAACTTTGCCGGCGACTGCTTCAGAACCAAAGAGATATGTACCTAAGTGGGCCTGGCCCAATTCTTTTCTTGAAGCTATTAAGGTGATTACCAAGAACCTAAAGCCCATATTTTCAAATCAAAACATGCGATATATAGTTGTGGGTATGGCCTTTTTGGTCATGTTAAAGATGTTCGATGGATTCTTCGAGATCAATAAGCTGAGATTATTACAATATCATCTCTTTTGGAAGAATTTTTATGTGGGTTCACCAACTCTGGTATGGGTTTCATCATCCTCCTCAAACGAAGAGAGTTTTTCACAACTATGCCTCCCTTCTATGAACGGAGATGCTCTCTCGGATTCTCTGCTGAGTCCTTGTTTCAACTTACTCACCGGTTTGTTACTTTGCGTAGCGGTCTGTACGGGGCCAGAAAGTGCAATCGAGACTACTTCGGTTTTTCTCGTTGGTGAGGGTTGTCCTTCAACGTCACTTGTGACTATTTCTCAGCTATCCGACTTTGTTGTAGCTTCTTCGACGCATTCAGACTTTGTTTTGAATTCGCTGTCAACTTCATATGGAGACTTATCCGGTTTGATATCATTTTCCATTTTAGTTTATGATTTGTCTTCAAGAGGATGTCTAATTCCCTCTTTCCTTTGTAGTCCTTGAAGTTAAGTTTTAATGAAAGTTGTGTTTCAAAAAAAAAAAAATATGATACTAAACTTGGATTTTCCGTTTATATA